>NC_133759.1:108326492-108629523 GCF_036562045.2 Rhinolophus sinicus | reverse complement strand
GAATAAAACAAGACCACCAGAGCTCAAACAAAACGTACAACACTGAGTCTATTCAAACTCAGGCAGAGGCTCATGTGCCCATGAAGAAATGCACTGAGCAGAACTGGACGGTTTAAATTCTGGACGGGGCCCCTGGTGGTTGTGCTAACCAAGGGCTGACAACGACAGCTGTGGGAGCAGAGTAAACACACAGCTGTGTGCACAGCTGGTTCCTTATTGTTCGTTGGTGTGGAAAACGCCTTCAGTTTGGTCCAGTCGGGGCCTGGAGTCAGTCCAAACGCTTGGTCCTCCATCCTTTGCAGATGGCTGGAGCCAGTTGTGTGGAACACAAGAGCCAGGTATGTTATTTCCTGGACATGTGCTATACTCATACATGGAAATGTGTTGTATACAAAATAAATTCACTTAGTCAACATGTATTGATCCTCTGATATTGACCACTTCATTCTGATCTTTGCTCACATGTCACTGTGTTAGAGAGGCTTTCCTTATTGTCCTAAGGTCACACCCCATCCCCCACTCCATCACTGCCTGTTACCCTGTTATCCGTGTGCCTGTTTGCTCTGACTCACCCAGTGCTCACTGAGGCTCCACGCCTTTGGCTTCGCGCTGTGTGTTCAGCACCCAGGACAGCGCCTGGCACATTTTACGTGCTCAGTAAACGTTTCTGAGTGAAAAGTAATGCATCAGGTGCTGGAGAAAACTAGAGCTTCTGAAATAATAATAGGATTAGAAACATAAGCCAGATGCTCTATATTTTAGTGAGATGTTTTTTAAACTCTATATTAAAAGGTATAGGGAAATGGAAACACGTATACCTCAATTTGGAAGGCAATTTATCGGCGTCTGTAAACAGTTTAAATTCTCATAACCTCCAGTCCAAGAGTCTGTCTGTCTGGATCTGCACCACTGCTCGTGCACAAGACAGGCACCCAGATACTCACAGCCACTTTGTTTGTGAAAACTCGCAAACGAGTCTCAGATTCCATCAGCCGCCTGCTTCCCATGGGTCTCATAGAGAATACAGTAAGCACCCACTGAATGCAGCCCTTCTGCCTAGCCCTCCTCTGTCAAAGCCTTTGTCATGACCATCTACATGAGTGACTAGATTTAATCAGCAACCACCATCTGTATCCGCAGTTCACAGCTCCAAAAGGGGTGTCCGTGACCTGCCTGGTCTGAAAGTCCAAGCGCCCCGGCTGAGTGGAGTGGCCCTATCTGCTCACATCCCTGCATAGTCAATACTGAGCTTGGATGGCCTTAGTGGACACCACGCAGTGTTAGCTTAGCCAGGGTCAGGCGTTCAGGGGAACTCTTGTGAATGAATGACCCCAAAGAGCCAACAACTTATGTTCGCTTCAGGCAGCTGGGTGGGAGACAAAGCTTTTTTCCCCACTGATTTGCCTGGGCTTCTTTGTCAAAAATTAATTACTCATATACGTATGGCTCTATTTCTGGACTCTATTCTAGAACAGTCCATCAGAAATAGAATACAAGCTATAAAAGGAAGCTACATATGTATGTAATTTTAAATTTTTTAGCAGCCACATTTTAAAAGGTGGACAGCTACTGGACTACCATCTTAATAACCCATAATCTAGTCAATCATGACTACCTACCCACTGGTACTGTTTTCATAGTAAATGGATCTAGGCTGGCCAGTGGTGGTGGTCGTCATGAAATATGCGTCAAGTAAAATCTAACAGATTAAGTTGGTCCACAAGCTGGAGCCTCAGCTGAAAGCAGAGCCCATGAGTTTTGACTTTCACTATTAAGTCATATAATAGATGCTAAACATTTCCTCCCACCCAAGCTATATAGGGCAAAAAGTAAGATTCTAGAGCCATAATCAATACCATCAGTAATATGACATTTATTTAACACAAAGAGGCAAGAAATTATTAAAGACTGAAATAAATCTTCAAATAAAGGCTAGTTAGAAATAACATACAATAGTCTGTGCCCAGCCTCATGGGTTAAATTTCTAAACACAACTGGACTGGACTTCATGGTTAAAAACAAAGATTTATGGGAGAAATAACAGGAGAATAAAGATCATGAATAAGTATGCCTTTATAATTGTTGATTAGTTAACAAAAACATAAACAACAGAGACATAACAAAATGATGTACAAAGAATCACTTGCTTTTGATGCCAATCCCATAAAATGGCAGCAATTATAATTTTAAAGACAATAAATCCATAATAGTACTAGACCAGAAATTTAGAAGATTTTTTGAAGTATAGAAAGCATACAGGATATGATCTATGAAAGGCAAAAAGGCAACAAAAGTCCAAAACACATGCAGAAGCTGAAGTAGCCCAGGGACGCTCTAAGCCCAGAGCAGAGTCGTGACTTGAACACAGGACTCCTGGCTCTGACTGCCCACGACTGCATCTCTGCTAAACAGTTGCCTAAATAAGTGAATATTTTAAAAGTAAGCTCAAATTACAAAACTTTGGCTTTGAAAAGCCAGCAAAAAAGTCTCCCATAAAAAGTATCCCAATTCATTATCACAAACATTTCCATTTTCCTGTTGTCAAGTATAGTTTACACATGCACTGTTGTAATGGTAGCACGCGGGCAATCTTATATCCTGTTTTTCCATTTAACCTTATATAAGTACTTCCCATCTTGCCACTGAATCTTTGTAGCTATTATTTTTAACATCTACATAATACGCTTTGATTGAATGTACCATGATTTATTTTCTTCTCTCCTTTTTGACCATTTGGGTTGTTTCCAATTTGTGCTTTTATAAATAATACTGCAATTAATATCTTTAGTTCCTCAGATAAATTGAAATCTGTTCCATGAATTAAAAGCAGCTGAATTGACTTCTGTGTCATTTCTTTCTGAACGAAAATGGAACGTCCTGGTTTCATAACAAGGAGCAATCTAAATTTAGGTTACAGATAGAGCTGTGTGACAAACCAGAATAACGATGGAGCGTTCTTAAAGTATTTCGGACAATGTCTATTTAACTTACTTGTCCCTTCTTTGACAATAGAGTAAGTCCCACATTGCTTCAGCTTAAAGTGACTCTCAAGATTGGTCATTTCACCCTTCTCAGGAGTTACTGTTTTAAATAGTGTCCTTTCTGGCTGTGTTACTTTCTTCAGGTCTGCCAGCACATGACCAAGGTTAAGGTCAAGTACGACTGCATAATTTTCAAGCTATTTGCAATACGAATAGAACTGATAAGATTTCTGTTTTTTCACGAAGTATTTTGTTGCCACAGATAAAGCCAGGCCTAGAGAGAACACAGGAGATTTGAGGAAAAGAACATGAATATAGAAAAAGGACCAAGTAAGCGTCTTAGAAATTTAAAATACAATAGTTAAAATTTAGAACTCACCATATCAGATGAATAGCAGATTGGTGCAGCTAAAAATGAATTTTTCCTGAATAATCCAACCACTCCAAAAGCCATCTAATATGAATTTCAAATGCAGAGAATTGAGAAAATAGAGGAGATAAAAACATCCTAATAAAATTATCCGGAGTTAAATAGAGGCACAAATATTGGGGTTGAATGAATTAACTGAAAGTTGATCAGAATGAATGAAACAGGTAAGCACCTACAGGCACCATTGGGAAATTTCAAAACAAAAGATTACAAAGCAAAAAACAAGAGGAAAGAAAACAGATTGCCTACAAAGGGGAAAAAATCAAATTGGGTTCTGCCTTCTCATTGGCAACAATGCTAGAAAACAATAGAGCAATAACCTCTGAAGTCAGAGGATAAAAATGATTTAGAACCTAGCATTTGATATAGACAAGTGTGAGATAAAAATAAAGACACTTTCAGACATACTAGGACTCAAAGAGCTTATCGTCCATAAGTCTTTTTTGAACAAATTAGTTAAGGATTTACTCTATAAAAACAAACTAAAATAATGAATTTAAGTAGACAACATAAGATGTAAGTGACCCTAATGAGAAAAAAATAACACAATCATCTCATGAGTCTCACGTGTAGAAAACTGATAGCATGCAGGGGAGAAAAAAATTACCTGTCTAAATAATTCAGAATGCATAATATTTAAAAATGTATATTGAAAACTTCAAGCTAAGAATATTCCAAGATTTCAACTTGGGCGGTGTTAGTGTGCAGAGTGGGAAGGAAGTCTGGTAGGAAATGAGGGAAATAAAATTATATGAAATGTCTTATTCAGGAGAAAATAAAAATGATTAATTCTAGACATTGAAAAAAATTAAGGGTAATTACTAGAAAAATACAAATAGGTGTATAACTTCTTAATCTCAAACTACTGGAGGAAAAAATAATAAAACAATGAAATGATCAATTCTCAAAAGAGAAAATAAAATATAAAATAAGATACAGTAATATATTAAAACATATTGATAGTCACAATAATAAGAACTGGTTAAATTGTCCTAACAAGAGAAAAAAAATGCAGAATCTATCAAATAATGTTCAACTACATATACTTAAAACTAATTATCTGAAACTAAATGACACAGAAAGTTTCAAAATAAAGAAATGATAAGAAAATGACTTCTAGTTAACCTTTAAAAGAACAAGTAATTACTATGTTGTTTAAGCAAGATGTGCAGTAAGATGAAAATCTTTCCAATTCACAACTTAATTTAGCATCACTTAATTTTAAAAGCTGTTCAGGTTAGTACAAAAAGAAAAGACAAATCAATGAGCTCAGCATTCATCTCAAGAAATTTAAAAAAAAAACTGCAAATTAAACTAAAGAAAATAGACAGGAAAGAAATATTAAAGAGCAGAAATTAAAAATAAAAAACAAACGTAGGCTCAAAAAGCCAAAAGTTGTGTCTTTGAATAGACTAATAAAATTAATGACTCCTGGACAAGAGAAAGAATAGGAATAAATAAATAAATAAATATCTGGAAAGAAAAAAGTAACATCTCTGCAGATATTTAGATATTAAAATGAAAACAAGGGGCTAATGTGAGCAAATTTATACTGATGAATTTGCAAATTTAGATGAAGTTTACAAATACCTAGGAAAATACAATGCACCAAAAATGACACAAGGGGAAATAGAAAATCTGCATAGCTCTATATAACCATTCAATAAACTGAACCCATGATTTTTAAACACCCCACAAAGTAAAATCCAGGCCTAGATTGTCCTCGCTGGAAAGTTCTATTTAATACTTAGAGCATAAATACTAGTGCAAATTTTATACAAACTCATATAGAGAAACAGGAAAAGCAGGAATGCTCCAACCTCCTTCTCTTAGGCCACTACACCAAATCCTGACAAAACCAATCACATTTATGACCACAAATGCAAAATGCCTAAGCAAAGCATCCAAGTTGATTCCAGCAGTAAATGAAAACGATAACATTTAATGACCAAGCTGGTTTATCCCAGGAACACATGTGGATTTACTATTCAAAAATCAGTGAATGACATTATAGTATCATCTCAATAAATGCAGAAAGTTTTACAAAAGTTATCATTCATTTGTGATTTGAAAAACTCTTAGCAAACTAGAAATAGAAAGGAACTCCCTCCATATGATAAAGGATATACTGTATATCAAAAAGAAAAAAAAATACAGCAATACCAAAGCTACACCAAATACTTAATGAATTTTGAAAGCTTTTCTTTTGACACCAGGAGCAAGAATGCCTGTGGCTACTTCTATTAAACATCGGACTGAAGATCCTGTAAGTCTAAATAGTGAAGCCAGAAAAGGAAACAAAATGCAGAGAATCGTAAAGAGAGAAATACAATAGTCGTTATCCACAGGGGATATTACTGGTTTGTAGAAATCCAAAAGAATCTACAGACCATAAGTACAACCAGTAAATGAGTTTAATCAGGTTGCTGAAAACAAGGCCAATACATAAAAATCTATTTACGCATACCAGCAACAAAAAAGTAAATAAATAAAATCTGCAAAAAGATACCATTTAATAACATGGAAAATTCAAACACCTAGATATGCATCTGATAAAGGTGTTATGGGACATATCTAAAGAAAACTAAAAAACATTATTGAGAAAAAGTAAAGAAAAAACTGAAATATTATGTTCATGGACTGAAAAATTCAACACTGTAAAGATGATGGTTCTCCATAAATCAATGGATTCAATTTAATCCCAATCAAAATTACAATTTTTGTAGAAATTAACAATCTGCTTCTAAATTTATGTGGAAATGCAAAGGGCTAATATTCACCATGAGGAATATTAGATCTCAAGATTACTTTGGCTATTCGGGGTCTTTTGTGGTTCCATACAAATTTTAACCTTGTGTTTTCTACTTCTGGGGCCCAGGTACGGGGCCCTCTCAGAATCTACAGTCTAAGTTTGGTGGACTTACCTTCAGCGGCTCCCAGGCCACGGTCTGTATGTCCATTACCTGATACATAGGTGGGCATGACCCTGGCATATGGTGCCGCTGACAGGACCATGCCAGACAGAGCTGTACCCCAGTTCTCAGGGGTGAGGAGTTGCTTCTGCATCTGCTGCTGGGACCACAGTCAGTGAGTCAGCCACCTGGGTACGAGACTGCCTTCTCAAAATGCATTCCTGGGTTTTCAGACGGCCTCCTACCTGCCTCCCACAGCTCCCACCAAAGCACTTTGTCCCAGGACGGAGGCCAGATTGCTGTTGCTGAGGGAGGGGATGGAAAAGGGATGTCTTATTCGGCAGTCTGGTTGACATCACCACTGGATTGTTTATTTCATTCATGGTTTCTAGACCCTCTCATTGTGCTGGATCCTCTTACCTGATTACACTTCAAGTTTACCCGGGATTTTTCCTCTTAGAACACTCATGTAGGCTTACACTGAGAATCACAGTTTTGCCAAATCTCTCTAAGTCTTGATACGGTTACCCACGAGCGGACTTTCCCTCTCAGCATTTTGGAGGGATTTAATTCACCAGGAGGTGGGGGTGATAACCACATCCATGGGATAATGGTTTTACAGACCCCAGGAAGGGGACACAAGCACACACACACACACACACACACCCCAAAATCAAACTTTCCCCAAATCCATTCAGTTGCTCACAAATTCCCAAAACAGATTGTTGGCGGGTTAGACTCCTACCACCCTCATAAAAGGTTCTTTGTTCACATCAGCGTCGCAATTCAAACCCCAGAGAGAGCTGGGCAGGTGTAAAAAAGACCCTGGCTAGCAGGTAGATGGGTGGTCCTGGCATGGGCAGGTCTTTTCACAAGGGCGATTAAATTTCCAGGGCCAAAGCTTTGGACTCAGCAGAGGGAGGAAGATGGGGCTGAGGAGACGACAGCCACTGCCATCTTTTTGCCATGGAAACCTCATGGGGGAAGGCTTATGTTTTTTCTGTATTAAGAGATCAATGGGAGATTAATAATAACCCTGCACATTGATGCAACACTTCAAAGTTGAGTGCGTGCTCATCTATAATCTCATCTGATCCTTCTCACAGCCCCATGGGCTTGCCAAGAACATCCAACACTCTCACCCAATGAAAGGGACAAAAGGACTCACACAATTTCACTTAATGGAAAGAAAGAGGAGAGACCGAAAGGGAACAGGAGGCCCCACATTTCAGGGGAAAGCGCTGCAATACGTTCGTTTTTCCCTGCTTTCATGTGCTGTCTCTCATCCTCCCTGTGCCACGCTCTCATTCTGTGGCTGCATAGCCAGGAGGAGAGTGCTCATCTAGGAGGGCCTGGCAGCAGGAGTCAGAACCCTGGCCTGTGAAATAGAAACACAGCCGGCAAGACGTGGACAAAAATACCACCTAAGAGCTGAGCATCCAGAGGTGGCCCTCCCTGACTTGCTGATATCCTGACATCAAAGAATCAAATTGACTGACCTCAGTGGAGTCCCTACTCATTTAAAAAAAAAAGAAAATCAATCACTCACTCACTGGAGCCAGTCTTTATAATCTAGTGACTCAGAGGTAAACATTCTCTTTTCAAAAGTGAAGTGAACATACTCGTTAGGATGGCTAGTCACAAAAATAAATAAATAAATGACAAGTGTTGGCCAGGACGTAAAGAAATCGGAGCCCTTGGGCACTGTTGGTGGGAATGTAAAATGGTACAGCCATTTGGAGAGCGGTGTGGCATTATCTGGTAATGTACATAATCTACAATCCAAAAATGTTTGCAATTTTCTCCAGGAGATGTGTCAACAGTACTGTTTCAGTTTGTTAGAAGAGAAGAAAAAAAAAAAAGGAAACTACCTAAATGTCCATCAGTAAGAAGATTTATAAATAAATCATGGAATAGTCATTCAATCGAAGAATGCTACACAGCATTTAAAATAAATAAGCTAATGTGTGGATCAAGAAGGCCGTATCTTGTAAAACATAATGTTGAATAAAAAAATCAAGCTTTAGGATGTTATGTTATGCGTAACACAGAACTTGTGTAAAAGTTTGAAATGCATAAAACGATCTCTGCAATATGGTATAGAGATAGATATTCATTGAGACCAGATGAAACCATTTTAAATAGAGTAGACAAACACATACCAAATTTATGATAATGTTGCTTCTGCTGAGAAAAATGATTGAAACTGAGGAACGCTACAAAGGGTATTTAATCTTTGTTATATTATTCTAGCTCCCTTAAATATTAAAAAACATTGATCTGAAATAAAAATGACAACATATTAGTGGTCTAAATTCTGGATTCTGAGTAATAATGGTATGGGTGCTGGTTACCTTTTCTTTATGTTTTCTGATATTTCAAAAACTCCTTCAAAACACTGAGACACCATAGTTTGTGACAAAGGATATTTTGTTCATTCTATCACTGTCCACAGGCAAATCCCACAGGCCAAACATTTGGGCAGGAAGTACCATTAGAAGATGATGTGGGCGCTTTCCACCCAAGTGGCCTGCGCCTGCAGGGGGACACCTCCCGCCCCCTTCTCTGAGAAGCCTCTCCTGACTTCCTCCTCTGAGCTCCTGGTGGCGTGTCATGAAGGTCCCTAGGGTGACAAGTGTCACAGTGATTGTACAATAATTGTGTTTCTGTGTCTCCCATTAAACTGAGAACCTTCTGATGAGGAACTGCAGTCTCTCCATTGCTGTATTCCTGGGGTCTGAGCGGACCACGGCAGGCAGGACCACTCCTAACAAACACGCGAATGAAGAAACCACCTCCACCTTGCAGACCATCTTCCTAATTCAGTCGGGGCTCTTGTGTAAGTGTTTGGGTCCCCCAAAAATTCATATGTTGAAATCCTCACCCCTCATGTGATGATATAAGAAGGTGAGGCCTTTGGAAGTGACTGGGATTTGCGCCCTTAGAAAAGAGACCCCAGAGAGTGCCCTCGCTCCTTCAGCCACTCAGTGTTACAGTGCGAAGATGGCCATCTATGAACCAGGAAGTGGACCCTCACCAGACACCCAATCTTGGCCATGATCTTGGATGTCCAGCCTCCAGAGCTGTGAGACATAGATTTCCGTTGTTTATGAGCCCGCCAGTCTGTGGTGTCCTGTTACGGCAGCCGGAGGTGACCGACACAGAGGCAGAGTGCAGAGCCCACACCACTGTGTGAACAGACCAGAGTCCATCCTCAGCACCAGCTCTTACACCATAACAGAAAGGGTCACGAGTCACATGATGTCAGCGTGCGTCACAATGAGTGGCTTGGGAGGCACTGGTAAAAATTACAAGGAAGAAAGAGTAGTCAAGTCATGTCTACAAAAGTTTCAGGGGCCTTACCCAAAGGAAGGACAAGGAAGAGTGCTCGGAGCGTCACGGCTAGAAGCCAAGAGGAAGCACGTGTGGACGCAGAAGACTCGAGAGTAGAACCACACACATAACAGGCCGCAACATGAGAGAAAGGAAACGAGCGGGAGACCAAATGTGAGCTGCTCTGATGTAATCCTAACAAATAACCAAACAGCTGTGGGCTCTGAGGGAAAGGGGAGTGATGGCTGGGGATTGGAAAATAACGGCAAATATTTCTAATATATTGATGTAAAGAATGTAGTATTTTCATACTAAGCATAGTTTTAGATTTATAATCTGAAAACTATCCCACCGAGTCTGAGTTTGGATACAGCCTTACAAAACCAGGTGACAAGCTTGCTCAGGGTCACTGTCCTTGAATAAGCGGTGATGACTGAATTTGATTTTTGATAAAGAATTTTGAGGACTTTTCTGCAGAGCCTTGGGGCTAAGTGCCGGGATTTGCAGCCCACATTTTCTGTTTCTGCATCTGACAGCAAATTCAAGCCTGAAAAGGCAGAATCAGGTAGCTTGTGACCTACCCAGTCTTCCAAATTCCAAATGAAATGCAAGGAGGGATAAATTTCACTAACAGACAGAGGTCCTCCCTACATAACCAAGTCAGTTTATCTAATTTGATGAACAATGTATCATAAAGAATCAAAGCTGTTGCTGAGACATAAACATGAAAATCACTACGACATAGGAGGAGGCAAACAAGTAAGGGATCTCTTGATTTCTATCCATTTAGCTTCCGCTAGAGAAAAGAATTGATAAATATCTCTTCTTCCAACCATCCGCCCCAGGCTTTCTCTCCTTCCTAGACACACGTCCTCCACCATTTCTTTATCCGTTCCAGATAGTTCTCCATGGTATGGCTGAAAGAAACCCTCGACCTCCTGGGGAGGTTGTGTTTTTAATAATATTATCAGAGTCATCTGTAAGAATTTAGTGCATGCCAACTGCATATAGGACCCCAACACACGCTTCCAGGTACTGGATACAACCCAACCCAACATCACATACTAGTCCAGGTCATGGGCTCTCCAACCACCCAATTTCCAGCTGGGAGCTCAGAGCTAAACCTTTGGAAGTTTCTCTGAAAAGGTGTATGTAAGTTTATAAATAGGACGATCAAGGTTGGGAAGAAGACCACATTTGCTGACAAACTACGTAGAAGTTTGGAGTCTATGTAACCCCACTTTTCCTGCCCACACACCCCAGCTACCTGCCAGACACCAAAAGAAGAGTCCGCTCAAGGGCCTTTCTTGTTCTGGGCAACGTGAGTGTTGTGGTGTCCCCTTAAAGATTCATCCAGGTCCTAACTCCTGCCAGCTCTGGCTGATGGCAGGTAGAATTGTTAATATCCTCGAGCTGCTACCGACCAAAGCTGGCCAGATGCCACTGGGCCCCAAGCTTTCTGGAGTTACCCCGAGAGTCGCTGGCTCTACGGCACCAGGCTCAGCTTTCAGGAGATATTTCTTTCCACTCATGACAGGACCGCTCTCTACCTTCCAAGAGCCCAAACAAGTTTCTGCGATGTGGCCATTCAAATGTGTTCTTAGAGCCTCCTCTGTTGGGCACCACGAGGGGGTTACAAAGAATTCGAGAGCTCGAATGGCAGCAAGAGGGTGACTCAATCTCAAACTCCGCAGATAAAGCATAGGCTTTCTGGATCTTCAGTATTAATATCACTCACTCAATTACTCATTAAACTAGTCAGTGAGTGCAGCACTCTACTCAAAGCTGAGACTACAGAGGGACAAAGTCCTGCCCTCACAGAATTTGCACAGAACTCATAGGTGAGTTAATAATAATTACAACAGCAGCAAAGCTGACATCTGCTGAGTTGGGTGTTACACACTATCCCATCGACCCTTGCAGAGATAGGTTGTATTATTATTCCCGAATCACCAATAAAGAAACCGGAGCACAAAGCATGTAAGGATCTGTGTGGCTCCCAGACGTGTTTTTAGTCGATGATTAATTTTTTTAACATTTGGAAACATTTGGGGACGTTATGACTTCTGATTACCCTCTTTCCTCTTGGATGTTTCTTGGCTAGATTTGACATTTCCTCCGGTGAAAGTTGGTGAGACATTAAAAGTTAAACATAGAATACTGGATAATCGCAACACGTTTCCTTCGGGGCTGCTAATAATAAATGAATAATTTTTTAAAATTAAAAATCTCACCAAGGTCACATAGCTCCTAAGGGGCAGAGCCAGGCCTCAGACCCCTGCCAGTCTGCTCCAAAGCTTGTCCCCGTGACCATGACATTTGCTAAATTAATCACATCAAGTCTGCTTGCCTGAATTCTGCACTCACTGCGATGAGCAGATAGACTTAAAGGTGACTAGTTCGCTCTCCCCACCCGGCTGTAATGAACTGTGACAATGTTTTTCAAACACGAACTAATGCCTTTTGGTCTTGTTTTTAATTGGGGTGAAATCACATAACATAAACTTTGTAAAGGGTACGATTCCACAGCATCGGATGCCTTCCTCATGTTGCACAACCATCATCCCTATCAAATTTCAAAACCTGACTGGTGCTTTCCTCACAGCTGGTATTTCCCTCGAGCCTGTAGTGCCTCAGTGAAAGGATGGCAGAGCAGAAAGAACATGAGTCCTAGCTGTGGGCTGAATGCGGACCCCCAGAATTCACGTTGAAAGCCTAACCTCCAAAGATGATAGTGTTAGAAGCTGGGGCCTTTGGAGGCATGTGTTCTTATAAAATGGGATTGGTGTTCTTGTGAAACAGACCCCAAGAGATCCTTCCCCTTTCCACTGTGTGAGGACACAGGGAGAAGGTGCCAGCTACAAAGCAGGAAGAGGGCCTTCCCCAGAATTCAGGCATGAGGGCACCTCCATCTTGGATCTGTGATTTTACATATTGGGGGTCCACAGACCCGTTTATTTCTGAGATGCCCCTTGGCCTCCCTACTGAAGCTTCATGTTCTCTCTGCCTTCTTTGGACGAGGCAGCCTGTGCAGACGGCTGCTGTAAATGGTTTAGTTTTATTAGGTTGAGCCTTCATTTGTCTTTGTCCCGAGAGACCCTTTGGAACCATTGCACGCCCTTTAAAAATCAAACTAATTAAGCTCTAAATTAATTAAAAACATAAGGAAATTGATCTGAAAAGCAAAGTAAACTGAGAAGAGAATGAAATGAAATGGAAGTGGAGTTCTAGACGGGGCCAGAGGCCGCTCTGTCAACCGAGACCCTGTTCTTGGGGAGGTGGCTGTTTTGGCCAGAATCCTTTGTAGGACGGCACCCTTCTTTGTGAATTCCGGCATCGTTTGCATATAAAATGTATATTAAAGTCTGAAGAGCTAGCTTAGGCTCTTCAAATCTATTAAAAGATCACTTTAGAAGTGAAAATAGCCTTGGAGATAACTTCTGGAGAATTCTAATTTATCTGAGCATCAAGGCAGCTGGGCTACAGCGAAAGCGTGTGTTTGTTAATGTCAGAAGACCTGGGTAGGGATTCTAACTCCAGGTACAAGAAACGTAGTGTCTCCAAGCCTCTGGTAGCCATATTTCCTACAATATTACCAGTTGCTGTGAGAACTAAATGAGTTAGGAATTGGGAACAGGCCCAAGGATAGAAAAAACACACAAGAAAAATAACACTTTACCAAAAAAAAAGGATAATTCATATAATAGGTACAGCTATAAAAATTGATGCTGAAGAAGAATATTTATGATGTAAAAAGACTCATAATATATTGTAGCGCGAAAAAAGGAGACCAAATTATGCTGGTGAGCACGCCACTAATTTGGTAAATACATGCACTTTGTAATTTTATACAAATATTTAATTTTGTAATTATACATAAATCATTGACAACCTGTAAGTATGTATAATTTATGTGGGCATGTGTGGGTGTGCACATATTTTTAAAACCACAAGACCATTATCAAAATATTAGCAGTGGCTATCTCTGGGGAGCAGGACACACAAGAGATACTTACTCGCTGTGTTTTTTGTGGGTCATTTTTTTAATTTATTTTTTCAATCTTTTGCATTGAGTACGCACCGTTTGTAATTAGGTAGTGAAAACGCTCGTTCCCCTAAGTCAGTATTCTTGAATCTGTGAAACCTAGTTTGCAGTTTAGTGTTCTGAATTATATATAAACTGAACAATCTGTTTGAAACTGAACAAGAAGCTTTTCTAGATTAAATCATGCTGCTGTGAAAAGTGGTGAAAACAAAACTGATAGATATTAACAGACATATACAGTCAAGGAATGGTGAGAAGTTGTCACTCACTAAGTCTGCTTTGCAGGAAGTGGCTTTTTTGGCTCGTCAGTTAGGCTCAGTCTGGCCTGACCTAGTTTGAATGAGGCCCAACGTGACAGCTCTGCCTTGACCTTGGATGTTTGACCTGACTAGCTCCATGGACATGTGGTAAATTCTCTCTGCTGAGCTGGACAGGAGGGCACCCAATAGCTGAGACACGTGCACATGTCAGCACAGTCCCGCCTGGAAGGGGATGGTACACAGGTGTGACAGCCACTGGAGAAGACCTGGGCTCAGGTGGGTGGTAAACAGGTGTGGAAGTGCCATGGAAGGTGGCCTGGATGTGGGTGGGGAGTGGACAGGTACGAAAGTGTCATGGATGGACCACAAGTAGAGGTGGGCAGGTGTGACTGACTCAGGAGAAGACCTGGGTCCAGGCGGGGGTGGGGGTACAGGTGTGGAATCGTCATGGAGGGGCCACAGGTAGGAGTGGTCAGTGTGAAAGTGTCAGGGAGGGCACACTGGGCATGGGTGGGAGCCGTGAGCACAGCGGCTCGCAGAGGACGGCCTCAGGAACTGCTCGGCCGGCACTGCCCCTGCTCCGAATCACCAAGGAAGTGAGTGTAGATCAAAGGAAGCAAGGGCAAGGCAGGGCCCTGAGAAACGCCAGTCTTCTGTGGTCACAGGCATGAAGTGGGACCAGCAAAGAGCTCAGTCAGGCGGGAGGGCACATCAGGACTGTCTCCCAGGGGAAACCCACAGGGAATGAGGGGGAGCAGACAGAGAAGGGGAAAGAGCCCAGCGAAGGTAGGGGTGACGCTCTGCTGGCAGCCCAGGGTGCGAACTCTTAAGACACTAAATGCATCAAATCTGGAGGGACCCGCCAAGCCTGTAATTGGGACCCCAAGGGATCAGCAGTGTCCATTGCAGCCTCTGCGAGGCTCCCCTCTGCCTCTGTTAAACACCTGTCCTCAAACACCTTCATTAAAATACCCCAAGAGCAGACGAGGGTGAGTGCGAACTCCCAGGAATTGCGGGGTTCTGGTGCAAAGCAGTCACCGTGATGAGAAATGGAACAGGGAACTTTGTCTTTAAAATGGGTGGAAACTGACCATTCGCATCCATGACCCGTGTGTTCACATGAAGACGCTCCTCCAACGTGCTTCACCACCAGGTCAAGGTGGGGCTCCGAGAGTGTGCAGCGGGTTCACACTGCGGCTGGGCACACCCCCAGCACAGCGTCACATGGCACCGTACCCCGGCTGAGAAGCAGACGGAGAGGACCCCAAGGATTAGCTCCCGCCCTGCCGTCCTGGAGCTCTGCGTGCTCGCCCATGGCTGATTTTCTCCTCTGCCACCTGAGCATGGTGCTCTGTTGTCAAAGGGCCATCTCACTGCTCTCAATGTCCATTTCTTCTGGACAGGCCAGTACCTCCCAGCAACTCCCGAATGCTTACAGCATCTCAGTGGGTCAGTAGTGTATTGTTCGTGTAAGAGCAGGACGCTACTGTGGGAAGGCACGTCTGAGGCTGCTTCCTGCTGAATGTTTCTACCCTTACGCTGCCTGGTTCCCAGGCAAGTCAGCACCTCCAATGTGCTCCCAGCTTTACACTCAAAGGCAGCCTGTCACCGAGGTCCCTCCAGGGCTGCACCTGGAACACTTGGTCATTCACTCTTCACCTGAGCTCTGTTCCATCCTAGGACACTGATTTCCACCGTCTCTCACATTCCATTTTCCTAGCAGGTTCAGGGCGAGCGCCAGATGCCAGGGGGATTTTTTTTTTCCTTCTAATACTGCAGAAGAAAAACAGACCTTCCAAATGTGGGAGTTCTCCTGACAGTTCAGAAAATGATGGATGAGCTAGAGCCTCAATTCATCAGAATATCAAGGTACGAGGCTGACTTCTGCCACTCAGGCTTGTCATGAGTCATCCTGGAGTGTAAGAGCGTGCTCAGATCTGGAAACAGAAAGCACTCGAAGTCCCCTTGTCAGAGCTGAGTGCACCTGTCCATTCATCTAAAGGTATGAGACAGGTGCCAAGGGAATGGTTAACTGGACCATTTGCTCAAGGTGAATTGAAACAGGAACTAAAAGAGGCTGTTGACAGGTGCATTTGGAAATCAGAGTCCCATTCCTGCTCTTCCCCACTGTACTTAGAGTCTCTGATGGCAAGGGACGTGTGGGCAAAGCTGACCTGGTACCTCACCTTCTCACTGCTCGTCATCTGACCTCCCACTCTTTCTCTTCATCTTCCCCTTCTCCGTGAGGGTAGTGAAGGGACCTGGGGACGAGTTCCCAGCCTCCAGCAGCGACCGCCCCTCTTCCTTCTGCTCACACTTCCCAGGTTGCCTCGCTCTCCTCAGAGGGTTACCCAGATCCCCAAGCTCCGCACTCTGATGAGGCAGCCCAGCCTCTCACTGCAAGATGATTGAAGACGTCCGGTCTGCATCCTCCCATGTCTCCTCTACCCCGCACCTACCCCTGTGCCTCCATCGCAACTTCTCCCTGACCCCACTAAGCTGAGCACACATCGAAGACATCTCACATACACCTACTGGATTGGGTCAAGAAGTCATTCCCGACCTTTGTCAGAACACTTTCAGGGGTGTGATGGTGGCATCAGACAGACTGTGGGAAACGGAGGAGTGAGGGAAAGGAGGAAGACGGAGCTTTGGGGGACGCTGGAATGGACCCGAGCTTCATTGCGGGGAAGGTCCCACAGGCTATCTGCGTTTGTCAGCAGTCATTGAACTGTACACCAAAAGGTTTAATTGCACTAGATGTAAATTAGACCTCACTGAAACTTACTTCGATATAAAATAAGTCATTCTTATGCAACAATGAGCACTTGCCTCTTCAGACAATGCCTTTTCATTCCACACATCACATTTCAGGCGCCACGAATGTAAAAGACAACGAACGTAAATATTTCTCTCCTGCTCCATTTCCACTCTCTGTTCACCAATTTTCCTCATTTTCCCTCAGCATAAAGCTTCCTCCCCTCCCTTAACAGCCCCCGTTCTGTAATTAGTCTGCTCCGATAAGTCTTTTATGCGTACGCTTTATTTCTAGAATATTCACTACCGTGGCTGCCCCATAATGCCTTTAGTTCTCAGTTCCCCAATCACCATTTTTACAATCGGACAGTGTTAATAATATTTTCTATTTCAGTAGTGCCCTTTTCACTCTTTTTGTCTGACCAACAACAACAAAAAAAAGTACTTTGCAGGCGTTTTACATGGCTGTGAGGTAGTTAAGAAAGGAAAGGTGATTTTGCAGATGGAAAAACAGAGGCACAAAATGCTGTGTGGTGTGCTGCTCACAGAAGATGGCACTGAAGGTCGGCCAAAGCTCAGCTCAGGGCTTCATATCGCAAAAGGTGTGGCCCCACCACCACTGCACCCTCCTCTACTCCCTCCAAGCCGGGGAGAATCTAGAGTCAGCCCAAGCCGACCTGTGGGGTGGGGAACAAGACTGGGCATCAACAGGATACAAGACAGAATATAAAGCCTGCTGGGGCTGCCATGAGGAAGTGAATTTCTGTTGCTGAAGCGTGCGAGGGCTGCATCGTGGGGACACGTTCGTGATGGGCAAACAGGACCCACAGGGAAAGAGGGAAGCACATGTTCACATGACTGTAACCCAGCCTACCAATCAGAAGAGGCATCTCCTTCTACAAGGGGGACAGAGGAAGTCCCCCATTCAGTGTTTTTCCCTCCTGGAGACAGAGAGCCCTCCTTTCTATGGAAATACGAGGAAAGGAACAATAAGAATCACCCCACAGCATCGGAGGCTCTTTGCAGCCTGATCTTGGCTCCCCCCTTTTCCCCAAGCTCCCTAAGCTCTAACCACCTCAGGTGATTGTTATGCCCCAAAACTCCCTGCACTTTCCAGCCCCAGGACCTTTGCACATGCTGTTCCTCCACCATAAATACCTATCCTTTCTTTGTCTAATCAAAAAAATGTTATGCATCCTCTAAGACCTGATGGAAATGTTGCCTCATTTCTGGAAAATTTCCTGATACCTACTAATAAGCAGCACTGACTTTTCTCATACCTGGGGCCCTACTGTACTTTGTCACTCATGTGGGTATCCATTTCTGCCTATAGTTTGGGTATTGTACCCCAAGTATAATACATAAGACAAGGCGTGTATTCAATAAATGATTTTTCAATGAGGAAATAAATGAATGCACACATCCAGCCTGTGCTGACTTCTGCCCCCGGCAGGATTTCACACACAAAACCCCCACACACACCCATTCGCAATACCCTTCCCCCCTCTAAAGACACAGACCTCTCACTAAGCTGTAGCATTGACAGGATCCCGGCAGCCTCTCTTTATTCTCTTCTGAGAGGGAAAGCTCACATTCTCATGGGTGGCTACTCCCACATAATACAAATACTCACCTGTTCGTGGCCTAAGAAAAGCTTTTATTTAGTTTAGCTGGCAGATTCTTCAATGGAAGGCTCTAGTGCAAATGGAAGTGCAGAGCGAAAATGTCAGGGAGCTCAGGCTCTGTCTTTACTTGCGGGCACAGAACATTGTGAGCCTGCAACGTCAGAGGACTGAGCAGGGGACCAGTGAGCTCTCCGCTGGCCTCCAGAGGGAAAGCCGCAACACCCTCCCCCTGCCCGCTCCCCTGCCCGCTCCCCTGCCGGCTCCTCCTCCACTGTACTCACAATGCCCTGTGTTCACCCAGCCTTTCACTGGTTGTTCCAAAGCCTTTCAAACCGTATCTCCTGAACCTACCACACCTGAGAGGGAGGACTGCAGGTCTGGTTATCCCCTGAGTCCCGGCTGGGCCCGAGCAGCAAAGGCAAAACTGAAGTTATTCGAGCAAAAGTGGGGGCAGAGGCTGCCTCCATGCTGTGGCTGGAACCACAGACGAGGGCAAGAGAGCCACGTGGAAAAGCCACGCGCGGACGAAGGCTGCTGCCATCCGCAGATCTGAGAAAAGCCTCTCCAGGAGAGGGGACAGCCCATCCTGCTGGTGAGAATGTAAACTGGCTCATCCTTCCTAACGAGCAGCGTGCTCTGGAGCCTGTCGGAGCGGGGAACTCAGAGACCCCATGAATCAGGACCCAGACTCCCATTTCCAGTTCTGCCACTGGCCGGAGATGTGACCTTGTGCAAAGCGTCAGGTCACCCTGAGGGGCCCTGAAAGCAGGAGATGGGCACGACATCAGTGATTTTTAGCCTGTAGGGTCTCAAAGCTCATGCCATCAAAGATCAAAAAGACCCACATTCCCAAGAAAGGCATGCATGTGCAGGGTACCGTACCAACGCATTTGTGATTCTGACAAAGCATTTTATCTGGTGCCACCAGTGAAGAGGTTCTGAGCAGAAGAGCAGAGGTGCCCAAAGCTTGAGGCTTGCAATCGGGAAGACCTGGGTTCAACCCCCTACCCCCACCCCAGTGTGACCCTGGGCACATTCTTTAACCATTTCAGGCTTCAGTTTGCTTACCTGTAAAATAAGTCCACAAAACAGAGCTAATAATAGTATGTACATTAGGGCAGAGAGCGTCATGGTGAAGATTAAAGGAGATGACACATCACCAGGCATCCTGTAAGTGCTTAATAAACACAGGTAACATTACGATCCTTCACATTAACAAAACAATAAAGACAATTACTTCGAAGTTAGTTGTTTTAGCCACTAGATGCAAAAATAAAAATTGTTATATAGATAAGTGACAATTTCTTGAGCTAATCAGGAGACTAGGTTAGAACGATGTAACATAAAGGTTTAGAATGTCCCATGCAGCCTCAGCCCCATAAGGTGATAGGCTGCCACCCCAGCCTCGGTCCCTGGGACACCTCGGTCCCTGAGCAAGCTCTAGACACAGCCTGCTCGCCCTCACCTGCTCATCCCAGCCCCCCTGCCACATCCTCTCGGCTTCCCCATTTCTTAGCCAGCCTTTCATGCAGCACCAGCCCCCTGGGGCTGGGCCTGCCAGTGAGCTCCAGGCTATGAGCCTACCATCCCACAGAAACCTCGGCAGACAGGGTCTTCACGGCAGCACGAAGAAGATGGGAGTTATTTTATCTCACATTCCAATGATCTGCTTGGGAGGCTTTCCCCTTGTCAAGGCTAAGGGACCACAAACTTACATGCCTACAGCAGTAGCCAGTTGCCACACGTAAGTGAAGATACTTGGGGAAGGAAGCTGGCACCGCGTCAGCAGTTTTTCTGCTGTCGTTGACCGAGGCCGTGGGGTTGAGGGACAATCGAGGATGGCAGAATCTGAGGTTCACTGAAGACAAATGCAGATCAGATTCCATGTTATAATTTGGGGCTGAAAGCCCAATTTATTATTTCTCTGATTCTTCAGATTTTTAAGTACAATCCCCAAGCTTTAAAATATTGGCTTTTTTATTTTTATTTTTTTTTGACTGTGGGTCAAAGTACAGACCAGACTCGGCCCCTGGGCCATCATTTTGTGAGCTTCCATTGAGTCTCTTCTACCCAGTCCTCCATCACCTCCAGTGTGTGTGGACAAGACTGGAGAGTGCCCACGGCCGCCAGGTGTGGTTGTCCAGGATGTGCACTGCCCAAGGATACCACATCTCAGAGGATGTTGTTTTATCACTGGCATGAGATCTGTACTATGAATTTCAACGGTTTTCCAGCAGAGGGCAGTACTGTGTCATACTCTAACAAAGTCAGCCTGTCACAAAAATGGTCAACAGATGGAAATAAAGTGTCTTAAGGCAGGGACAGCCTTTTCCTAATTCCCACAAAGATGCTATAAGAACCAGGAGCAGCCTCGTGGGTGGAGAATACTGAAGTGAGCGATCCCACCCATTCTGATTGGGTTGAAGTTATGCAGGACCCGGAATAGCTGTACTGCTGGGAGAGGTGTAACTCGGTACACCCTCCTTTGGAAAGTTTGGCAGCTCACCCTCCAAATACTCATGACCCAGCCATCCCAAGAGGTGTACACCCACCAGCGTGGACACATACACGCACCCAGAGACAGAGTCTAGTCCACCCACAGGCACACCACTGGTAACAGCCAACCCTGGGAAGAGCTCCGATGCCTGCCAGTAATCAGAAGGATAAACAAGTTGTAGTCTATTCACACAGCGAACACTAGACAGCAACGCAAACAGACAAACTGCTGCTGTGACCACAGCATGGAGGAATGTGGTAAAAGTAACATTAGGTAAATGAAGCCACCACAGAAGACAGCCCACCCGTGTGTTGTCATTTGCATGAACGTAAACAGCAGGCAAAGCTTTTCTGTGGTGCCAGAGGGCAGGCGGGATGGCAGTTTCCCTTAGGGGCATGTGGGTGGTGGCTAGAAGGGTGCAAGGGTGCTGGGTGGTTGTATCCACCTGGGTGGCGGTCACATGGGTAAGTTTACTTTGGGGAAACTGAGTGCGCGCTTTGTGCACTTGTCCACAGGCACGCTATAGCCTAATAAGTAATGTCACGGTACAGCACCCACATGAGCGGGCAGGGAAGGGCTTCGAAGGAGGAGAGGGAGAGAAACTCACCAGCTTCCTGCCTCGCACTTCCATTCCGGAGCCACCCAGAACCTTAGACATTGCGTAGCTGCAGAGGTAAACCAGCTTCCCTAAATCGGCCGTGTCAACAGACCGACCTCCCAGGATTCCTTGCTTCTGGCTGCTGCAAACATCATTGCGATTCAAAAGGATTGTTGGCCTCTTGTTTTCTGGAGGAAATGCTGCAAGTTGTCAGCACATCATTTAACAATTTATCATCACAGCGGAGCCTAATGAAGTTGACTTGTGATTCCAGCGAGACCGGCAGCTACCTATTCCACCACCACCCCTCCCCAGTTTCAAAATGGTGACACCCAGGCAGGAAAGATCATGAGGTCAAAGTCTAGACTTAGTGTTCCCCACGTCCTAGTCAGACGACTGTGAACTCCACCCGAGCTCCTCCAAGGTCCCACTCCCAATGGCTTCACCTGGAGACCTGTTTGCCTACTCACGCCGAAACTGAGGGGACCCTGGGGTTTGCATCCCCAGGTGGGCCGTTGGCCGATGACTGCAGGTGCGAGAATATGGAAGCCCAGTTACCTTGCCCAACCTGGACAAACCCTCTTGGAGACTTTGCCAAAAAACCCTGGCCTTGGCTTCTTGTTCTCCCTTGCAGAAATCTCTGGGGCACGACCTTAATAAATGAGTCGCACACAAATCTTCATCTCAGAGTTTGCTTCTAGGGCCCCTGACCTAAAACAGAAGGGAAAGTCGTTCTAGCATCTTGGAGATTTCGAAACCTGAGACGGGTCGTGGCCGGTCTCCTGCCTCCCACACACATGCCTGTGTATCAGGTTTCTGCCAGTGTGAGCAAGTGGCTTGCAACAAGCTTGCAAACGGCTGTCATCATTTCCAGGATTTGCTATTACTCAAGTTGTAATGTTTTCTTTGGGAACACAGACCTGCTCCCACAGGCGATTCACCAGGCCTCATTCCTAAGTCCCTGGCTTGGAACTCAGAATGCACTTTCCCGTAAAAACAACAGTGACCATAATATCAGTATAGTGCCATCACAGACAGAGCCCATTCCCAAAAAGGCCTTCTTAACCCATGTGTTGCCGAATTTTAAAAAGGGCTAATCTGAGTCTAGTAGTCTAAGACTTCCTCCAGTTTGAGGGGTAAAGAAGTGTTTCCTGTCCCAGAATCCAGGCTCCTCTATGGTACAGTGAAGTAAGAGTGCTCTCTCTGCAATCGAAACAGACCCAGACCTGCCACTTACCACCGCTCACCCTCAGACAGGTCGCTGGTCCTCTCTGTCCTCCAAATTTCCCAACTGTCCACTAGACACAGGAATGTCAACCTCTCAGGATCACAGTGTTATTCAAAGACAATACTAAATGGGAAATAAGCATACCAAGAGGTACCCCCCAGCATTAACCGTCAAAGAAATGCAAAGAAACATCGCCACGCAGTACCAAGTTGGGCGGCAGTAAATCTCATTGTGTGGAGGCACGACGTGGTATGACTACTTGGCAAATGTATCTGGTAGTGGCTGCTAGAGCTAAATTTACACACAGCCCAGCAAGCTCACTCATTCCCGTGAGAAATAAGGGTGTGGATCCACACAACACAGGTTCAGGAATGTCCACTGCAGCTTTTCTTATGACAGGCAGAAGCTGGAAACAACCCAAACATCTATCGACAGAGAGCGGGGTGTGTAGCGTGTGGGATACTCTGATGATGGAATGCAATACAGCCATGAAAATGAATCAACCCCCCCCCCAAGCAACAGATGCAAAACTCACAGACAGAAGCCATACAGTGAAAGTGAATGTACTATATATTCCATTTAGATCAAGTTCAAAGACTGGCAAAACTAACTGAGTTCAGTCTGTTGTAACCAAGTACCATCAACTAAGAGGCTTATATGTAATAGAAATTTGTTTCTCAGTTCTGGATGCTGGAAGTCCAGAATCGGGGTGCTGGTATGGCAGGGTTCTGGTGACCCTTTTCCAGGCTGCGGATACCTGTACATAGAATGGCCCAGCAATTCCACTCCGAGGTATATACCCAAAGAACTGAAAACAGTTCCACCAAAAACATGTACACAGAGGTTCACAGCAGCACTGCTCACGATAGCCAAAAGGTGGAGCTCACCTGTGTCCATCATTTAATGGACGGATGAACGCGATATGGTCAATCTATACAGTAGGACATTATTCCTCCATAAAAGGAATAAAGTACTGGGACATGCTATTAATCGAATGTGGTTGAACTTGAAAATATTATGCTAAGTGTAAGAGGCCAAACACAAAAGGACATATATGATACGATTTCATTTATACAAAATACCCAGAAGCGCAAATCCATAGAGACAAAAAGCAGATTTGGGGTTTCCAGGGGCTGGGGGAGGGGAATGGGAAGTGAGTGCTTAATAAGGATGGCATTTCAGTTTGTGGGGGGGCGAGGGGTGCAAAAGTTCTGGAACTAACAGCGGTGATGGTAGCACAACATTGTGAATTGCTTAATGCCACTGAACTTACACTTTAAAATGGTCAAAATGATAGATTTTACATTATGTGTATTTTGCCACACACAAAAATAGTTAAAAATAGAGCTACCACATGACCCAGCAATTCCACTCCAAGTATACACCCCAAGAGAACTGAAAACATATCCACACAAAAACCTGCCCATGAATGTTCATAGCAGCATGATTCATGATAGTCCAAAGGTGGAAACAACCCAAATGTCCATCAAGTGATGAATGGATGCTTTAGTTTCCTAGGGCGGCTGAAACCACAGAAATGTATTGTCTCACTGTCCATGGAAGCTTTGGCAGGGCCACGCGCCCTCTGAAACCTGCAGGGTGGCCGGCCACCCTTAGTGTTCCTTGGCTTGTGGCTATATCACGCCTATTTCTGCGTCCGTTGTCCCACGGCTGCCTTCTCTCTGTGCTTCATATGAGGACACCAGTCATATGAAGATCACTCCACAGTGAGCCTTACTTTAGCCATTACCAACCTATTTCCAAATAAAGTCACATGCTCAGGCACTGGGGGCTAGGAGTTCAACTCATTACAATGGACAGAATGTGGCCCGCCCACCTACTGGGGTCTTACTCAGCCACAAAAGGGAAGGGGACGCTGATACATGCTCCACGCAACATGTAACACCTGAAAACGATGCTAAGTGAAAGCAGCCGAACACCAAAGGTCGCGTAGTATAAGATTCCATTCAAATGAAATACCCAGAACAGGCAAATCCTAGAGTCCAAAGGCCGTTGTAGAGGCCGGAGGGAGGAGAAGAATGAGGAGTGACTGCTCGTGGCCGTGGAGTTTACTTGGGGGGGTGGAAATGTTCAGGAATGAAATAGTGGCGACAGCTGTATGACTCTGAAGATGCTAAAAACGACTGAATTGTACACTTTAAGAGGGTGAATTTATGGTCTGCCAATTGTATCTCAATAGAAAAAAAGACCCTGTGAAAAGGATGAGAAAACAAGCTACAAACTGGGAGAAAATATTTGCAAACCATTTATTTACCAAAAGACATGTATTTAGAATACACACACACTCACACACTCACACGTGCGTGCACGCGAACTCTCACAAATCAATAGTAAAAAGACAATTTAATTAGAAAATGGGCAAATGAAGAGACATTACACTGGAAAAGATAGGCAGATGGAAAATTAATACATGAAGACTTCAAATCATTAGCCACTGGAGAAATGCAAATCGCATGATGATTCTCATTCTTGGGTTAATAAACAGTCACTGGTACCTGAAAACAAACCACACACCCTTTCTGGAAGCTAAGCTACAGGTTGGGAGAACAGATGAGTCTACACATTTGCCGTCTAAAAATCCTTCTTTGGAGATTTTGCTTGCTTATTGTTATGATGTTTCCAGAGAGAAACTTACCCTCTTAGTGTCTTAAATAAAAACAAGAGTTGTGAATAGACGTGCGCACACTTCTCCATCATGAAGGGTCTCTTCAGCATACTGAATTGCAGACTGTGGGAGGTCGCTTGCACCTGGTAAGCCTTGCCCACTCAGAGGTCCAGGAGGTTTAGGCAAGTGATGAAGCCTGTTACCTAGCTGAGAGCTGGACGTACTATGGGGCACATCTGAATATGACCTAACATAGTGTTTGACAGGGAATGAAAGGGTAGCAAAGCCTTCTGGAGTTCTGGGATTTCCATCTCCCTGTCATTTTCAAAAACCTAAGTATAGCCTAACTCCACAAGGAGTGGGGTCCTAATTTTGGAGCACCCTAACACAAAAGGTGCCACGGGGGAACTGGGCAGGACAGACAGCGCTCTACTCACGTGTCACCTCTTTCTTCTTTTGCCTCAGATTCCATTTCCAGAGGAAGCAGCATCCAGTCGGGTCTGACTTGGGTCATATGACTCCCTTTGACATGGGGAGGGAGACTCCTGGCTGTAAACCCCACCCCACCTTCACTGGACTGCACCCAATGGGGACGCGAGCGGCAAGTCCTCAAGCAAAATCGGAGGAAATGGATAACTGGTGAATACATTTTTTTACTTTTAAATATATAAAATTTAAAATAGAAAAAAATCATTTGAAACTTTTTAAAAGAGAAAACCGAAGTTCCAGGGAAGTAAGGTGACACGTGACAGCACAACTGCTTTAAGATTCCCATTTCTGTGCCCGGGCGACCTCTGTGCTGAAATCAGCCTGAACAACTCTGTGCTTTTCTTGGGTCACACAAGGATCAATGGAGCATCAATGAGTTCCCAGTCTAGAGGGGAAGCAAGATACGTGACAAATCATAAAACGATTGGTAAGACCTGCTAAAAGTACCCAACCAAAGCATCATGGGAGAACAAAGAAAGGGAGTTGTTCATTTTGACCCTAAAGATCAGAGGAGGCTTCCTGGAGGAGGCGATATTTGAACAGAAGATGAAGATGAAGACGAAGATTTGGACCAAAGGATGTGGATCTTTGAACGTCACGCTGAATTTTTCTCTGGACAATGGTCTGTCATTGAAGGTTTCTGAGCACAGGGATAATAGGGTCTTGTCTCAGCAGCAATGTAGAGATTAGATTGCCCAACAGGAGAGGTTAAAGGTTAGGAAACCAGTTAAGAATGTTGTTGCAATAATTCAGACAAGAAATGATAAGGGTCCGCTTTAGAGCCCTAGA
This sequence comes from Rhinolophus sinicus, assembly GCF_036562045.2. NCBI lineage: Eukaryota > Metazoa > Chordata > Mammalia > Chiroptera > Rhinolophidae > Rhinolophus > Rhinolophus sinicus. The sequence continues at coordinate 108,602,953 of NC_133759.1, read as the reverse complement.
AAGCCAGGGTCATGATGAAAAACATTCCAAGGAGCAAGACTGAGCAAGTCTTGGTGACTAATTGGGTGTTGGGGTCAAAAGGAAGATAATATAAGATTTCTGTCTTGGGTGATCTGGTGACTGGTGATGCTATTAACCAATCTAGGAAACTCTGGAGCAGCGTGAAGGGGGAAGATGACAGAAGAGGCAGAGCTTGAGATGTTTCAGGGACACCCTGATGTCAGTGTCCCACAGGCAGCTGAAAATCTGTGTCAAAAACTCAGGACAAACATGGGAGTCGTTACCTCAGCACTGAATTGTGGGTAATTGTTGTTTGGTTACTGCTAGGGTCCTTAATAGGCACGCGTTCCTTTCACAGTTACACAAAACAATGTCCTGTTTTGTAAGAAGAACGAAAGCAGGAGACAGGTGGAGATGCGGGAAACCAGGAGGACCAGACACCGCGGACCCTGAGAATGAGACACAGGGTTGGAGTCGGTTCAGTGCAGATCAACAGTACCTGGGCGGTTCCTCCTTGCCAGGCTCCTGGGGCACTGTGGCAAACAGGACAGTGACCGTGACAGATAGAGTCCCCATCTTCAGAGAGCCCCAAGGAGCAGGAAGGGGCCAAGACAGGAGGGATGAACAGATGTTGCACATTGCAAAAAAGCAAGAAAGGGCAGATTCTAGAAGTTGCAGAGCTCGACGTCTGGCTGGGCACACAAAGCTAAACTCTTGTGAGCCCCGGGAGAAGAAGGAACATATGGGTGGTCCTCAGGTCACCGCCTGGACCCACAGAGCCCATTCATACCAAAGGCAGCTCATTTCCCTTCCTGGGAGGAAAAGACTAAGAGACTGTGTGTCTGGGTTTCAGCCAAACATATGACAGAGGTCTTTGTGATGCTCCTACAGGTGGGTTAGATGGGCTGAGAGTAGTCAAGTGACAGATTTAGAAGCGTCTGAAGGACCAAATGCAAAGTTTTGATTAACGGGCTGTTGTCAGGCCAGAAAAAGTTTCTTGAGACCTCACAGTTCTCCTCTCAGCTTTCTCCTGTTTATCATTTTTTTAAAACCAGGGAAATAGCTACTGGCTCAGGATAAAGAAGAACTTCAGCCATCAAACATCTCGAAATGCCATCAAACAGCCCCTTTGTGGTGGGGACCCCTCGCTGGGCATGGCCGCCTCCCATGAACATGAAGACCAGAGTCCAGTTCTGGATGAAAGTGTGTAGTGATGTCCGACAATCCTTTCCAACTCTGAGATCCTTGGCACCTATTCGTGCCCTTTGGACATACCCACCTGGAAGTCCACCATCTTGGAAAACTCAACATGTACAACTCAGCTCATCCTCTAAAGGCAGGTGGTTCTTCTGGGGACCGCATGGGGACTTTGCAGCCAGTGATACCGGGGTTCCCATCCGCAGCCACCAGGTGCGCACATTCGAGACAAGGCACTCCTCTCTCAGCCTCAGGTCTTCATCTGTAGAAGACAGATGACACCTACCTGGCAGAACTGCGAAGGTTCCATAAGGACATACCGTGTACCTCGGTACCTGGATCCATCAGCACAAGGACAAACAGCCACTGAGCACCTACCTGTAGTGCCCAGTCCTCTCCAAGAGGCTGGTATACAGGAAAAGGATGGCAAACATACAATTACAATGGGCAGGTAAGCCAGAAAACATATAATTACAAAGTGAGGGAGAGGCCTTGGGAAAAGGAGGGTCAGAACATGCCTCTCTGAGCTAAAAAAGAAAAGAAAAGAAAAAATCATGCATGCAGAGGCTTTCAGGCCTGGCCTCTGATAAATGACGATCCCTTTTGATGCCACCAGCTATGGTTGTCAGTCTGCTCAGACTGCGATAACAAAGGACCACGGACAGGGCAGCTTAAACAACAGGAGCTGATTTTCTCAGTCCTAGAGGCTGGACGTCCCACAAAGCCCAGCAGAGTATGTTTCTGGTGTAAGTGCATTTCCTGGCTTATAGAAGGCCACCTTCTCACCATGACTCACATCACAGAGACAGACAGACAGCAAGCTGTCTTACAAGGACACTAACCCTATGGGGTCAGGGCCCCAGCCTTGGCCTTCATTTGACCTCAGTTAATTCCTCCGAGCCCCCCCCCCCCCAAATACAGCCACACGGAGGGTCAGGGTCCAACACAAGAACTTTGGATGGACGCAAACATTCAGTGTATAACCGGTAGGCACCTGCCTCTCACATGAGCCAGCTGCCACCCCTGGGCCTCCTTCACCAGTGCCCCCCCGCCGCCCCGTCTTCCCAGGTGGTGAACCGGCTGGCATGGCACGGCGTCCCCTCCACTATTCTCTAAGGGCCAATGGCAGCCAGGACAAGCCTTTCACCCCCGCCAGCCCCCAGATTGACAACAATTTAACTCTTAGGACCTCGACACCACACACACACCGGGACCTGGACACACTTTTTGAAGTGTGAACCATTCAAGACCCTCCGTGCCCTATCAATGAGGCTGATAAGCATAACAGCTATCATTTACTGACTAAGGGAATAGCATAACATCTAACATCAACTTTGTGCAGCTAAGTATTTTAAGGGTATTCACTCCCTCATCACTCACCAACTCCTGTGAGATGGGTCCTGTGATTCATCCCCACCCAGCGAGCACAGGCACTGATGAAGGATCCCCCACCACCAGGTCACATGGGAAGGTCATGCTGGGATCTGAATCCAGGCCGCAGGGTCCCAATGGCCCCAGGAAAGAACCCTGCCCAGCCCATCTGTCTAGCTGAGGACTGGTCAGTGATGTGCCTGAAACACCTGTCTCTTCCTAAAGCCTCAATTTGTCTTGAAGAGTTAAGGGGGAAAATTCCAATACTTTAGCCAGCAATTCAAAACATTATTTTTACGCTAAATATGCATCTAACATGGAGAAGAATGCATAATGTAAGAGCACTTTTAAGGAAATGCGGGATTTCAGCTAGATGGGCCCTGGAAGCCTTCTTTGCCTTGACCCTTGGGGTGCCGAGGTAGGGTGGCTCCGTAAGTGACAGACTTGCCCCCCCAGTCCTCTTGTCCACAGTGCACTGCTACCTGGCCCACCCTCCCCCCACCCCACTAGACCACCCCCACTCGTCCCTAGCACCCACCTTCTGTCCTTTGAACTCCCACTGTTTCCCCTGCCCTCTGGCTCTCATTTGTAAAGCACATTGCCCTGTTCTTTTCCTTCTCATGGGTGGTATCCAATCTTTCCAGTAAAATCAGTGGTTCTTTGCAGATAAGAGCCCGGCTATTGCTTGTCAGCGTGACCCAGAGCTACTTCCTGCACGTGATACACACTCAGAGAACATCTGCTGATTATTTTGAGGGCCCATCATTTGGGGCCACCCATGCAAAAAAGCTTAGGGCACTTTGAGTGACACGATGTCCTGTAAACTCTAGCTTTGATTGGCTAAGACTAGTTTGTCACCAGGGAGAAGGGGAAACTATAAGGAAACCTGTCATTTGTGCAGGCATGCATAGCTATGTTGTCATCTTAAAGTGACTAAGCATGCTTCCTGTCCAACCCGCTCTGCCAAGCTACTTATTTATCCCTTAGATCTCGCCTCCCAGATGAGGTCGAAAACCCTTCTAGTATCTATTCTGAACAGCAGGAAGCTCTCCTCGGCAGCACGGACTCACAGCTCACACGTACGAGTATTTGGGTGATGCTTAATCACCCTTCTTTTCTTTGTATGGGGTCTGTGTCCCCAGCACCTAGCAGGCTGCCTGTCACACCGCAGGCAATTAATAAATGCTAATCAAATGACTGAATGACTGCTCTCCAATTCTAGCCGATGACATGAACCTCCCACCAGTATCCATCTGAGTTGTCCTGTCAGAGGATCGCTCAGGGCGGGGTGCCGGGCTGACTGCCACTCCTGATTAATCCAGGAAACCAGAGCTCAGGCTAGGAGCTCCTGGGAGACCCCCAGGCCAGCCCTGGCCATCACAGGACTAATGGCGGTGAGTCAGGGAGGAACGGCTGTGGTTTTCCCAACTCGGTCTGGTTCAGTTCCCGTCCTGCACTGCCATCTCCAGGGCAGCAGGGCACTCTCCAGGCTGATCAAAGGGCAGCACACTTGGCTGGGAAATGCGAAACCACCCTGGTAATCAGGGCTTTTAATCCGAGAAAGGTCAGCAAGCTCGAGAAGCATTTGCTCGTCATCATATTGCCTTTGCTATGCAGGGGTGACACCCAGTGCTCATCTCCTAGGCTAGGAGCTGGCAGGACCACAGGGCTGCGACGGGGAGTGCTATAGACCAGCGCTTATCCCAGGACAATGTGCCTGGCAAGGACCCAGGAGGCTGGGTGGGGCCTGAGTGTCTGCCTGTCTAGCAACCTCCAGGTGCTGGTCCTGCTGGTCTGATGCTACCGTCGACCACGACATTCAAAATGGGGCCCCAGGACCCCATTTTTGCTACTCACGATGCAGCCTCAGCATCACCCGGGAGCTTGTCAGAAATACAGAGCCTCAGGCCCTACCTTTGGCCTCCGGGATCAGGCTCAGCCTCTGTACCAGCTCCCGGGCGACTCAGACCCAGGAAAGTCTGACACTGCTCTGGAACTCTGGTCCTCAAGCCCCTCCGCAGGTTGACACCACCTGCAGGGTCTTTAAAAATTATTGACGTGGGGGGCCGGCCTGATGGCTCAGGCAGTTGGAGCTCTGTGCTCCTAACTCCAAAGGCTGCCGGTTCGATTCCCACATGGGCCAGTGGGCTCTCAGCCACAAGGTTGCCAGTTCAACTCTTCGAGTCCCACAAGGGATGGTGGGCTCCGCCCCCTGCAACTAAGATTGAACGCGGCACCTTGAGCTGAGCTGCCTCCCGGATGGCTCAGTTGGTTGGAGCGGGTCCTCTCAACCACAAGGTTGCCGGTTCAAGTCCTGCAAGGGATGGTGGGCTGTGCCCCCTGCAACTAGTAACGGCAGCTGGACCTGGAGCTGAGCTGCGCCCTCCACAACTAAGACTGAAAGGACAACAACTTGACTTACCCAATAAAGTCCTGTTCCCCTTCCCCAATAAAATCTTTAAAAAAAAGAAATTATTGACATGGGGATCCCTAGAGACCCGATTTAGTCTGTGTTGGGTGCAACCTGCTGGTCAGGGACTTTTTAACTCCCCAGTGACCCTAATAGAAAACAAAGTCTGAGAGCTTTGCTTTATGTTGGAAATCCCGTCCACAACTTGAATCCACGCTCTACCTCGTACCTGTGAAATGGGCCTGAAGGGTCGTGTGAGGAAGGTGTTCAGGTCTGTAAGGTGTCTGGAGTGTCACAGGGGCCTCACGCACGGCAGTTAGGAAGCCTCAGAGCACCCTGCCTAGCGAACTGAGTAAATCCAGTTTCACACTGCGGGATTTATCAGACGCCTCCTGTGGGCTGAGCCAGAGGGATGCTGCAAACACAGCTTCGAAGGAGAGGAACAAGGCTCAGGAGTGGGCGAGACAGACAGTAAACCATAATCTGAGCCCGTGGCGAGGGCTGTTGAGACACTAAAACAGGATCCTGAAATAGAGGGCTGCATGCTACTTTAGGAGGGATTGTTCCAGAAGGCCTCTCCGAGAGACATCTGAGCCAAAACTAGGTCATGAGGACTGTAGTCCCGAAGCCCCCTTCCATGTGACTGGAGCAAGGAGGGTAGCAAAGATGGGGGAGGGGAGGGACGCGGTCACTCAGTCCCAGGTCGTTCCACTCTGGGACCTGGGCTGAGTCACTTTGCCTTGAAGCACCATTTTCTCCATCTTTAAAAAGTGCCAAGAGCACCTGTGTAGTGATTTGAAAACATGGCTTCAAAAATCTGTGACACGCCTCCATTGAGAGGTGGGGTCTCTGTCCCCTCTCCTTGAATCTGGGCAGGTTTCTGATTGCTGCAACCAACGAAGCATAAGAGAGACTCCTAGGTGGCTTCTGAGGGTAAGCCCTCAAAGGCCTGCTTCTCTTGGGAGCTGTGCTGTGTAAGAAGCCCAACCACCCTGAGGCCACCACGCTGAAGAAGCCCCAGGTGGGCACTGCCGATGACAGCCGGCATCACCTGCCAGCCAGGTAGGTGAGCCAACTTGGATGTCCAGCCCTGTGCAGCCCCCAGGTGCCCGCAGCGACCACCCACATCCGATGGTACCAAGCAGGAACTGCCTAGCTGAGCCCTAAACAAACTCCTGACCATCACATTGCAAGCCAGATGAAACGATGGTTTTAAACTAGCGGGAGGGTAATTTGTTCCACAGTTAGAGTAATGGGACCACCTATCTCTCTGCCTTCATTCTGAAACCTCTGCCTTACTCACGTGCTCCCACCACCTTGACTTTTTTCTGTTCCTCAAACATTCTGGAATGGCTCTGGCCTCCAGAGAGAGGGCGTTTTGTCCTCTCTCTCTGGGGAATTCCCCCGTCCCCTACTCCCAATCTTCCACGGCTGTCTCCTTAGCAAGTGTGTCTCGGCTCAACGGTCACCCCTCAGGGAGTCTTTCAGCATCGCCTCATCTGGAGTAGATCCCCACACCCGCTTGCCATGTTTTTACAGCATTTCCACCACCTGATACTGCTGTTTGTTGACTGACTGCCCTCCGCCAGAATATTAAGTCTGTGAGAGGAGAGAGCCCTTCCCTGTTCCCATCACCTGTATATTCCCTGCTCCTTGTGTAACGCCCCCCATGTTTATTAAGTCATGAGAAGGAAACAACCATGAGAAAATGAGAGGGACAAGCATTTCTGTCAGAGGGAACAGCGAGGAAAAGCCACGAGGCAGGTGCATTCTAGGGAAGAAAGGCAGCTGGGGCTGGAGGGGTTCACAATGACACAGGCAGGGGTGAGCGAGGTCGGGGCCTTCTAGAACATGGGCGAGATAGTCAGGCCCAACCTGATGTAATGGAGGACAGGGTGACATACACATAACATACAATTCACCATTTTTAAGCGTCCAGTTCAGTGGCCCTGAACACTCATATTGCTGTGCAGCCATCACCTCTGCCGTCTCCAGAACTTTCTCATCTTCCCACACTGTGACTCCATCCCCGTTAAACACGCAGCCCCACCCCTCCCCCAGGCCCTGGCCCCCACCCTCCTGCTTTCTGACTCCTCTAGGGACCTCACAGAAGGAGTCACACAGGACTTTTCCTTCTCTCTGGATTATTTCACTCGCACCATGTCTTCCAGGGCCATCCATGTTACAGCACGTCTTGTATTGTGTTAAAATATATATAACACAAAGGTTACTTTGCAGCTGTTTAAGGCTCAATAGTATTGACACCTTGTGTAAACACACATTATTCACTCATTCATTAGCACGGGCGGACTGATGTGTTTAAAGGGTCTCCCTTCGGCGGCCAGGTGGCGACTGTCCCCAGGGGGCAGCACGGGCCTGGGCGAGCAGCTGGGGCAGGTCAGCACTTAATTTTCGCGACCACACATCTCAGCCCCAGCTCACAAGCGAGGGCCGCGGGCGCCGAGCAGCTAGGCCGCCTGCCCGGGACACGCACCCGGCACAGGACAGGCCAGGGCCGCGGCACCGCTGCCCGGCCCCCACCGGGTCTGGCTCTCCCCGGTCCCCGCCCTTCGCTAGCGGCCGCCGACCCCACCCTGGCACCGCGGCCCGCCCCGACTGCGAACGCGCAAGCGCTGCACGAGGACAGCACGGTGCATGCGCAGAAGGTGCCCGGCGCGGAAGGCTCCGCTCCCTCGGGTGTGATCCGCGATCCGGGGTTTTGGCCCCGCCGAGAACTGTTTATAAACACACCGCGAGGCCACCGGCGAGGGGTAACCCTAAAGGTAGTGGGGTCGGAGGTCAGAGGTCAGCAGGGGCGCCGGCGGGGAGACCCATCCATTCACCTTCACAAGCTGCAGACTGCGTGCCGGGCCCAACCCAGCCGTCCTACCGCGATCAGCGGTGCTGAGGGCGCCACGTGGTGCGCACGTGGTCCACTCCCGGCGCGGCGGCCTCCCCTCCCCCACGGCGCCGGCTGGCCGCAGCGCCCCCTGGCGGTGGCCTGGTGCGCCACGCTGCACGTCGCGCTTGCGCACAACGCCTCACGACGCGTCTTCCGGTTTGCCTGGGAGCTGGGCGTGGGTCGGCTGCGTCCTCGTGACAGCTCGCGTCAGCCGGGTCCGGGGTCCCGGCAGGGTGGGGCGACCCGTCAAGGTCACACGAGCGGGCTGGCGGCGGCCGTAGGGCCCCAGGAGGGGCTCCCCGCAGTCCACGTGTGTCCCGAGACCGGACGTGTTCCGCGCGCGGTGGGGGGTTGGGGGGGGTGCACCCTGAACGGATCCGCGTTCTCCGGTCGGGCCGGAGGGGCCGGGGCCTGTGGCCGCCCTCCCCAGCCTCAGTTTCAGCTTCTGTTCTTACGTCAGTGCGCCGTGAAATGCTCGGTGCATGTTTAGTAAATACGTGAGCGCGTGGTGAATCAGTTAATCGTTTAAATAGTCAAGAAGTGGTGTTTCCGGTTTTGTTTTGTTTTATTATATCACCTACTCTAGAGATAATCAGATTCTACATGAAAAACACTGCTGAGTCTGTAGTAGGTAGGGTGGCTGTTGCTTTTTTTCTCTTAGACTTTATACCATGAAGTCAAAAACGATTGGACGGTGCTTACAGAGATGAAAAAGCAAACAGACTTACCTGAGTGTTTCTGCTGTTTTATTGGAAAGGCTCACAATTGCGTTGCCACTGCTGGGTGTTCTGTAAAATTAGTGGTCCCCAGACGTTTACTCCCTTCAGCAACATTTTTTAAATACCTACTGTGTGCCAGACACTGATCCAGGCTCTAAGGGACGTGGGTCCCATCTGGGTAAGAGGACATAAAGCGGTTGAATTACGAAGGAGATCCGGGAAGTACTTACTCCAAAGACCCGGCGGTTTGACAACTGGCTGGGGGAGGAATGCACGTGTTCATACCTACATTTATTGTAGGTTTTACTGCTGCAGAGCATGTGCAGCACACTAGGTCCAAAAAAGTGAGAAAACATGCTCGCGCTTGTAAATCCCCTAGAGCCAGTCGGTTCTCAGATACCCTTACGGACTCTTTCGCTGATTTTTGTTGAACTCTTGCATCCATAGCCAACCTGATGGAAATTCAACTGCGATCTGTCAGATTGTGTTATTCCCAACCCACTGTTTTTCCAATAAATGTATTGTCATTGAATGTAGTATGTGATATGAACGTTGGTTGATAAAACCAACGAGTAAGACAAAAATGAAGCCAGAAAAGACATAGGTCTTTATTCATCAGTAATGTGAGCTCATGTGGATCCACACAGGCCCAGGTTTCAGGCCCAGGCTTGCTCTCTGTTGATTTCCTTCCCATTTTAACTCCTCTGTGCCTTGTCACCTTCCTCTCACTTCCCAAGCCTGCCCTGGCTTCTGCTGTGGTCATAGGAGCCCCACTCAGCCTGCCCAAAGTTTAGCCAAGGCTGACAGCCGTGTCCCTGTTCCCAGGACTGCATTCTTCTCCCGGCCACAGAGGCCTGCAGGCCCAGAGCCTTGGCCCCCCAGGAAAGAGCCCTCCCTGCACCCCTTCCTGGGAAGTGTACACTTCACTGGCCCTGCCCCTGGCGCCTTTGCTTTTATCTGTGAGATGTCACAAAAGAAAACAGGGGCCTTGGCCCCAGTCCCAGCCCCTAGCTAGCGCTTTGCAGGCCCAGCTGCCCCCTCTGCCTACCCCAAGGAAAGCTCCTGCTAATCACTGCCCAGTGTGCAGGCAGACGGATGTTCCCAGACCGGCTCAGGTCGTGAGGTTGGCCTGGCAAAGACGAAACCGCGCAGGCATGAGGGGTAGATTCCCAGCCAGCAGCCGTTTTCTGCTGAACAAAAGCCTGGCCGGCCCCGGAGCTCACGCTGCTGCTCTATTGAAATCTCAACGTGGTTCCCTATTAATCACTCCCTTTGGTGCCTCAGAGGCCAAAAAAGGAGTCAAACAAAACCTCTTTTCTAAGCAGGAAGAGGGTTCCAGAGGCCTGAGCAGAAAGATCCCCACAACCCCTCTCGCCAGCATAACTCTAACAAGATGCTGGGGCCTCCCAGACTCACAAGCACAAATAAGAATAGCTGCCTGGCCGCCTGGAGGGGGATTTGGAATGTGACCGGTTCCGCTGTGGGCTCCAAAGGCCCCATGCAGGAAGCAGGGCGGGTGAGAGGGGGCTCTCCTGCTTGCAGCCCTTTCTTGTTTTATTTTAGAAACCAAAGACCCAATTAAATGATGTTTTAAAAGTAGACTCATACTAGGAGGATGGGAGAGAAAAACAAAAAGCCTATTTCCCTTCCCCCTCAGACTTAACCTTGAATCTCAACTCCTTTGTCTCTCCCCCCCACCACGTTGCTAGTTCGCATTAACCGATAACTGATAGCGTATTATTCATTCATCTATAAATAGGAAATTTGGCTTGTTTTTTAAACAGAAGACACAGGCCAAAACACCAAGCCATGGTTTCCCCTGCAGGTCCTCAGCCCCCCACCCCGGGGACCAGGCCTGTTACCTGTCGGCCTGTTTGGATTGTCTTGTTAGAGAGAGAAACAGCCCTTTTATCCAGAAGCTGTGGCTCCTTCAGGCATGATTTTTACACCTCTAAGTAGAAGCCCATTCTCTCATTAAAATTTAATTTTAAAGAAAGGAAAAAAGCTGGCTTAAAGAGCATTTTCGGTGCCAACCATTCACATTGGAGAGCAGAAGTGCATCTGAAGCCAGTCAAAGCATTTACTTGGAAAATCAGAGTCATTGTAAAGGCATGGTCCTTGGCCTAGCAAGGTAGTCTTGCTTCGCAGCACGGACTTGGCCAGCCTCGGTACAGCGCTCGTCTCGTGGATCTATGAAACAGAGATGGCACAACAGGGAGGCTGGGGACCGAGTGGCATCATCACCTTAGATGACCACTACACTGCTGCCACCCAAGAGGACAGATGCTCTTCTCACAAAGGAAATAAACTTGAGAAACAAGTCATGAGACCTGATTTGTGACCGGCCTCCTTATGCCCTAAATCACCGGACCTCACCCACATTAGCTGCAGATAGTCCAGCCAGGCTTGCCGGTGACCGAACAGAGGGGTAACCCTAGCGTGGCTGTCAGGACATTCTGCAGCTTTGCTATTGGGAGGGTGTTTTTTAATTTAAAAAAAAAAAAAAAAAAAAAAAAAGACACTCTAATAGGAGAGATGCTTCTAATAATGGTTCTGCAGAGCTTCCTAAGGATCCATCACACCAGTTAAGGTAGAAAATTGAAGGCACAGCTGTGATTCCAGGAAGTGCTCGGGCACTCAGTGGCTGGTCTTGAAAAGAAATGCCCCTAATCATTGGGACGTTTTGTGTTTCGCTGTATGGTTTGCAGCACAAATCAACGCACAAAACAATTCAGAGATGTTCCTCCTACACTAGCCTCAACACAGGCTTTAATTTTCCCTACTGAAGAAGAGGTTAGAACGATGTGAAACCTTTGTGCTAACTTCAAAATTCACCAAATGAGAAGAGTAAGGAAGGTTGGAGCTCGGGTTCTCAACTCACTTCCTCTCCCCTGTGATAGTCCTTCCAAAGCACAAAATTGTAGTGTTTTTCAAAGAGAAATTGCTCAATGCATGTGCTGCACAGTTATTTAAAATGATGTCCACTAAGGATTTTTAATAACATGGGGCAATACCACATAATGTGAAGTGGAAAAAAACAAGATGTGAGACAGAGGGTGTGTGTCTGAAGGAAATACACCAAACTATTAAAAGTAGTCAGTGGTGAATTATGTATGCTATTAGGTTCTTTTTTATATATATTTTCCTAATTTTATACAATGAGCGTATGTTGCATTTCTAATCAGAAGTGTAATTTTCAAAACAGAATTTAACAGAAATTGGAACAACTCTCTAATATTTTTTTCTCCTATGCTATCTTTTTTGTGATTTTTGTGGTCCATTGAAATTTCTTTTATTCACTTCTTGCTATGCTAGCTTGTTGCTTGATAACAATGATTTTTAATGATTGCTTTTCTCGTTAGTAAGGCTGCATTTGCAGAGCAATCTAGTGTGAAATAATTTCAGACCAGGGCAATAAACAAAACTATCTGACCTCAATTATCACACCTTATGAGACATGAGTACTGACACCAACTTCCCAAAACATTACATTTAATAAATGTAGTAGAAAGAATAACACCTTGAGGATTTGTGGTTCCTTGTTTTTGCTTCCACCCAGCCATAAAAATCTCTGTTTCTACCCGTGCCTGCTGGTCTCCAGAATTCTTCGCCCTGTTGTAAGAGATGTGCTTTGGCTGCCTACCTTGCAGCCCCTTTCCCACCCCTCTCCTTTCCCTGCCAAGAGGACCCAGATTTTGTCCACATATCCACTTTCTATCAGCTTCAGGAGAGGTGGACCCAGCTCCTCATAAGAGAATCATGATTGGGCTAAAAAGCATGGTGGTCTCCAACCTCTTGCCAGGAAGTGGTTGGGCAAATATGTGTATTTTGGGGCAATGAAACATAAGGGGAAGTGGGTGGGGGGTGGGGAGCTCCTGAGAAAAGTGTTTTTGTTCCTAAAAAGGGTACATGAAGCAAAAATAGTCTCCAAAGGTGGTTTGTGAAGAGGGTAGGGGGTGGCATCAGAACCCGGAAGCCACTTCAGAATCACGGGAGTCACTCCATCCAGGATGGAGGAGCCACGTGCTGGACAGAAACTGAGTCCCGATGGCGTCACTGAGGCCTAGCACAGCTTTCCCTGGTTCCTGTGTGTAAGATCATAAATCCTGTCAGGGTGGGAGCCATGCTGAGTTGGGTTTCCTTTTCTTTGCAATCAAAGCCTTCCAACTGAGCCAGTGCTAAACTTTGCATATCCTGTGACTCACAAACCTACTTCTAGATGTGTAACCTAGAACAGTGGTTCTTGAACTTTAGCACGCATCGGAATCTCCTGGAGGGTTTCTGGGCCCCACCCCCGGAGTTTGAGTCAGGGGGTCTGAGATTAGAACCTGCGTTTCTAACAAGTTCCTAGGTAACGCTGCTGCTGCTGAGCTGGGGACGACACTTCAAGAGCTGTCTGGTGAACTTTATGTACTCCAGGACACATGTACAGGAAATGTTCTTAGTGTAGAAGCTAAAAATGTCCACCAGCCATTGAATGAACTGTGGCACGTTCGTACACTGGGACACTATAAAGCATGGAAGTGAACAAACTGCCACTCGCAAAATATGGGTGCACCTCCCCAACAATTTGAATGTAAAAAGCCAGACACAATAGACTGTGTACAGTATAATTCCAATCATTAAAAGTTTAAAAACAGGTAACATCAAACCATATTGTTCAGGTTTGCACATATAGGTGATAAAAGCAAGAAAACAACACAAAAGTAGGTGTAGTGGTTTCCTCGAGGGGAAACGGAGAGTGATGTGTGTAGGGAGTGTGCTCTCTGTTATTGAAGGTATGGCCTCTCCCCTTGGCTCCAAACCCACCCTATGAATCAGCTTTCTGGTGATGGGCTGGGTGGGACCCGCACTCCACGTTTGTTTAGCCAACTGGCTCCCGTTTAGGATCTGCCAGTAGGTGGCGCTAGACAAAGCCTGCAAGGCTGGGAGAGGAAGGAAGGACTCCCTGGGTTTCTTCCCTTGGGGTCTCCACCTGCCTCGTGCTTCTGTAAGCTCTGTTCTGGCAAAGCTTCTTTACCCCTGTGCCATCAGTTCCTTTCGGTAGTAGCAGCTTCTTGTCTGCTATTTTTCTAACACAGAAACAACTCATGAACCCTCAGGTCCCCAGCACCAGCCAGCCCTCTCCTCATAAATTGGAGTTTCATTTCCTCTAAACTCCTAAGTGGCAACGTTCCAGCCTCTTCACTTTGTCCCCAGCCCCAGTCCTAGGGATAGTTTCCACTTCATTTACTTTTACCTCTTAGAGTTCTCTTTCACCCTTCAGTTACCCAGTTAACGACTTTACACCTAGTTAACAGTTCTCTATATCAAGTTCTTTCTGTTCAAATGAGTTGGTGACTCTTGTCCTTGCATGGGTTTCATGGTCACCACTAGTATTGAGCCCACATGCCATGCAGCCAGTGGGGACAGCAAAGAGAACATGGCACTTCTCAGCTGCGTCTACCCCTTTCAGAGAGCCTTCTCCCAGTCCGTTTGGGACCAAGGAGTCCCCCAGGACGTAGGATGCTCATTGCTGAAGCTGAGAAAGTCTAGGCAAACTGGGAGAGGTCATCACCCTAAGCCCTGTGACCTCTGCCTAAACACATTTAGCATAGTTAGGTCATATGACAGGCTTCATACGAAACCCTTGGCTTCAAGGAAGACTAAGAAATGTCATTTCTTAGAAATGCCATTTTTAGGCTCAATTGCATCCCAGGAAAAATCAGAGTTGTGTGAATTCAGGAGGAAGAGCAGAGTGGACGCAGGGGAGGCCGCCAGGTGTTCTGCCCTTTTAACTCCAGACCGTAGCCACTGACCGCCTTGAGAACACATGGCTGTCCCCAGAGTAGTGACCAGAAGCCAGGTCTTCTGACGGCGGTCTCCCTTAGAACCTGCTGCCTGTTTTCCTCGTTCAAACAGTGATTCCTTTTGGCAGCCTCGAGAGGAGAACCACCCCCGTCTTTAGCGTTTTCAGTCTTCGATGGCTAATTAAACTCTGCAGGTGAGGGCTTGGGCAGTAAACTTTCCCGTCCTGTGGTGGGGATTTGCTGAGTGACCCCGGAAAACCTGGCAGTGTTACGTAAGCCCCACTTGTCTTCTGTGTTTACAGTCAAGTGTGGCTCTATCTGAATGGGGATCCAGGCTTAAGTTCTGAGTTTTGAGGGGGGTCCAGGAATCTTGGGTCCTGAACTCTTTTTTCAGCTTGTATTTATTTGGTGCTTTTCTCAGACGTGAATTATCATTGTGTCCTAGGTCTCTTCTAAATATCCTTGGTACCTGCATTTACTGCTGTTGGCTTGGTAGGAAAACATTTGCCAGGGAGGGTTTCAAATCTACTAAGTCAGTATGCTGACTCACTTTACTTTCATCAGTTAACTGCTTGTCCTTTATGGAAATAATAAACATGAAAAGAGGGTGGTAAAATTATACCTTCGAGATTTAATCTTTTTGATTAACTTAAAGTCTGAAAGACTCTCTAAGCCAGTTGGTGTTTTTCCTTTGAAGAGTTAGTGCACTAAACGGTAGAAGGAATGATCGATAGGTATTGGACAACCGAGGGATGCTGGACTGTACCTCCACATGCATTTTGGGGCCTCCCCACCCTACACCACCGCTGGGGGCTGCCTATCTGCAAGGGCCATGCAGAACGGGAGCCGCAACTTGTCTGCTTCCAATTAGCCCCGCCCCTGTGTGTTTGGTACAACCATCCTTTACACAACTGGCCAAGAGTCGGGCTGGAAGCCAGGGGTTCTCAAATTCCATTTCCTCCTCTAGGGTACAAATTTCTCCATAGATGGGGGGAACTACGTTTGCCTTGTCCGTTTCTCCCACTTCAAAACAGAGACTGTGTGAATATGCACTTAGAGTCGAATGAGAAACAAGTAGTTCCTACCTACAGCATGTAATTCACTGAAGTCCAACTGTATGTTCTCCTGTTACCTTTATTTAATTCTATTTTCTTCCCCATTCTGAGCTTTGAAGATTTCTAGTTCAGCTCCTACACTTGGGTCTACTTTTTAAACTTAAGTTTGTGTATAATTTTAGGTTGAACCATATGAAATTTAGGACCATTTGTGAATAAGCAGCATCTGTTGAGAGCTTGCCTGCCTACCAGGCGCCATATCAAGCCCTTTCCACACAGGACGCTGTAAGTGCTCAATAAACGTTAACGCAAATAAATTATGGCGCAGCCATTTGTTGTTGTTGTTGTTGTTGTTGCAAAGGAAGAGCTGGGGTTGGGCAGGGAGACCTGCTTTTGGGACGAGTCTGGTTAACTCTTCACCAGGAGCTTCCCTGAGCGTGGACGAGACACTTGAAGTCTAAGAATACACCTTCTCAGCTGCCGAACCAGGATCCCCACAGTCTCTCAAACCACCTTCAAAAAAACTTTGAAAATGAGAAAAGCAAAGTATTATTATTATAAAACGTGAAGGCATGCTCCTTAAAATATATGCAGCAGGATATTTCCTGGTATGTAAATTTGTATTCTGTTCTGTCTGTATTTATTTCTGGAAGTAGCAGGGCCTCATATGCCCTCGTTTTAGGGGAGCTGGGAGTACAGCACTGAAAGCTGAAGTTTTCAGTGAGGGGGTTCTACCAGGGCCTCCGAGAGGGAGAGAGAGGGAGAAGTTCCCAGAGGGGGTGGTTCAGGCAACCACTGACTGCTTACTCCCCGGTAGTGTTCACTTTTCTACCCCTTTCTCATACACAGAGTCACACAGGATGCGGCCTTTTGTGTCTGACTTCTCTCATTAAGTACGAGGTTGGAGCTTTATCCATCGTGTCGCACGTACCCCCAGTTCATCCGTTGTCGTAGCGGATGGGGCCTGAGTGCATGATTACACCACAGTTCTTCAAAATCAATCCACTAGTCGATAGACATGGATTGTTTCCAGTTTGGGGTTTATGAATAATTCTGCTGCAAACATTCACAGACTCGTCTTTGACATGTGTTTTCATTTCTCCCGAGCGTATTCCTAGTGGAGGAATTGCTGGGTTACACGCTGAGGGGAAGTTCGACTTTTTAAAGAAATTACTAGACGATTTTCCCGAGTGAGGATTGACTGCAGATGGGCACGAAGAAACTTTTCAGGAGATGGAAATATTCTAAAACTGGATGGAGGTGATTATTGGACAACTGTATAAGGCTGTATAAAGCCGCTAAACTAGACCAAACTGTACACTAACATTGTGTGAGTTGTATAGTATGTAAATTAGAGCTCAGTCAAGTTGTTGAATATCTAAACACTGGTCAGAAATGTGAAAATATTCAGGCGTTGCTAGGATTCCCTTATAGGTGATAACATTGTGGTTATGTTTTTGAGAAAGAGCTCTTATCTTTTAGAGCTATACACACTGAATTATAGGAAATGATATAGTGCCTGAGATGTGCTTCAAAGGAATATGGGAGGATTTCGCTGGCTTATAGATGAAACAAGATTGACCATAAATGAATCATTGTTGAAGTTGGGTGATGGGTAACATGGAGGTTTGTTTTATTAGTCTTCCTTCTTTGGTGTACACTTCCATCATTTAAAGTTTAAAAAAGGAGAACTTCAGAGTCTTTAAAAAGGCTGAGTTGGCTGAGTTTTCTGCTGGTCCCTGACGAAATCTGCTTGGAATGAGGTAGTGGACATCTATTGTTCTGCCTGCTCAGTGTTCCCTCCCCTCCTGCTAACAGCAACCAGGCTCTGCTTTGAGGAACAGCCAGGCCTGAGCATGCCGTCTTCCAGGGCTGCCCCGGCGTGGCGCCTGCCCACCTTTGGCCCAGGCCTGGGCCTGGGCCCACAGCCTCTGCTAAGCCCGTCAGCTGCTCTCTCCCGGGGATTCCAGTCTCACAGAGAATGATGCAAGAAGGGGAGAAGCTTAGAGCTGATTAATCCGGGGGGGGGGGGGGGGCATCCTGAGACACTGGCCTTGGGGTTTTTGCTGCTGAGTCCTGAGGGCAGCTCTGACCCAGCCCTTTCTGAAACCTGGATCTCGGCGGTCTTCGGTTCTGTGAACTTCCTAATACCATGCCAATAAATTCCCTCTTTGTTTAAGTTGGCCAGAGTTGGTTCCCGTGGCCGAAAACCAAAGCACCCTGTGGCGGAGACGGCGCAGCTCAGCAAATATGCCTCGAGCCCTCTCATGTATCTGTCTCCCCAGGCTGACTCAGCTACACGCGCAGACAACCCTGGACATTAAAACTTACACGGGGTGATCTGACAACTAAAAGGAAGGGATGCATAGGACACAAAAACACCAGATTGACAGCTATGACTCCATGCTCTGCCAAAATGCAAAGTCAAAGCATCGCCACTAACACAGAAGCACCTACTGGGACAAAAAGCTCTGCCGGTGCCTAACGACCGACGGAAACGTAATGCATGGCAAAATGTGAGGCCCAGGTGTAATTTTAAATTTTCTCATGGCTACATTAAAGCAGTAAAAAGAAATAGAAATTAATTTTAGTAATACATTTTATTTAACCCAATAGACCCAAAATATTATCATTTCAAACTGTAACCCATATAAAAACTATTAATGAGATTTTGCTTTTTTTTAAAACTAGGTCTTTGAAACCCAATGTACAATGTATTTTACACTTACATTTCAATTTGGACCAGCCACTACGGCTGCATGTGGCCTCTGGCTACCATGTGGGAAAGGCAGGGGCTCTAACCTGTCACACCCCCCCCCCCCCCCCCCGCCGCATTTCTGCCTGAGTTCTTAGAATGGTCACCGTTCTGCCCCCCTGCATCCCAGGGGCTCCCGCCCTCGGTGGGACACCCTTGATGGCTCATGGATTGTGAGCAGGTTTTGTCTGTTGGGGGACCCCACCCGGTAATGATGCCCTAGACGGGGCACTCGCAGAGCCTGACCCCAAGGGGCTGATTAAAGACAGGAAACCTGGCGCGACCCGTTAACCAGGTATGAAGGTGCCTCAGGGGGCCCGTGGAACTTCTCTCGGGAGGAGCCAGCACTAGAGCTCTTAGAGAACTGAGCAGCCGTGGTGGGCAAAACCCTGTGCAGGGAAACAAATGGAGCTGCTGCATTACCACTTACAATCACGGCCAGTTTCCAGCCCTGCCTTTCTTGTCAATGGTTTCCAGTAGCTGAGAAGTCACTGCTCCCATCCACATAACCAGGAAAAAGCTGAGCAAGCTGGGAATCAACAACTCTCCTTAGATCCTTCCTTCCAAGAAGGAAGGTCACAGGGCAAGCCGCAGCCCAAACTGGGGAGAGGCGCTTCGTCATAGCGCATCACAACTTATCCAGCAGAAGCCCAGGGACGCGAAACACCAGGGAGTCTCCCCTGCACTGGACGAATTACCGAATTACCAGGGGATCACTGAGGACAAGTCTCAGAGTTAAAGCTCCTGGGGGCCCGTACTCGCGCGCCCACACTTTTGTGAGCCCTGCCAGGTTTTCACGGTGAAGATTAAAAAAAAACAGTTCCCCAGTTCCCTCGACCTTCCATCAGGGGAGGAGAGCAGCCATTTTGCAATACGTCTAGAGCATTCTATTCTTTGCAAGGCCTGCCCAGCTGAGCAGGTTTTGGAGGGTTTCTGTGGAGCTGGCCCACAGGGCCAAGAGTCTTGCTTTTGTTACTTTCAAGTCTATTCTTACAAAACACTCTGCATTTCTGGAGGTAACGTGAATAAGTTTCTCAGTGTCCATAGCCCCATTCACATCATCTCTTTTAAGCCTCCAGCAACTCTAAACCCATTTTACAGCAGACGAAACTGAGGCCCAGAGAGGCCAAATAACTTGCCCAAGGTCACACTGCTGGTTAGCAGTGGAGCGGGCTGTGCCCCTTCCACTGTACCTTATGCTGCTTTGACGGATCCTCCAGGCTCAGGGAACCTTCCAGAAGACGCAGCCCCAGCCAACATCTTGACACGACCTTGCAAGAGACCCAAAGCCAGAACCACCAGCTGAGTCACTCCCAAGGCCTTGACCCACCGAAACTATATGATGATACATGTGGATCATTGTAAGCCACAGTGTTTGGAGCCATTTGTCATACAGCCCGTCTATCTCTTTCTAAGTGCCAACAGCGGTGCATTCTATCAGGAGAAGTTCTCACCCACGCTCTAGGTGGAACAAGTTTCCCGTGGTGTCGAAGTCAGACACATCCTTTCCTGAACTGGTGTTTCAGCAATATGTCTGAGTTCTAAGTAACAGGGTGGTTGGGGGTAGGCTGTCAAACGAAAACCAGTCAGCCTGTTCCAAGTGAGCAGAGAAAACAGGGTTCATCTCTCTCAGATATTTTAGGTCTCAAATGGGTAAGGAAGTATTTTCATGGAGGATTACTCTGTGTCTGTCTGTCTGTCTCTCCCCACCTCCCACTGTCTTTTGCAGTGATGCAAATAGGCAGTCCTTTTCAGTAATTGTTACAGGTGTCATCACTGTGTGATGTGAAACCCTAGGGACTCAGTGAACAGGCAGGAAGCAGTATTGAGGACACAGGAAGGACCCGAGAAAGAGATAGCAGCAGCAGGAAGTGACATTCAGCAGACAGGAAAAGGAAGGGGATGATGCGAAGACAGAGAAGGGTCTGGGTCTCCAGTCATTCAACAAATATTTATTGAGCTCCAGGCCATCGAAGATGCTTCTGTGTGTGGATGCCCGTGTGGACCAGCAGCTTGCAGACGTAGCCACCTGCCTTCACACTGAGGCAGGAGCAGCGCTGACAGATTTCCATGAGGATCCTGTCTTCTTGTGCGGGGCTCTGCTTTGCGGCCTTGACCATACCCACTGGGAACAAGAGAGCAGGCGAGGACCTCGGGCTCAGGGCACGGGGGTGACCCATCAGTGCTTCGTTGTGGGTCTTGCTGCTTGGCGTGCTTCCCTGACTTGGGAAGATAAAGAGAGGAGGGGGCAGCGGTGCCCGGCCACCACCCTCAGGACAGAGCAGTCCAGCAGAGCTAACTTCCTGCAGGGACGGGGATGTCCTTACCTGCACCGCGTTGGTCATATGTGTCTCCAGGTCCAGCCCTCGAAGTGTGGCTTGTGACACTGAGGCACAGAATGCCGAATGTGATTTCATTTTAATTAGAGCATAGGTTTAAATAGCTAGGTGTAACTAGTGGCTTCTGAGTTGTATAGCATGGCTCTTAATTCTTGTTTTAGGTCTATAAACACAATCTCTCTAGAGATTTTTTAAAAATTTTAAACAAAGGTAGATTAACATAGAGTGAAATTCACTCTTTTTAATGACCAGTTCTGCTCATTAAACAAATACATAGAGTCATAGAGTCACCACCACAATCATCACCCCTCCAAAAAAGTTTCCCATATGTCATTTTTGTGGTCAATCTCTCCCCAGACCTCCAGCCCCTGGCAACCACTCCTCTGTTTCCGTCTCTATAGTTTTGCTTTTCCCAGAATGTCCCATATATGAAAGCATTCGGGATTCATTCGTGCTGCTCTGTTTATGGGTATCTTGCTCCTTTGTATGGCTGCGTAATATTCTGGCATTTGTTATCCATTCCTCAGCTGAGGTCCACTTGCTTTGTCAGGTTGTTTCCAGTTTGGAGTGATTATGAATAAATCCACTATAAATATTCATGTACAAGTTTTTGTGTTGATACATTTTCATTTCCCTTGGGAAAATACCTAGTGATCTGCTTGTGGTCATCTGGTAAGTTAGTTGAACTTTACAGGACACTGCCAAGCTGTTTACCAAAGTGACAGAGCCACCTTACCTTCCGCAAGCAGTGGAAGAGAGCGCAGGCTGTTCTGCATTCTCAGGGGCAGTTGGTTTGTCATTTTCTTCAAGCAATTTTAATAGATATTGCATCGTGGGTTTAATTTGCTTTCTAACAATTAATGACATTGAGCAGCTTTTCGTGTTGTGAACATGTGTACTTGTTTGTCATGCATATATCTTCCTTTGTGAAGGATCTGTTCCCATGTTTTGCCTTTTATTTTTAATGGATTGTTTCTCTGGATAATTCATTGCTTCTTTTTAACACGTCTCTAATTATCACCTCCCAATACAGTATACTTTTCTTCTCAATGGTTTATTGCCTTGGAGTTAATTCTGTTCCTTTTTGTTTCTGCCGCCAGCTCTCGGGGGCTTCTGTCAGGTAAGAGACTGGGTGTCGGGGGCTCCAAAAGGTTGACTGGGTTCTCCCTGGCCAGATTTTTATTTTTCCGTTTTTGAGTGAATGCTTTGTGGAACAGCTTTAGCATGCCCTCTCGACCTGGAAAGAGTGAGACAGGAATTCAGTATCTCCTATTTTCATTCTTTAATGGCTTTTTATTGCCACTTCTCTTGCCCTCTCTGTTGAAGCTGTCAATATATTCAACTCTTGCTGTTTAGGAGAAAGGAATTGCAACCGATTAAATGGGTATCCAGACTTGGCAAGGTCATCGAGAGTCAACCCTGTGAGCTCCTGGCATTATTATCGTACAGGTTCTTGCTCCTTGGGAAAAGAACCATCTAGGCTTGTCATTTTGTGCGTAACTCTTTATATTTAATATTAAGTTAGGCCCAAGAAGCCTGGAAGCACATCTACAGTATATCTGTTGTCATCAAACAGACCTGTCACTAAAAAGTAAAAAGTCACCTCAGATGAGCCAGAAAAAAGAACCTTGGAGGTTGTATATACATCTCTCTCTCTTTATTAAAAAAAATCGTGGTTAAATACACATCACATAAAATTGACCATCTTAACTGTTTCAAGTGTACAGTTCAGGGGTGTTAACTTTATTCACATTGTGCAACCATCACCACCGTCCATCTCCAGAACTTTCTCATCTTGCAAAACTGACACTCTGTCCCGGTTAAATACTAACTCCCCATTCATTCCCCTCCCCCAGTGCTAATAACCACCCTTCTACTTTCTGTCTCTAGGAATTTGACTCCTCTAGGGACCTCATAGGAGTGGGATCATACCGTATTTGTCTTTTTAGGACCAGTTGATTTCCCTTAGTGTAAAGTCCTGAAAGACTTTTCATCCATCTTAGAGCACGTGTCAGAATTTCCTTTCTTTTTAAGGCTGAATGATAGTCCATGGTACGGATGGATGACATCTTTTTTCTCCATTCATGTGTTGATAGACACTTGGGTTGTTCCACCTCTTGGCTATCATGAATAATGCTGCTCTGAACATGAGTGTACAAATAAGATTTCAAGACCCTGCTTTCAATTCTTACCTAGAAGTGGAAATGCTGGATCATACGGTTATTCTGTGTTTTAATTTTTTGAGGAAACACCACACCGTTTTCCATAGCAGCTGCACCATTTTACATTCGCACCACCAGTGTGTATGTAAACTTCTTTGTATGAGATAAACATTGCTTGAAGTCCCCAACTTCTCTCCATGTCCCTCCTTGCCTGGTCTGCTAGCTCCTTACTAACCTCCCACAGTCACTCTGACCCCTTTCCCATCCAAGCTCCACAGGACAGTCTGTGATTCCATTTCAAATATGTGGGTCTGCATGCTGTCCTTCTGCCTAAAACCCCTTCTGCTTTGAGATCAGACCCAAATCCTCATATGACCTAGTGTGGCCCCTGTCCTCTTTAGCCCAATCTGGTTCTGCTGAGTGGTCACTCTTCACCCACAATGACCCGTCAATCCCTGGAAGGTGCCATGCTCCCTTCCTGGGCTGGACTTCATCTCCCAACCCCAGCCCCTAACCTAATGGCTCCAACTCATCCGTGGACTTCAGTCCAAGTGTCATTCCTTAGGGACGAGATCCCTGACCCTGTGTTTACTGTCCTCCTCCCTACCTCAGGTAGGTTCTCTTGTCACAGCCTCACACAAAAATGTGTTACTTGCCTCCCAACACTTATCTCTATTTGCACCTATGCATTCAATCATGTGACAATTGATTTCAGCCCCTGGCTGGAAAGTGGGTAAGGAGACAGGCTTCCCACCCACATCTCCCACCACACCCTCGCGTCACCACATAGCAATGCCTCCCAGGACTTGTGACAGTCATAATTTGATACTTATTAGTCTGTGTGCATGTCTGCATCTCTCCCTACACTGTAAGCTCAGCCAAGGAGGTATTTTCCCATGCTCTGTGACTCAATGACAGAAGTATGGAAACACTGCCACCTTTCCTAAGGGGACCTGGCCGAATTAGGAATGCATGACCAGGACATTGAAGTGCTAAAGGGATCCCAACGATGCCCCAATTGGCCATTTCCGTGTTTGCAGCTAAGATCTCGCCCCACAGGCATCTACCTCCCCTGATTGGATTATGAGGGGTCTGAAGGGCAGGCAGTGTCCGCCTCGTTTTCACAGGTGCCTGGCTGGCATGGATCTTGGGGTATTTGATGGAGCTATAGATTGAGGGAACGGGTGACTCCAAAAAGGAACACAGGGCATCAGAGATGGCAAGCGCCTTTATGCAAATTTGCTACAGTATGAAAACTTTCAATTTGGGTGCTTAAGTATGATCGCCCTTTGAGATTGGCAGATGGAGCGGCTCGGGCCCAGTAGACTGCTGAGGTCATTGGTTCCTTTACCACAGACAGAGGATCAAAACTTGTAGACAGTTTTGGGGTTCCCCTCCTCGGGTCCCTAGGATGAAGGAAAGGACAGCTCATAGCCGGAGGCAGTGGGCGGAGGGTTAGCTCCAGGGCAAGCGAGGCGGGCCGGCCGGGTGGAGACGCCACCCCAGGGAGTCCCGGCGAGCCCCCGCGAACCCCGGCGAGCCTCGGCGGGCGGGCGGGCGGGCGGGGCCTGCGGCCTCCCGGCTCCGCTCCGCTGTGGTGAGATCCTGCCCGGGATCCCGCGCCAGCCGAAGCCCCGCGGAGCCCCGCCCCCCGCCGCCGCGCCGCCGCCGGAGGCCGCTCGGAGCTGCGCGAACATGGCCGAAGTCGGCGAGGACAGCGGGGCCCGCGCCCTGCTGGCGCTGCGCTCGGCGCCCTGCAGCCCCGTGCTGTGCGCCGCCGCCTTCCCGGCCGCCGCGGTCCCCGCGCCCCCAGGCCCGCCGCCCCGTCGCCGCCGCCGCCCGCCCAGCCGCCGCCGCCGCCGCCGCCGCCGCCGCCGCTGCCGGGCACTATCGCCGGGAGCGCGGGGGCGCCGGCGGCGCGATCGCTGGGGCGCGGGCGGCGCGATCGCGGGGGGCGCGGGGGGCGCGGGGGGCGCGGGCGAGGCCCTGGTGGCCGCGGCGGCCGCCTCGGTGCGTCGGAGTCCGGGGCCCGCGCTGGCGCGCCTCGAGGGCCGCGAGTTCGAGTTCCTCATGCGGCAGCCCAGCGTCACCATCGGCCGCAACTCGTCGCAGGGCTCGGTGGACCTGAGCATGGGCCTGTCGAGCTTCATCTCGAGGCGCCACCTGCAGCTCACCTTCCAAGAGCCGTACTTCTACCTGCGCTGCCTCGGCAAGAACGGCGTCTTCGTGGACGGGGCCTTCCAGCGGCGCGGCGCGCCCGCCCTGCAGCTGCCCAAACAGTGAGTGCGGCCGCCCGCCCCTCGGGGTGCCCCCGACCCCGGCCGTTCCCCGCCCGACCCGGACACGGCGTCGCTCCTGACCCCGCCTGGCCTGCTCCCTGAGGGTCGCCCTCGTCCCCACCCCGATCTGGGTCCCGGGGTCGCCCCCGCACGCGGTTGCGTCAGGCGGTGTCGCCCCGGGAGGTGCGGGGCTCCCCCTTGTAAGGCTGGAGCCCCCGGCAGTGGGGGCCGGGTCTGGACCCGCACGAGTGGCGCGGAGGGGACGTTCCCATCCGAGGGCAGGGGACAGGTCAGAAAGCGCCCTTTCCTCAGTGAGCCTGAACACGAAGGTCAGGAGCGCGCGGCTCCCCGTGGGGCCGTGGTACCCAGGACACAGTGAGGGGCCTGGGCAGGAGGGGACCGCGGGTCTGGGGGCAGCGCCGGGAGAAGGCGGACCCGGCTTTACCACGTCTGGTGTCCCTGCCATCCCTTCCGCTCCTCTCTCACTTTCCCCTCTTCCGGTTCCCACGTACACTTCTCTCCCCCCGAGATCCTTGCTTTCTCGAGATCTGTTGATCAGGAGAAAGCACGTCTAATTACTCATTTCCTCTTTAGACACTTTCTTTTTCTGCGCAGTAATTGCTTTTAATCCCTCACTAGTGTTTATGTCTTGAGTGTGCCTCGTGTCCCAGAGTTCGCTGTGACCGTCTAATTACGCTCTGTTATGAGCTCCCTGAGTGCAGGGAATTTTGCTGGGGTAATTCCCAGGGCCCAAAGCTTGTGTTGTAAACTTCTCCCTTTCTAGGGTCTTGGCATGTTGGGTTGTAAACACTGTATTGAATAATCTTCAAGTGCAACATCAACAGTGAGTCACTTCTGCTTAGGGAGTCTGAGGGAGAGTGTATCCTCATTGTTCAAACATGAAAGTTCTGTATTTGTGAAAATCAGGACGTGGTGAATGTCAGAGTTGTTCTACCGGGCGGTTGCTATTGCTCTGTTCTGTGTTTCTCTAACCTTCACTCCCTCTCCATTCCGGGCCATTACATGCATTTCAGGGCCAGCCACTCCTCTTGTGAGGAAGCACACAGGTAAACAGCTCCCTCCCCTCCCTGCCCTGTGGCTCTTAGAGGCCTGTTTCTGCTGATGCATTTTATATGACTCAGGTTCCGTAGCTGCCTGCGTTAAGCAAGCAGTTGTTTTCAGAGTTCCCTGCCTGCTTGTTGGATAGGTGCATGCCTGGCCAGGGCCTAGCTAACTGGATCTTGAATACACTAGTATTTTCTTTAACTCAAGGGGAAGAAATTTCAGCACGGGGAGTCTTCAGATCATCTGCTGAATAGGCCAGATGAAGTCCATTGTCCGTGAAAGGGGGTTGTGTTCACCGTGCCTTGCAGGTTTACACTCTAGGACCTGGCCTTGTTCTTAGCATCCCGGAGCTGGGGTGTAGCTGGCAGCCTGAACATTCCACCACCCTCTGACTTGGTGCTTTGCCCCACTGCGTCTGCCGGCCTGTTTGACGGCAGCTGTGCTTCTGAGCAGTATCCGTGTAGGCAGGGATGTAGTAGAATTTACAAGGACAGAGCAAGTATGCAGAAGGAGGGGCATTAAGTGGACTTCCGTGTGTGCCATCCTGGAGGGCTGTGTGCCTTTGAAAACTGCCACATCCTTTTGACAAGTATGTTTAGCAGTTTGAGCATTTTTTATTTTTTACTTTAGAAAAGTTATTATGTAGATAGAACCGGCTGTTGTAAACTTCTTTTTAGAGTTAGGTCAAGGATTGTTAGCCTGTCACATTGAAAAAAATCAAATTTTAATGAATTCAGAGCAAGGAAATTTGAATGTGTACATTTTTGTCATTCTGAAACAGGAAATTCATTACTGATTTTCAAAGAGTGGTTGTAATTATTATCTATTTCCTCTCAGGAACATGGTTTTGCCATTAATATTTGATGTTATGAATTTCTTTACTATAAATTGGAAATTCTTATTGTGTTAGAATTTTGTTGACTCGTCTGTGCTTGGGTTTCATGGGCTGCAGTTGCATGAGACCTGTGCCGTGTGTGTGTGTGTGTGTGTGTGTGTGTTGTACTGTCATGCACACCCTTTCCTGACACACCGTCACCCAGCTTCAACAATTCTCATGTTAAGGCCAAGCTTGTTTTATCTTTGTCTCCATTCATCTTTCTCTTTCCCACAGTTATTCGGAAGCAAATCACAAATGTCATATCACTCTGTCTGTAAATACTTCAATAAAAGATAAAGATTCTTTTTTTAAAAACCCAACCACAATGTCCTTATCACACTTAAAATTAACAGTAATTTCTTACTATCATCGAGCATCTAGTCAGTGTTTGGATTTCCCTTACTGTCTCATAAATTCTTTTCTTACAGTGTATTTCTTTGAATCAGGAAGCAGATCAGGTGCAGGCATTTTGATTGGTTGGTGTGTCTCTTACATCTCTTTTAATCTCTATGCTCCGTCTCGCTCAAGAACCCAGGTCATTTGTCCTGTACAGTTTCCCACAGTCTGTCTTTACAGATTGGATTCCCGTGGTGTCCATTTAGTATGTCCTCTCCTCTGTCACTCCTGTGAATTGGTTGTTGGACCTAGAGATTTGATCAGACTCAGGTTTGATTTTTTTCTTTTTTCTTTTTTTTGCCAGAACTGCCTCCTAGGCAGTGGTACGTGTGTCTGAAGGAAACAGTCTCCCATAGTGGCTTTTTGGTCATAGCCTAGGTCCGTAAATTTATTGTCACCTATACTATTGTAGTTCATTGTGGCTCATAATTTGCCGGGCTGACATACTCTATCCTCTGAAGGTCATATCGTGAATGGCAGGTGTTACAGATCACAGCTTCCACAGTGAACCAGGATAAAAAGTAATTAATTGTAACCACCAAAGCATTTCACTACATAATTGTTTTAGAACCGATGAAAATATACAGAACATAGTTTCTCATTGCTATTGCAACTGGTCACTTGAAGAAGATTGAATTAGTTACCAGCCATCATACAAGTAGTTATCAGATTGAAATTGACTGGAAAGTGACCTGCACTTGTGAGGACAGCAGGTGGTATTGGCCACATGCTCGCTCCTGGCGTCCCGGGACACAATAACTGCGGTCCTTTCCTCCTTCACCCTGGTCACTGCCTGCCCCTGGTCCTTACGTGACCTGATGCTTTGGTTATGGGGGGTTGGTCCAGGAGTTTGCACTTGGAACAAGATCAGTCTGCTTCCAGTGGCTGAAACTGGAAGATGTGAAAACAGGCTGTGCTGGCGGTTTCCACGTGGAGACAAGAGCTGTGATGAGGGAGGAAGAGTTGCTGTGCAGGGTGTGGACATGTGTGGAGCTGGAAGGGCCACGGAGACCACGTGGGAGATGGGCACTCAGGCCTGACTCATTAAGACCTGGACAGCGTGGTCCCGGGTGTGGAGAGGAAGGGATTGTGTCGAAAGCCTCTGAAGGAAGGAGTGTTCCGAGATGCTGATTGTTTGGATAGAAGACACTTTGAGTCTGGAAGCCTGGAAGCTGGAAGAGTGCTAACTGCTCCAGAATTCAGGTTGAGGGACTGGAGGCAGGAACCTGTTAGCGCAGGGAAACGAAGCATTCGATTCAGTCGTATTGTCTCTGGATGGTAGAGTCACAGTATGAATGTGGCATTTTCTCTAAAGAAATGCTTTATCCTGCTTTTCTTACTAGTTGACATTACTGCGTGTCATATATATTTATTCAAAGTTAGGCTGTCACCTTGTTCAAAACTTACTTTAAAAGCATTGCGGGGAGGGTGGCAAATTGGGAGCGAGTCCCTTGAATCTGTGTTAATAGAATGGGTGCCACTCTCTCGCATGTAGTTTACATGGAGTTCTGGGGGCTGCTCACCCATATGAGAAAATTGATGTTGTATTTTTAAAATCAGCCTATGAGAAGCATGTTATTTATCATGTAATATGTGTTGAATTTATAACACATTTATGAAAGCCTTTGTCACTGATGAAGGAACAGGCCTGGTTGGCGCTGAAAGGGTGTTGTGTGGAGTTTTAATGGTTTTCCTAGTGAATCCTTTGGAAAAAGACACTGCTATGTTTAAAATTATGTGCTGAAGCGAAACGAAAGCCTCTGGTTTGGACACACGGTAATTTACTCTTTGCTGTTTTCCCATCTCATGAATGTCAGGGGATAGACTTGCTAAATTAATGACAACTCGAATTACAGCAGTGCCTCATTTCCATAATTACCATACATTTAAAGCATTTCATATTAAAATGAGAGGATTCTATAAAATGCTTTTGCTTTGGTTTCCTGGAAATAGGCCCTTGCATTGTGACTCATTAGGAGATTTTGAAGTTAATTTTCATTGCTACTCTCATTTTTCAGGAGTTTCTAGTTTTCTGGTAAAAGGTTGCTTGTTGATTAGAAAGAAAGAACAATGGGATGTGTGTGTGTGAACCTTGTGAATGTGTAAAGGGGAGGCCAGCAGGGCGGGCTGTGAGCCTGTGGGAGCCGTGTGTCCCGGCTGGTTGGCTGGGGCCTGCCCCGCGGGCCTCACTTAGCCCACTCCTAGGACATTGGCAGTGTGGCCTTTCCTTGGCGGTGATGAGGGTGAGCTGAGCGGGTTTAGATGTCACACTTCCCGCATTTGGTCATGAGCTGGTTGTCCGTGTGGCTTCTCTCTCCTGGGAATCATTTTCAGTAGATGCACAGAAGGGAGATGGATATTTTATACACGATTTGATTAAGAAAACTGTGCCCTTAGTCGTCTGTACCCTGTTTAACCGCGCCATTTTCCATGTATTTCCTCAGCGGGCGCTCCCCGATATGTGTGCACAGCCAAGCCCTGACCACTTGGCCGCCCTGCTCGAAATCTCTGGCTTTCCGGTAGCAGAGGCCTGAGGTTCCCAAGGTCTTCCCCTAACCTGCCCGCTGCCTTTCAAGGTGCATGGTTCCCTCCGGGCGTCCCATTCCTGTGTTTATTCCAGCCGTTCTCGAGGTGTTGGTCCAGGGCCCTTTTGTACCCACAGAGTTTTTGTTGAGGGATTTGTCTATGACTCTTACCATGTTAGAGATTAGAACTGGTAGATTAAAACATGTATATTCATTAAGCTATTCAAAAATAGCAATTATAAACCTATTTCAAAAGTAACTTTTTATGAAAGAAAATAACTATGTTTTCCAAAACAAAATAATTTAGAATGGAGGTGTTCATTTTTTGTAAAAGTCTTGAATGTCTAGCTGACTGGAAGGTAGCTGGCATCTCATAGCAGTTTCTGCTCTTAGTCCGTTGTGCTGTGTTGTTGCAGACAAGTGTGGGGAGAAAGTCAAGCCCCCCGACATTTCCGCGGCCTTTCCCGTAATGTGGGTGTTGTTTGATACCTCACCAGAACATGATGGGTGGTCGTTTCTTACAGGTTCCTTGCAGTGTGGGATCTGAAATATCACCAGCGGACTTTCTGGAGTCTGCCATGTGAACATCTATGGCTCTCGCTTGCGTTTTGAATATACCTATTGCTCATGCACGGTTTTGTAACTTCATACGTTGGTCATTGGGCAAAATATTGAGTGAGTTTTGCAGCTCTTCTAATGTTGATTTGTCTTATTATACAAAGAAAAGTATGGTTTACCCTTAAGTTCAATTGATCGTTAAATTTGTTCTCTTGAACCCAACAAATAGTGTTTTTGAAAACAAATCTTTGAAAAGATCAAGCTTGTAGATGTAGTTTAATTTTTAAATTTGCTTTAACAGCTGAGTGACACAGTATATTTTTATGGAAATAAAAAATCATATAATTTAGTCACTGACCTTGTTAGCCAGCACCTCGTATATAATTTGGCTTAAATTTAGTATTTTTTGTACGTCGGTTCTTGGTTATTTCTCATGGAACTATCCATCTTGTCAGTTATTTCTGTTATTTTCCCATAACCAGGTAGCACGCTGTGGCCTTTTCCCTCTTCTGAGCTGGTTCCTGGGTGACACCCCTGCTTTTTCACTTCGGGCACAGGTGTGGGGCCACCAAGAGAAAGGCAGAGTGGGGGTGTGAGCTTGGAACTATGTGAATCCTCAAGGGATGTCAGTGTACAGAAGTGTTTCCCTGGAAAGATTCCTCGTGTGGGATTTTTCCTGCAGTCTTTCTAAGCACGCCTCTAAAGAGTGGTGCCGCTTTTGACAAACACATTCATCCTCTCCCTCTCCAGTCTGGTATTCTTCTCATGGATGGCTTTCGCTTTCTTCCCTCCTCACAGTACATCAGTATTACACAGAGGATAAAACTGATCTTCTGTCTATTCTGAAAAAGCTTTGCTTTCTGTGATTTGTATCACTCTTTTTCCAAATGGACAGTTGTAACTTGTAATGTCGGATGTGCCCAGGTGCTTCCCTTGCCCGTCCCACAGACTCGCACTGCTGTGTCTCACAGCTACCGTGTTTCCCCGAAAATAAGACCTAGCCGGACAGTCAGCTCTAATGCGTCTTTTGGAGCAAAAATTAATATAAGACCCGGTTTTATTTTACTATAATATAAGACCCGGTCTTATTTTACTATAGTATAATAAGTAAATATACTATAGTAAAAATATACTATAGTATAAATATACTATAGTATAATAAGTACTATAGTAAAATAAGACCGGGTCTTATGTAATATAATATAATATTGGGTCTTATATTATTTTGGCTCCAAAAGATGTATTAGAGCTGATTGTCCGGCTAGGTCTTAGTTTTGGGGAAACAGGGTATTCTGGGTTTGAGGGGCAGCATGTGGGATTCAAAAATAATTTTATAGTTTACAGTGGGAAATTTGTGCCAGTCTTTATGTAAGACAGGTCATGGATCTGATGTGGGGCATCCATGGTGGTTAGCTGCTGACAACTGCAGGGAGGCTGGCAGCTGGAGGCCGATGCATGCCCGGCTCTCACGTGTGGTTTACGCTCAGACACATGAACGCGCAGTGGGTGGGGCCAGCTGTCCACAGAAAACCTTCCCAGAGGTCGCCCCTCCCCCCATGAGCTTTGGGTACCGTTGGCTGATGAAATTAAGGACCCTCCTATATGCTACCAGGAAGCTGTGACTGGAAATAGAGTTAGTGACAAATAGTCCAGAAGCCCAGGAACTCTTCTGAGCTGACTTGGAAAGGTTGTTGAAGTGAAATCTGCTGATGCTGATGACAGAGCAGACAGGTTGGAGGCTGTGAGGTTGTGTGGAAAAGAAAATTGCACAGTTGAAGTTTGTGTTGCTCCCCCTCTCCCCTTGGGGACATAAATATCCGGTCTGCTTGGCAGGTATATCCCCTGAAGCTGGGAACAGTGACTCACCACAGCTGAGGAAAACATCGTTCCTCAAGAATGTCCACCTCCCTTTGACGGGGCTCCACATTAACCAGGAACATTTATAGCCCCGACTTGGCTCCCGGCCTGCAAGGATATTCAGCTTTCTTAGCGAGGATATTGTTCTGTGAATTGTGGTGTGAACAGATTTTCTAGGCCTGCTAACTCTTGAATTGGCCCACAGAGATTCCGTGGAGAGTCTCGAACTTTCTGCAGTGATAGCCGTGGTCTGTATCTGTGCTGTCCAGTATGGCGGCCTGTTCCTGTGCGGCCACTGAGCCCTGGAAACGGGCTAATGTGACTGAAGGGCTGAGTTTTTCATTTGTTTAGGTTTTCCATTAAGTGTAAGTAGCCACATGTGCTGCCGCCTGCTGGTGTCCTTGAAGAGGTCGCAGGTCTGTGGTCCCCAGGCCCCTGTGTATGGCCACTGCCTCAGTTTACCCCGTTCACCTCCAAGGCACAAGATTGTTTCGCAGTTTGTTCCAGGTGGGAAAGACCCAGCAGGTGTGGTCTGGGCTGCGGGACCCAGGCAGACCCACTAAATAGTTGTCTGTGGTTACAGCGTGTGGGGGGGAACCTGCAGTCCAGCCCTTTCTTAAGGACTCCTTAGTGCTGACGACGTTGACCATCCTTCCCGGTTTCTGCCACTCCGGACGCAGATAAGTAAGAACACGGCTTCCATGTCCCTTGATCGCCCTAGGTCTTGAAGCCAGAAGGAAGAATTAAAGTGACCTGAAGTAAGGTGGTTCCTGTGGGTGTAGACAAAGAGAAGAGACGGATTTGCTGGTGTTGGGGGAAATTTACAAAGCTCTCCATGGCGCCCTGTAGCCCTGGGCTTAACGTGTGTACTTGTTATCTGGGGACCGCGTGGCAGCCCAGCCCCGTGACGGTAGTACTGTGGCTTATGTATGTGCTTGCAGACTTATAAAATCCTGTATAAAAAACGTGTGCATGTTGTGTGTGTCTGCCTGTCCCTGTCTGCCGTCTGCATGGACACCTATTCGTAGCACGCGGTGCTTGTCAGTGTGGCTGGTCACTCATTGGATGACAGTGTGAATATTGGACAGTGTCTGCCCCTCAGGAAGCTGAGGGCGCGGCCGAGGTCTCTCACAGCATTGGGTTCTGGTGCCAGCACGGTCTTGGCACTTGGAAGTCACTCAGCATCTGTAGAGTGAATATATACACGTGTAATCTGCTGCAGGCTGCTGGCTGTTCTAAGAGAAATCCCAACATCTTCTCATGGAAAGTCCAAGACAGGTTTCTGATCAGTGGTCAGAAAGTCCTTAATGTGGCGAATCAGGGACCCAGGCTGGCACCATCTGGTGACAGTCCCCCCACCCTGTCCCTTGTTAGCTCGACTCTCTGGGCTGCAGTGGGTCTGCACAGGCCTACGGGAGGGCCATGTGGGGGAGTGTTGATGGCAGCTCATGCTCTGCTCGTGGCGAGGGCCACTGCAGGAGAGGGCCATGTGCCCAGGGAGGACAACTAGCTGATGTCGGCCACATTTAGATCTGGTCAGCAAACTACAGTCTGTGGGCCAATCCTGCCCGAGTCTTGTTTTTATAAAGTTTTATCAGAACGCAGCCATGTTTATATGCTGTCCGGCTGCTTAATTGAGACAGAGACCATGTGGCCTGAAAACCTAAAATATTTACAGAAACGGTGTGCACACCTCCATCTGGACCATACACCGCGTTCCAGGCGGGTACATGTTCCCGAGATTAATCAGTGCCTTCATATTACTGGTTTCTCTGTAGAGAGCCCTTGTATTTCTTAGTGTGTTCTGTTTAATCGTAGGTGTTTTATATTATTTGTGTTCTGGGGATGGTGAATATGAATGGGATCTTTGTTTCCCTTCTTGTTTTCTATTTTCTAAATGGTCGGTGCTTACATGTAGGAAAGGTGGGCCCTGTGTGTATGTCTGTCATGTCTGCTTCTTTCTTCCTTTCTTTGTTTCTTTCTTTTTCTTTTTTTTTTGTATAGGCTTTATAAATCCTAATTCATTTTTTAAAATTTTACATTGTGAAAAAATGTCAAGCTTCCAGAAAAGTTGCAAGAGTAGTACAAATAATTCCTATACATCTTCTGTCCAGATTCATCAATTTTTAACATTCTGCCAGTCGCTTTAGTGTTTTTTCTCTGTATATGTGTATGTTATTTGAGAGTAAGTTAGGTATTGAGCCCGGTTTTCCTTAGTACTACAATACGTATTTCCTAAGAAGAATGATATTTTCTATAGCCACAGTCTTGTTAAATTCAGGGAAGTTACCATTACTGTGGTACTCTTATCTGACCTGAGGCCCGAAGACCAATTTTGTCGGTTGTCCTGATAGCGTCCTTTGTAGCAGTTCCACCCCTGCCTGGGTCCAGCCCAGGATGGAGCCCTGCATTCAGTTGTCCTGTCTCTTTAGTCTCCTCACTAACCCTGGAACAGCTCCTCAGCCTTTCTTTGTCTTGATTGACCTTGACATTTTGAAAAGAAGACAGAACAGTTATTTTATCGGATGTCTTTCGATGTATATTTGTCTCATTTGAAAAAAATCTTGATTAGATTCGGGGTCAGCATCTTTGACTGAACTGCTGCAAAGGGGATGTGCGCCCTCCTCGTGGCGTCACCAGGCGCGTGGCGTCACCAGGCGCGTGGCATCGGGTTTCAGGTGTTGCCTGGCTTCTCCACCGAATAGTTACTGTTTTTCCTTTGTAATTAAAAAGTAATTTTTGAGGTTCAGTATTGGACTAAAGTATTATTTTTTATCAAGTCACATTGACTGTTTCTAGTAAGTTTTTTAAATTTACTTCTCACACGTGTTTTCAAGATTATAATCTTCATCTGCAGATAATGGTTATTTTGTCTCTTCCACTATTCCATGTCTCATTTCTTTTTCTTGTCCTGTCAAATTGCCTAGAACCTCCAAATAACGCTGAAGAAATACCATGATAATGGGCTGCTTTCTTGTTTTTCGCCTGACCAAGAATGCTCATGAGGCATTTCAGAGCAAATACAGCTTTGCTGCTTAAAAGCCACTTTCTCCAGGAGACCTGCCGGGTGAGGTCCTGTGGGCAGCACCCCCTCAGCACCAGGGCACCAGGGCTCCCCATTGTGCCAACTCATGGTTACTCTAGTGGCTGGTAGTTGTGTTTATATGATGCACTCTGAGTGTTGTGAGGATGGCACTGTGCTTTTCTGGTTTTACTCCTGTAACCCCAGTACCTGCCTGCCAGTATGCTTGGCACATAGTGGGCTTTTCATAACTGTTGTCATAATAAACAAACAAATAGGCCAGATCTGAATGCAAAACAATCTGGCTGAAGGCAGTGATCGGACACTACAACAGCACAGCTTTGAAAGGTCTGGCTTCATCACCTCCCATCTGGGCACCCTTGGGCAAGTGACCAAACTTCAAGCTCCCATCTCCTCATCTGTAGGATGGGCACGCTGCCTGCTTCCTGGGTAATTATGAGACACGAACACACTGAAGGTGGTGTGTCGCAGCACTCACCTCCGTGCTGGTGTGCACATACACTCACACATGCCCACATCATCTCTGTCATCACTGCCGCCGTCATTCTTACCAAGTTGGAATGTGTTCGCTTCACAGGGCAGCTGGTGTCGGAGCTGAGATCCGATTCGTTGGTCTGGAAACAGTTGCAGTGCCTCGAGTGGAGCAGACGGGCCTCTGCCTCCGAGCAAGGTGCCGATGACCAACGGGTGCCGTAGAGGATGATATTTTCCTGGGCATCATCTCCAGGACCCTCCCGGCTCCTAAGGTGGTGTGATTAGAGCAGATCGTAGGGTTTGTTTTCTTGTGTTTCTCTGAACTGCTTGCCCAAAGAATGGGAGCTCAAAGTACAGGGGTTTGAAAAGACAAACTCCAGTTTTACCTTGAATCCGTTTGAATAACCTTTGTAGGGTACAGAGACTGGCTACAGCTCGGACCGGACGCTGCGAGATAAGCAGGGCAGAGGGCCTCGGTCCCATGTGCCCCCACTTTGTCAGTTGCATCACAGTGTTTTGACCACCACGAGCTGGGACACGACATTTTGCAAAGGAAAAGTTATGAGTTGGAGCTGGAAGCCCAGAACATGTTAAATAATTCATATGCATTTCAATACAGAAATTACAAAGGATAATTCACCACATACTTGTGTACCCACCAGGAAGTGATACTTGTTTACATTTTGTCATATTTTTTCAAGCCTTTTTTTTTTTTTTTTTTTTTAAAGCAACACTTTGCAGATGATGCTGGGGCCTCCTGTGGTTCCCTTCCCACCCGTTTCTCTCACTTCTCCAGAGGCAGCAACCCTTAGGAATTTAGCTGTCCTTTCTCATACTTTCCAAACACACAGATGTCTACGAATAATACATTGTCTGCGTGTGGGGGGTGGGGGGGTGGACATAAATGGTGTCGTACAGTCTTTTCATTGTACTGTGTTGTGTGTATTTTCTACTTCTCCAAAAAGATTGCTTCACAGGTGATGCTGTCAGGCCCAGATGCTGCGGGGCCGCTTTGCTTCCTCCCAGTCCCTGTCCTCGCAGCTCTGACCACAGTGGCTTTCTTAGCACCAGGCGTGGCCTCGTGCCACATCTCAGACGGAGCCCCACTGCCCCCCACCCCAGGGCTCGCCCCCAGCCAGACCGTGCAGCAGCCGGCCTGGGAAGAGGAGCGCCTGAGCATCCCTCCCGGCTTTTGAGGACCCGGAGGTGAGATGGGCGGGCGGTTCTCAGAACCTGCACCGTACCCACTCCCAGGCCTTTCTGAAGAGCCAGCACCAGGCGGGGCTCTTCCAGGAGTGCCCAGTCCCCTCATCCCTGTGCGTGTGGCTTAGATCTCTGCCTTGTCTGGTTCTGTCATCTTCGTCTTTTATGAGTGTCATTGGCAAGTACACGGAACCCTCATAACACGTTCAGCCCATATTTGGGGATAATTTGTTCAAGTTTCTTACCTTCTGATAGATCTCTAACCTTGGAGGGATTGAGCCATAATTCCAACATTTGGGGATTCGATGCTCACGTTCATTTTCACTTTCTCTAATCAATAAATTTATTAAATTTTATCATAACTCCTTGTAGCCTGTATCTTTTAAGCTTTCATCTTCGACAATTTTCAAAATTGTGATTTCATTTTGTTCACTGTCATCCAAGAAGACAGGGAGGTCTGATGTGTTTTTAACAAGATAACTGTAAAAAAAAAAAAAAAAAAAAGGGTAAATTTTTTAAGTCAGTAACTTTTTAAAGGAGAAGAGGATTGATTATCTCTGACGAACTCGTCTATCCAAAATGACTTTTTTTTTCCAGAGGATTCCAGGTTACTAATATGGTACTTAGCAGGAAGTCACAAGTCTTGAAATCTAAAGCTTACTTGGGAGCTTATTTTATCAGTCTGCATTCTCTAATTTTCTTAAAATTCAGAAATATTCAGTGTCATTTCTTTTTGGAGGAGCCAGATTTTAAAAGAAAGCGAAAAAAGTATGCTTTAGCTTTTATATTATATATCTATAATAACCTTTGTTATTTCAGACTTTTGGTATTATAGACGCAAATCCATGCCTATAGAACATTTGGAAAACACAGAAATGGGGAAGGGAGAAAAGCCACGTGTAACTCCTCTGCACGGAGATGACCGCGGGTTTTCCTTGTCAGTTTCCTTTTTAAAAAAGAGCCGAGCAAGCACTTTGCTAAAACTGCCCATTTGGGATTTCTCAGCTGCTGGCGACTTGAGCTGTTGGTCAGGGACCTTAAGGCACCATTTTTATGTTAATGTCTGTTTAGAGGACTAGGTTAGGCTCGCCTTGCCTACCCACAGTAGGAGTTCACCGAAGTGGCACTCCTCGGGGCTGCCTGTGTCAACAGAAGGGAGGGGACACAGCAGGGCTCCACAAACACAGGTGGTCACCGGGCAGGCCGAGGCTGCTGGGCACTGACAGGTGTGGGCTCCCGCCTGATCAGTGCTTGGACTCTGTGACTCCCTCTCCTCAGGAAGCAACCTCTGCACCCGTCTTCATCATCATGGGCCCGAATTCCGTGGGCTGGATCAGAATATGCTATGCTGTCCACACACAAAATGTGATCTCTAGTGGTTTTGAATTGTGTCCAGACTGGAGACGTGTCAGAGACGTCCTGATGCACCCCGTTCAGCCAGTCGCAGGGGTGGAGTGTTGGGGAGTGTGTGAGTGAGGCTGAGGTCGTGTCTGACTGCGCGGTCGGCCTGACACCCCACCCGACACCTCTTCTTTGCAGCCCCCGTCTTCCAGACAGCTCCTTGGCGGGGGAGGGCGGTGGCTACAGAGACTTCCCGCTGTTCTTAGCACTTCTTTTGCAGGCTCTACAAATAATTTTATTGAAGTGAACAAAGAACACAGTAGCTCGTGAAAAAAAATCTCACGAGGAGATAACTTAGCTACTTTACATCTAGGGAGCGAAGGATGGTTCCCCCTTCCGTTTCCTGGGGTGCAGTTTTTTATCACGTACACCGGCACTATGGATGGAGATGGCGCTATGCAAACGTGGAGGGAGAGAAGAGTCCTTGAGAATTTAGGGCACAAGGGCTGGTTGCCAGGGAGGGTGGGTACCGACTGCTAGAGAGTGTCTGGCTGGCTCGGTTTTTATTTCAGAGAAAACTGTCCTGATGAATAGGCCTTCGGGAGAAATCTGTGGGACTGACAGTGCAATTTACATAACAATTAAACTAGTTTAGTGTCCCAGGCGCTGCTGAAACCAGGCTTCTCCCTGCGCCATTATTCACTGTTGTTAATCTGTTTTATGACCCAGTTTCCCCAAATGGATAATTTCTTCTCCCTGGTACTAAAATACAGTCAGAGACTTGGGAATCTGTAGTAGCGAGCAGTGGTTTTAAGAGCGGTCCGTGGAATTGCTTCTTCTCCCTCCCTCTGGCTCTTTGCTTGGGAAAGGCCGCCTCGCTCTGTCTTTCCAGTTTTATGTCCCCAAGTGCCACGGTGTTTCTCTGATTTACGTGTGTGGAAGCCTGTTTTGCCCTCGGTGCTCAATTTTTCGCATATTCTTCCAATTCTGAGTGAATGGAGGAAGAGCTTGCCCCGATCGGAGGATTAGCTGAGGGCGGTCCCTCCCGCCCGCTCTGTTTTGCTTTCCTGGATGTGAGCAATGCTACTTTGAAGGGCCTGAGTCTTAAGCCAAATAAAGGCCTTTTCAAATTCTGCCTGGTGCTGATTCTGCTCTCCTGTGTTTTGTTTTGGGTTTTATCCAGGATGGCATAGAGGTCTCTAAACTGAGTCCCCAGGCTTTGTAAACATCACTTGGTTGCCAGCGATTGTCACTGCCTCCCTTGGGAAAACTGGCCACACTTCCTGGCTCTGACCCAGCTTCTGTTTTATGGATGGCGGCTAATTGGGGGAGATTAGCCTGCAGGTAAAGCGAAGTGGGAAAGACCACTCCCTTGGGACATGTTGAAGAAGTTAAAGTAGAAGCTGACCTTAAATTATCCACTGTAATTTTTTCAGTTTAGTATGGAATTTTATGTGACAGAATGAGTTAATAAATTGGTATAATAAAAACACAGCAATTTGCCCCAAATGGTATTCAGTTTGGTGTGATCTGGAAAAGACTTTTCTCCTGAGTAACTCCGTGTAAAGCCACAGCAGGCAGCGCCAGCGGACAGTGGAGGTGTGGCCGCCCCACTCCGGGCTCCTCGCCTGGGGTGGCCCCTGCTCCTCCAGGCTTCTCCTTCTTGGGGAGTGTGGGGGTAGGTGGCAGTCAAATGCTGTTTCTGGAAAAGAAGCCAGTGGGAAACATTGACTCCTGAAAGCGGCTGAGGAACACGGTGGCCGTTCACACTGGAGCCTGAGGCCCCGGCCCCTTGTTGGTGCGTGTGTGGCCTCGAATGCCCTCCCCAGGCCTTTCTTCCTGGAGAACCTTCCGGGCCTGTTTCCCAGGTCAAGCTTGGGCCCTTCCTGGGGCTGCTTACCACCTTTACTTCTCTCTCGCAGCATCGATGACACTGCTGTTTATTTGCCTCCTGGACTAGGTCGTAGGCTCTGTCTTCTAGGAGAAGCTTTCATTTTTCTTCTTAGGCCTGTGCAGGGCCAGGCACTCAACAAGCGCTTAATGACTGTTGCTGCATTGACGGCCGGCGGGCACCCAGTGGACGAGGCCGTCAGGGCAGCGCGGTGGGCTCGCCTCTGCTGGCCCCGCCCTGGTGAGCGCCAGCCCTCTCTGCCGGCGTGGGCCTTGTCCCAGAGCTTGACCCCACGCACCAGCGTGGACCTTATCCGGGAACTCAGCTTCCACCCGTGAGCACAGACCCTCTCCTGCAAAGCCTCCGGTGGTGGTGGCAGCGCGTGTGGCCTGCGAGGCATCGAAAGGGAGACGTTTCCGTATTTAACTTTGGTGAAATTGTGAACTAATTTTGCCACAATAAAGTGTAATTCGCATGATAAAAAATTTCAGATGGCGTATTATGCCCTGGGTTTGAACATTTGGGCAGTGAAATCGCACAGTGTAACAGTAACTCGAGCTGCCCTGCGCGTCCTGTCACGGCTCCGTGCGTCCACGTGGCAGGGAGTGAATGAGCTCGAGAGCGGCACGTGTGTCGGCCTGGTGCGCGGGCGCTTGCGGTGGCGGCCAGTGTGAGTCTCGTGCACGAGGAGAGAGCAACCAGCAAGAGAATGACGTTTGCAAGTTAAAGTGTGTGGTGATAAGTTGAGTCAGCAGCAGTTTTATGGTTTTTATTGTCAGGAAAAGCATAGTAAAATTCAGTTTCTTTGTTTTCTATTCTGAGTTAGGAGGTGAGAGCTGAAATAGAAGGCGTTTACTGTTTTGATGACTTTGGACAATAAATCAAAAAAGTGACTTATCGCTTCTAAGCCTCAGTTTCCTCATCTGTTAAACAATGCAGATGCCTGCTTCCTCTCTGAGATAAGGGATGCCTCACAGAAAGGGCTGGATAAAGTGAGTTTCCTGCCTTAGGATCAGCATACTTGACTGGCGTTGATTTTAAATGGCTTCAGATCCAGTGCTGTCCACCAGTCTTTTAGTTAGCGTCTGAGTTAGGGAGGGAGTGCTGGGGATTTATGTAAAGGACTGCCTTTAGTTGTCACAAAAAAATGACGGTGGGCTTCAGAGAAGTTCCTGTGGCCAGGTTTATGATCTGTTGTTTCTGCTCCAGCAGGATGTCTCGTCCTTGCTGTGGGGAGAGGGTGGCCAGCCACTCTGCGGTGGGCGGGGGCCAGGCCCTGGTGTCTGCACGCATGGTGTGGCCGGCGAGGCCACTTTTACTAGAAACTGAACTTAGAGCCTCTCATCCTCACCACTTCAATTTCTCCCATTCGTGGTCTTCACTTTATTGTTGTTACTTTCCACTGTATGTTACTCACTTCTTCCTGTTCTGCGTGGTGCTTCCTTCTTGGTAGGGATGTGCATTGGATGGTGTTACCATCGGACCACCTGTTAGGTGCTGTCCTGGCTGTTGGGGGCTCGGGAAACCAGGACATAGTTCATAAGCCTGAGAGAGCTTCAGCGCTGTGGAAGGCTCTAGAGAACTTTTAGAGCAGAAGCCGCCGAGAACCTGATGAATTGGTTACAGGTGGCAAGGCTGGGACTCCTTGCCATGTCTCTCTTCCCTTAGCCTTCATTGCTTTTTCCACTAAAACAGGATGTTTCTTCCTGGACAGTTTGTTCCAGTTCAGTTCATCCTGCAGGCACTACCAGAAACGCGGGGCAGTAAGTCCCTGCACCGGGAGGCTTTGGCACTGGGCAGCTGCAGTCAAGCAGATGTCAAGGCAGATTGCCCCGCGATGTGTCACGGTGCGATGTAGCAGTCAGCTAGGCTGTAGTAACGAGTGCACCCAGTGAACGTGCAGTGGCTCAGACACACAGGAAGTGACAGTAGCCAGCTCCTGTGGTGATGGGGGAGCAACACCTTCCCGAGGGGCCGTAGGTCAGCTGCGCCCAGCCTGTGGAGGGGGTGGGCACATGCCCTGCTTCAAAGGTTTCTGTCCCACCACTCACGTTCCCTCAGTGAGAGCTCATCTCGGGCACACGTAACTGCATGGGATGCTGGTAAATGCCAATTAGCCATGTGCCCCCAGGAAAGAGATGGATTTTGGCGAGCAGCTAGTAGTCACTTGAGCAAGAGAAAATCGACCTGGATATTGAAGAAGGTGGGACCTTGGGTAAAGGAAGATAGGGTACTCTCAGTGGACCTCAGACAGCTAGGCAAGTGAAGTGGGTGGGAAGGTGTGCTTAATTCCACGGCCAGTGGGAAACCGCTGGAGGGTTTTTGAGTAGGCAAGTGGCGCCTGGCACCTCACTTTAGGGACATGAGTCAGCAGCAGCCTGCACGTGGACTGCAGTGAGGCGCCACTTTGGGAGAGAAGACCTGAGCCCACAGCGCTGCCGGGGAATGATGATGACGGTGACGGTAACTGCGTGTACTTACCGGCACTTACCGTCCCCCGCACTGTGGTGCAGTTACCGCCACAATGCCGTGAGGGAGGGGTGGTGTGACCACACCTTCCAAAGGAGGTCACACAGCTCTGGATTGCCAGGCAGGGCTAGTTCCCGCGCAGGGTCACGAGGAAGGTAGATGTGCAGACCAGGAGAAGTGCTGTGACCTCGGAGAGGAGGGCTCAGGGCCTGCGCGCGGGGCCTTGGATGAAGTCCCACTTGGTTTAAGAAGAACTGAGGCTGGGAAAGGGGCAGGGACTCCAGGCGGTGGCCGACGGACCCTGGACACCAGGGAACAAGATGTGCGTTTGGAGGGAGGCGGGGCGCTGAGCCTGGAGCCGGAGGGCCAGTGCGAGAGGACACGAGAGAGAGGACGTTGGGGACCGGGGCAGCTCAGGAGTTCTCTTCCAGCTGAAACTGGGCATTCCATCCTTCGCTGTTCGAGGTGGGCTGTCTGCTCACTTGTTACCAGCTCCTGGGTTTACTTGCCCTTCTCCGTAAGACAGGTGAGGAGAAGAGGGAGGACGTCCAGACTTCTCACCGAGCTCCGCCTGCGTGTGCGGCCGTCACTGCGCGGTGCTCCCTGCCCCGCCAGGCCGCTCTGGCACTTGGTCCCTGTCTCAGAAACGTGGCTGCTCTCAGTGGAAATGGCAGGAGTGCTGGAAGCTGGTGGCGACTCTGCGTGTGGTGTTGACCATGGGTGGTTTTGAAGAGCCCAAACTGAGGACGGAGCCATTCCTCTGGGGAGCAGAGTGCACGCTTTCTCGCGTCGTTACCTTTTACCCCGAGACCAGTAATTGCAAAGGATGGGGTGACATGTTTGTTTCAGCTTGGTTACTTACCATCAAGGAGTAAGTGCTCCTAAGCAGTGGTGGAAGCCATTCTGCCTCCATGCCTCCCTGGGAAAGAACGCTGGGAGTGGACAAAACCAAACCGCTGCTCTGTGGATGCTGGGTCGACTCTTGTAATCTTGAAAATGGTCCTGTCTGTGTTTGGCTTGCATGTGCCGGCCACCTGGCTTCTCATGTTACAAGCTGGGTCTTCTGTCCTCTTACCTTGCTAATCTGTTACTGTCTTAGGTGATACTAGTTGTGTGCACACTCCTGAGTGCTTTCAAAGTCATTTATGATTAAACACTGCTCAAACAGCCAGGCTGAGATGTATTGACACAGAGCAGAGCTGATGTGGACAGAGCGTCTGGTACGTGGGTTTGAGGGGGTGTGAATCATTTCTCTCTGTTCTGTTTATTTCCAGTTGACAAGAGATGACATTTATTTTTAAGTTGTGCTCAGAGCTCTGTGACTTCTGCAGAACTCCAAACAAGATTGCACTTTTCAATTATGGTGAGAAAGGGGAAAACGATGACTACTCCTGAGCAGCAGATACTCCCTGGTCCCCCTTCACTTGATAAACTTCACGTCTAGATTCATAATCAGAT
Organism: Rhinolophus sinicus; assembly: GCF_036562045.2. Classification (NCBI taxonomy): domain Eukaryota; kingdom Metazoa; phylum Chordata; class Mammalia; order Chiroptera; family Rhinolophidae; genus Rhinolophus; species Rhinolophus sinicus. The sequence continues at coordinate 108,558,818 of NC_133759.1, read as the reverse complement.
ACCTCATTCAGGTCATTTATCCAAGTAAATTTGTAGCTTAAAAATAATATATCTCCCTGCCCCCTTAATTTGCCAGTTACTTAGATTTTTAAATGGTCAACAGAGAACGTTCATAATCATTCGTAGCCCATGTGTACGCTTAAAAAGAAAAGGGGGGATGTTTCCTTCCTGCATCATTCCGGCCCTGCTGTGTGTGCTGTGCCGAAATAAGTCAAGCCCTGGGCTTGGGAGGGTCAGGGCCCCTGCCTTCACAACGCTCCGTATACCAGGTAGACAAGGCAGAGAAAGAATCGAAGGTCAGTGGCCCATGAGAGGTTCGCTTTCCTCAACAGCGATGCTCGTAGCCACTGGCCTCTGGTTTCTTACTCATCTTTAAGATGTTTTCAGTCTTCTGTTTTTGAGCACTGAAACATGACGCCCTGATCTGTCACTTTCACGTCGTCGGGCAGGTCGGGGAGATGCGGTCATTTTTGTTACCTTTACTGTAGCTGAGGAGAAAAACTTGCCCTCGTTACCTTCTCTCTTCTGGACCGCCCAGGCTTAAAGATAAGATCCACATCTTCTTACATCATTTTCTAAAAATAGGGGTGCTTTCTTCATTTGTTTTCTTTTTTAAGGCACATCGTCAAATTTTGATTTACATATTTTCTGAAGATGTGATACCTGCCCGCATTTTAAAACTCAAAGGGTGTGAGGTCAACAGCCTTTCTCTTTCTCTCCCCCAGCTTCCCTCCCAGGTCTGCATTTCTGGTTTCTTGCACAGGAGGAGCTTAAACTTAAAAGAAGTCTCCTTTCCATCCTGACTCCATTCCTCCAGAGCCATGACCAGCGTCGTGTTTTCACACCTTCCAGGGTGTCTGTGTGCACGTGGAGCGTGATGCTGCCCCGCGTCTTCCTTTCCTTGGTGCAGAAGGAAAACCACTGCAGCAGTAGTCAGGCTTTACGTGGCGGGGAGGGTTGCTTGTCTGGTCAGCTGAGCTTCTGGTCAGGGAGTGTAGATGGAATTGTGCCGTTGGTTCGGGTGTTTCCCTTGAAGGAGAGATCCCAAGGAGTGGCTTCGATGTGCCAGCAAAGTGTGTCTTGTAGGGACGCTGTTAGTGTCAGGCTTACCTGTGACCTGGGCGAGGTGCGGAGGCCGTGGGCGGAGGCCGCGGGGCGCAGCGCCCAGGTCCAGCCTCCAGGGAGACTGTACGCTCCCGCTCTGCCTGGCCCTCCTCTTCTCCAACAGGCTGGCTGGGCCTTGGGCCTCCTCTGGCCGGTGGCACAGGCGGGAATGCCCACCGAACCTATGAGCAGCCTTCTGTTTATCAGCAGTCAGCTTTTGCCTTGAACAGAGCCAAGTTTGGAATGAATGAGTAGGATGTTTGGAAATACTCTGGAGTTGTGCAACACGAAACTTCCCAAGTTCTTTGTTTCTCACTGTAACTGACTGATGGGAACCGGTCTCGCCGAGCAGCTGTGCCTGCGCGTGTTATTAAGTTGGGCGTTCATGGCCAGCTCGCAGCTATGCACTCTAAGGCTCTCTCACTGCGATCCCACCAAAAAGGGTGCTCCCACCCGCAGCTGGCTCTGCGCAGATAAAGAAAAGTAGGAAAAGCAACACAAGCAGAAACAGGCCTTGCAGTGGCTGGGCACAGGGTGGGGTTGCCAACTTCCACACAGACCCCACCATCTGGAATCCACAATTAGAGGACCAAGGTGAGGACTGGCAAAATGGGGTGCCTCTCTGCAGAGTTTGTGGGAAGCCACTGTGGTCTGTGTGTGAGTGGCGTGAAATCCTACATTCCCCGTGGAACAGGCGGGCAGTGGCCGTCCTCTTTATAAGAATGCACAGATAACCACACGCTTAGTCTAGTCGCCCTGGTTCTGATGGGGTGGGGCAGGGCAAGAGGAAGGGAGGCAGCGTCCCCCAGAGAGCCCACCGTGTCTTTGGAGCAGGGTGCTCTGCAGGCAGGGCAGGTTCCTTCTCATCCCAGCTCAGATCTGGAGAATGGGCCTGGTCCTGCAGCAGCCCCTCCGGGGGGGACCTCCAGCTCATAGATGTGGAGCTGGCTTACAAAGGTGGGTGCAGGGGATGTCTGCACGCTGGGATTCGGGGTCATTTAGGTGCAGTGGAGTCTGCACGCTGGGATTTGGGGTCATTTAGGTGCAGTGGAGTCTGCACGCTGGGATTTGGGGTCATTTAGGTGCAGTGGAGTCTGCACGTTGAGATTTGGGGTCATTTAGTCAGTGGACATCTGCACACTGTGATTTTGTGAGTCATTTGAAGCTGATTACTTGGTTTTTCTTTTTTTTCTTTTTTTATAGAAGTTCATACTGATTGTTGGTTTGTGTCAGGTTTTTTGGTGAAGCACCTCTCCAGGGGAAGGGGAGCTGCACTACACCTCACCCCACCGCCCGCTGGGCCTGGGTGGCCCCTCATCTCTCTGGGGATCTGTTTTTTCCATCTATTAAAGGAAGAATTTGAACTGTGTTTAAATACTGCTAATTCTAAAGTGATGTTATGCCACTGTATTTTCAGTTACAGCAGGCCTGTCCGTGTTCTCTATAGAATAACTAAAATTCCTAAAGGATGTGAAATTCCTTGAGTTGATAATGTGTTTGAGTTTTGATCTCAGGTTTTGTCAAGTATGCCAGAATTTTGTTTTCTGTTGTAAGTGCAGTAAACTTTTAAGCATTTTTACCTTCTCACCTTCTCTTCCTGATAAATGTCTACAGATACTGTTATGTGGATGAAGCAGCTGTAAGCTGTGCTTTTGTCTCTATGTAGTATTTCAGTTTTGAAATAAAGGAGGGTGGATGCCCCCTACACGTGTTATAGTATAAGGTGGAGTGTGGGTCACTCCCCACATGAGACCCTGTTGTTACATTGGCTTTCCACTGTGGGTTCCAGCTCCACGGCACACTTTTTATTTTGAAATAATTACAGATTCACAGAAAGTTGCAAATACATTGGGAGAGGTCCCCTATATCCTTTCCCCAGCTCCCCCCACTAGTTACATCTTAGGTGATTACAGGACAACATTAAAGCCAGGAAGCTAACATTGGTCCAACGTGTGTGGTTCTGTCTTGTTAACCACACGTGTAGATCTGTGTAACCACCATCTCCACCAGGATATGCAACTGTCCCCCCACCACAAAGCTTTCCCTCATGTTGCCCGTTGCAGTCACACCTAAGCCCCACCCAAGCCCTGGCAACCACAAGTCTGGTCTCCATCTCTATAATTTGTCATCTTGAGAATGTCGTGTAAGTGCAGTCATACATCCCTTTTGAGTTGGCTTTTTTCAGACTCAGTATCCTGCCCTCATCCAGTTGCTGTGCGCCCAGCAGTTTGCTCTGTTATACCGCTGAGGAACCAGTGCTCCACTGAGTGGAGGTCCCCCTTGGTTTAGCCTTGGATTAGCCTTCACCCAGTGGCAGACATTGTGGTTGAGCCCAGTGTGGCCTCTTACGAGTCCAGCTGCCGTGAACAGTCACGTACGGGGTTTGAGTGGACATACGTTTTCACTTCTCCAGGATAGATGCCCAGGAGCATGGTTGCTGAGTTGGATCATCAGCCTATGTTTACTTTAAGAAACTGCCATTTTCCATTTTGTGGTGTCACTGTTTCTCATTTTGGCCATTCCGATAGGTGTGTGGCAGCGGCTCAGTGGTGCCTTCACTGTGTTTCCCTGATGGCGAGTGAGGTTGCCTGTCTTTTCGTGTGTGTTGCCTCTGTGTCCTCCTCAGTGACATGCCTCTTCATGTCTTTTGTCCTCTGGCTAATTGAGCTGTTTGGTTTTTCGACTATTGCGTTTTGAGAGTTCTTTCTCTAGAACTGGAATTCTTTCTCTAGCATGTTCTAGATGGGTCCTTTGTCCCACGTGCGGTTTGCACACATCTTCTTCTGGCCTGCAGCTGCTCTCCACCCACTAATAGGCTCTTTGTATCTTTGTACAGCAAGAGATTTAACAGTTGATGAAGTCCAGTTTGTTTGTTTGTTTGTTTGTTTTTCTTTTACGGATCATGCTTTTGGTCACATGTCTAAGATCTCTTCACCAAACCCTAGGTCCCAAAAATTGTTTCTGAATTTTGAACTATTTTCCTCCTTTCTCTGTGGCTGCTCTTAAGACATTTTGTTTGTCTTCAGTTTCAAAAGGTTGGCATGGATTTCCTTAGGCTTACCCTCTCTGGGGTTCACTCAGCTTCTTAAATCTGTAGGTTTAGCTTTGTTGCCAAATTTGGGACATGTTCAGCCATTTTCTTCTTTAAATACTTCTTCACCCCACCCATTTTCTAGTCTCCTTCTGGGGTGCGGATGACGTGACTGTTAGGCCTTTGCAGTGGCCCCCCTGGTGCGTGGGACTCTGCGTCTTCTGGCTCTTTCCTGAGACTGCCTATTTCTTGCGATTGCTCAGTAAAGGTTTTATGGCGGCTGCTTGAAAATCTTCATCAGCAAATTCTGACGTCAGTGTCACTCTGTGTTGGGTCTGTTGGCACCTTGTCTCATTTAATTTGAGATCTTCCTCCTTCTTGGTATGAGTGGTTTAATATTGTTACCTGGACACTTGGGTATAATGTTCGAAGACTTTGGATCTTATTTAAATCTTGTGTTTTATTAGCCTTCTTGACGCTGCTCTGATGGGTGCAAGGGGGACAGCCTCTGTTACTGCACGCGTGGCCTCCACAGATGCTGAAGGCTGCCCAGGCGCACACCCGTTGCTCCCACCCAGGCCGGCCTAGGACTGGGGACACACGGGCAACTGCACTGTCCGGAGTGTGGGAACAGCTTGTGCCCCCTGGTGTTTGATGGGGATGGTGTGAACCCCCTGGTCCTTGCTGCGCGTGGTGTGTTTTGCAGGGGCTGGTTCCACCGCGGGGCCGTGGCTGATTCTCAGGCCCAGCAGACGAGGCCTTGTGGATCTCCAGCCTTGCTGTCCGTCGTGCCGTCTCACCCTGTCACTTGTTTCAGTGTCCTTCTTCCCTCAACAGCCAAATGCTACCTGAGTATCTGATCAGGTCTGTCTGATAAACTGTGTGGCATATCTTCCCATTCAGGTAGGTCTTTTTTGTCCTTCAATTACATTTTATAGTTTTTCTCCTTAAAGGTCTTGAATATCTCTGGGACTTTCTTTTTCTCTATTGTCATCATTGCTGTTAGAGTTTTCCATTTACTTACTAACCTTTGCTAGGAAACGCCAGGTGCTGTTCACTGCTGCCGGGAGGTAGGGTTCTGCCACAGCCAGTTGTGGGTATTAGGAAGCGGGACCCTGGGTGTGGTGCAGGCTTTGTATTGTGCGTTACAGTTAAACTGGATGGAAAACCCCACCAGAATTCCCCAGCCGGCCAGCCCCTGTGGCTTTGTGGCCTCTGACAATGGTATAACCCCCTCCAACAGACTTGATGAGAAGGTGGCATTCCCTGTGACAGCCAGGCCTGTTTCCTGTAGGCAGGTGGTGGTTCTAGAAAAGGGCCGTACTCCTAACTTGAGCTGTCTGCAGTCATTCATCTGAATTACATCAAGATTTTTCTGAAACGTGGCAAGTGAGGGTAGTCCCAGCCCTCCCCCCCGTGAAATCCACAGCGACGGCTCCAGGGCAGCTCCTCGTCTTGCCGTCTCCCCGGGGCTGCTGTGTCTCTCCTGTGCCAGGCCCTGGGGTGTGACAGTGAAAGGAAAGGCCTGGTGCCTGCCCTTGGAGGTGGCCATCCAGTAGGCCAGGCAGAGGTGAAAAAGATGCCCCACCACGTGCCTCAGGGAGACCGAGGTGCTGGGCGAGGGACCGCGGTCGAGGAGGCAGACCTGTCAGGGTGTCACACTGATGCCGAGTGGGCCTTGACAGAGCAGAGGTGGGCGACAGCATTCCCAGTGGGGCAGCCCTGGGGCCAGGGGGCCACGGGCGAGAGCAGGAGGGCATGGTGGGGCGGTCACGCAGGGCTCGGAAGTTTGCATTTTCTTCTAGAAGTTGTGGACCATTTTTGAGCAGAAGAAGGACCTGATTTGTCACAGAGACTGTCCTGCTGGCGTGGGGATGGAGTGGCCACAGGGCGCCCTGGGGACTATCTAGTCACCCCCGGGGGCAGAGCCTGTGGGGTGCAAGAGACACGAGAACTCCCCTTGCTTATTTTTTATTTTTGGTCTTCTCCCTTTAAAGCGTGTTTGTCATGCTTTATCACGTGTGTGTTACTGGAGCGCATGTACGTAATTTGTAAATAAATGAGCGAATATACCTGATGCTAAGATGTCTAGTGGCGCGAAATCTTGACCCACAGGCAGACTGCATGCTGCAGCCCAGCAGCCCATGACTGGAGGGGGGTTGGACTAAAACAAAAAAAGCCTGTAAATATTTACATGTTCCCTAAATTAGCCCTGAAAAAAAGAGAAAAAAACGTACTCAGCACTATCTTCGAGTGTTGTGAAACCTTTGCAGGGTGACTTTCCTCCGTCACTCCTGCGTCTGTGCCCAAGCTAGAATGCTTCTTGGTGTCATTTGTTGTTTCCTTTTTCTCTGATTAGTGACGGAAGCTCAATGTAATAAAGGTAATTGAGTTTAAAAGGCAACACAGCGCATCACAGCCTGTGTGGGAGAAACGGACTAGGTGATCCCCAGGATTGTTAGTGAAGGAGCCCAGCAAAGTGTGGAACAAATAAAAAGCAAGGAATATGAGATGTCCGCACAGTTTTCATTTCAAAGTTAGCCTTACATTTCAATGCAGCCCTTTATCCTGCAGGAGCCCCTGTGCCCCGGGCCCCTCCCCGGGACAGATGAGCTGTCTCTGAGCAGGGTGACCGCCCTGAGTTCGGGAGAGGCCCTGCTCTGCCCCTGTGCCCCATCCTGTGCAGAGTCCCCGTCCTTGCCTGTGGGGACCTTGATGACAAGGTGGCTTGGGCTAGGCCCCGGGTTTGGGGGGTTGGCGTGCCCGGCCCTGATTGAGTGGATGAGAGAATAGGAGGGGTGTGTGTCTTGATGACTGTTTGATGTCACTTCCATTGCTGCCTGAAGACAAACACCAGTGAGAAGGGGCTGCGCTCTGTTTCCTCTCAGCTTCCCAAGTGTCCCTGCTCCAGCGACCGTCCAGAATCTGTTCTAGAATCTCTCAAAGGATGTGCCCAGGTTGTCCTTTTAGCCTCTGGTGTTTGTTGGTGGCATTTCCTTAGCTGGAGTTCTGTACTAGGTTTCCCCTGAGGTCTTGGCCGGAGGAGGTGCGGAATGCCGTGCTGGGTGAGCGGCACCCCGTCCCGGCTGTGGGCAGACTGGCTGTTCTGTGGGGTCCGCAGACACTGCCCTGGGCTCGCTTATTGCACAGCGGTGTGCCCTCCTGCACATTCCGGAGGTTTTCTGTGGGCTGCCTCCAAAACGCGGTGGACAAGAATGGGCGGGGAACGTGGTTCGCCCGGCTTAGGGACCCCGTCCCTCTGCCCGCTGGCCACAAGCCCTCAGCCTAGCGCTCCATTGTCCCTGCGCCTTGTCCCTTTGCTTTGCGTACAGCTCTCTACCGGAGGTCGTGTGGTCGGAAGCATGGCAGTCTTTGCGTGAAGGACCCCAGAGGGGTGGCAGGCACAGGCCCCCTGAGACCGTGCGGTGTCGGCAAGAGGAGCTCTGGGTGCACACCCCTCACCCCTGCTTCTCAGCCTGCTGATGCTGAATAAAACCATACTCTCTCTCAGCCTCGTTTCCTCATCTATCAGGAGAAAGGCGGTCACAGTGGGGTCTGTATGGCGGCGGTGCTGTGGAAAGCCAGCGAGCTGGGGCTGAAGCACGTGAGCCCGATTCGGACAGGACGTCGGTGCTGCCCCACCCAGGTTCCGTGGAAGAGCCAACGTTGATCGTCAGCTTCATTTGTCTTCTCCAAGCTGTTCTGGTTTTGGTTTTTTGCATGTGCAGAGCTGACTCTTTTCAAGGACCGTCTTTGAATAATCTTGCCAGTTAGAAACACGCTAGAGATGGTAACACCTGTAGGCGACGGTGGCCTGTTGTTCCCTGTCCAGTGTCTGTGAATCTGCCCCTGCTCCCTGCAGACCAGGCCTTGCTGCCATGGCCACGTCACCATGGGGACAGCACACAGTGAGTTCCTGTAGGAAGCAGGAAGCATCTTCTTTCTCCTGTTCTTTCTTTCAAACAGATGTTCAAAATAATTACCATTAATTTTTAAGAAACATAGTGAGCTTGATTTTCAGATTCTTAATTTGTTGAGGGCCTTAGATATTTTGAATTGTTAATTTGTGTGAGTGAAAATGATGATGGCATTGCCAGGGTGCTCCCCGGGTGCCGAGCGAGTGGGGCTGTGCTGGTGCTTTGTTTTTCCTTCAACCGAAATAAACTTATCTCCAACTTATTTTCCTTTCTAAAGCCAAACAGTTTTGTTTTGTCCAAAATGTGTAAAGGATAAGAGTTCTGCGCCTTGGGTGGGTGGCTGTGTGTGTGTGTGTGTGTGTGCGCGCTCTCTAGGCTGCTTTGTTTCTCTGTCCCACCATTCTTAGCATGGGGCTTCCACCCTCAAGGTGACCTCCTTGTGCAGAGTGGCTGCTGCTGCACCAGTCCTCACATTTCAGCTCCAGGCGAGAAGTGGGAGGAAGGCATGACGGGCAGTAATACTCACTTGTTAGCTGTCCATCCACCTCTTCAGGGACTGCCTTCCAGGCCTGCCCGTGAAGTTCCGCTCACTTTTCATTGTTCATCCCCGACTGCCGGGGAGGCTGGGAAATGGTGTCTTTTAGCTGGGGACATGGAGGGAGGGGGAAGGGGAGTGGGTTCTGGGTGGGCGCCTGCCTGCGGTACTTCTTCCCCAGCGGAAGCTTGCCCAGGCCCACCCTCACGTGCATGCCCACTGCCCAGTGTCCCCTTCACCTGGACTCCTCCGGGAGCACCATTCACTATCTTTTCCCGTGGGCCTCGGCTCTGTGAATCGACTTCCCCCCATTTAAAGCTGGGATTCCTTTGTAAGGCGAGGGCTGCTGCTTTTAAATAATATTCCCCAGCTCCTGCCCACCGGCAGAAACACCCTGAGGAGACCCCCCCTTTCCATCTGCGGTAGCAGAGCAGGGAAGAGAGAGCGTGGCAGCAGACGTTCCTTACATCAACTCAGGGTGCGGCTGTAAGGTTGTGACGGACTGGGCTCCGGATGCTTTCACGGCTGTGCTCAGGGAAGCCCGACTCAGTTACCCCAGGAGACCAGCCGCCCTGATGAGAGAGGGCAGGGAGGACCAGGGCTTCGCTTTCTCTTTCACTCTCGGGCAGTGCAGTTAGGTTCCGACGTGTCCCGTCCTGTCCCCTCTGGGTGCGTGCAGGGCACTGGGAGCAGTCACTTGGTGGCCAGCACGCCCAGCCTCCACTGCCCCCAGGCTGGTGGTCGGTGTCCTTTAGTTTGCAAAGGTTTTCCCAACCTCTGTCAACTGTGATCACTTCCTGGGCTCTCTCGGGGTTTCAGTTCTTCAGGAAAGTGGGCTGGGTGCCACGTGTGGTTCTCAGGTACAGGGGTGCCACGTGCCCTGCCCTCCCTGGCCTCTGACTGCAGTGGGGCGTTCCGTCCAGGTTTCGGTTTGAGTCTGGTTGGAGTTTCCAAATGAGGAAGGTAAGCTGAGCTGAGCTCGGCTCGGCTCAGTGACCCAGCAGAGATGCGATTGGTCAAAGCATTCACACACTGTCCCTGTTCTGTTTTGACAAACAGAACTTTTTTTGTTTAACAGCAGAAACTAGACTGTATGTGCTTTATGGAGGTTTAGTGAGGTATGTATTGGGAGCTCCCCTGAGATGGCACCAAAGCCGGGTCTGGAAACATAACTTAGGGTTCGGACAGCTGTGCGTGCGGGGTGGGGGCCGGAGCTGCTCCTGGGCTAACCTGTTCCTGGCAGACTCACGCTTCCATTTGGAAAGGATGAGACTTGCTCCAGGCCCTCCGTTTGGGCGGTTGTGCTGGTGACGCGTGTCCACCTTTCTGGCGGCTCTTTCCGGGCTCTGCCCTCCACTTCCGAAAGCATTTCCTCAGCCAAGTTGAACAAAATTGAACCTGGGCCTTTTTGAATCACCAGAACCCAGGAAATCTCTGATGGAGCTGATTTCTGCTTTGTTTTCTTTTGTTTCTCCTCCCCCTGCGGTTCAGCAGCTGCTGTGTCCCGAGGTCTTCTCTTTGTGCCCCTCTGTTTATAGGGGGGGTGATAACAGAGCCTTTTCTGTAATAGCCTCAAAATACACACACAGCAAGGCCTCCTGTAATGTTTTGTTCAGTGTCATTTTGTGATGACGTTGATGAGATGCGGCAGGAACTTAAGTCTTGTTTATATCCGTTAGCCTAGGGTAAAACTGGTTTTGTTATATGTCATTTCACTTACAGTCACAGAACCTATTGCCAACACTAAGCGAGGACTCACTGTATTTGAATATCACTTAACAGCCCAGGGAGACAAGGTCTTTCAGGTGGTTAATGAGCCTCGCGTGCTCAGGGCACGGTTACCTGGCACACACAGTAATAACAGGTACTAGTTTTTAACTATTATTATGTTGTTATTACTGAATTTCATGTTAATTAATACTCTCTTGATTTTACAAATTGCTCTGAAGCGGAATGTCTCCCCTTGGAACCGTGTCCCAGCAGCTGACAGTGTTCTTCCCGACCAGTCCTGACTCATCAATGTCACGTGCACATCCTCTGGGTGGGGTGGGGTCCGTGACCTGAGGAAGTACATTACCAGTGCTCTCTGATAGGGTTTTTAAGTGTAAATGTGATTACTACCTATTTTATACTCATGTCCCTTCTTGCCACCCCAGATTCTGTCCTGGGCTTCCCAGCAGTCTTCTTCAGTGTTAGAACAGATTGGTCACTGCACAGACTACTCCAACCCCCCCCCCCCGCCTCCATTTTAATGACACCTTGACCTCGTGGCAGCCTGGCCCACAGGACAGCAGAGGACTACCGCGGTTCTGCAGGTGGAAAGAGACAGTTGGGCCCAGCTCAGACATTTCCATTTTCACATGAGTCTCTCTTTTAAAAACTGGGACGTGGATTTGAGCGATTAGACCTGCAGCACCTGGCCCTCTCTGTGTGACAGCAGTGGCACTTTCCTGCCTGCTGAGCGCCCTCCATTCTTTGCCTGATTGATTCTCCTAAACACGGAGGATCAGAGAAGTGTAATAATGTGTCTGTGGTTTGGGAAGCTCCACAGAGGCCCTCACCCCTCCGTGTTGCCATGGCATGTTGCCACGCCCCTAGCTAGAATTTCTCTCATTCTGCCTCATACCCGTTCACTGGTCTATATGCGTTTACCTCCTGATAGACTTTGTAAGTGATAGAAGGAAATACATGTAGTGACCTCTTATTCATGTGCACAAACACGCATGTGCCATGTGTGTGGACTGCCCGCCAGTCTGTGTGGGGAGAACAGACCAGCAGCAGGAGGGACCTTTACCCTTAAGGAGCTTGCAGTCTGGAGGACAAAACCTGCCCCACACGGTAACCCTGAGCTCCACACGGGGGACGAACAAGGGGATTCAAGGAAGGCTGCCTGGAGAAGGGGCCTTTGGGAACCGAATGTGGGAGAACTTACGTCCACTGGTACAAGGCTGTGTCTTGTACTTCGTGTCAGTCAGGTACCTGGTGACGAGTGGTGACTGTTACTGTGGACTACACTGTAAGGTCTGCACATTCAGCCACCTGGACTCTGTCGTTTCTTTAAATCAGCATGGAGGGAAAAGATGAAAGACAGCTGGAATTGCTCGTCTCGTGCGAGCTCCTCTCTGCCCTGCGTCTGTCCCAAAGAGCCATCGTGTTGTTTCTGTGACCTCCGTCTGTAGAGGGTCCAGCCTTGCCGTCCACATGTAAGCGCCCAGTGCGGGCAGGCCCCCTGAGGGGCTTGCCTGCTCACAGGCATTGCACTTTAGGAAGCCAGGGCATTTGGAATGGTCATTCTGACCTTTGTAGCTCCTCTACTCACGCAGCTGGATGATCTTGGGTGTTTTTCAGGCAAATCTGGAAAGTATTTGCTTTTCCACATGTATAAGACTTTCTTCCCTATTTGATTTTCCAAACTGTAAAATTTGGGAGCTTGACGTACACTTTTTTTTTTTTTTTTTTGGTTTGTTTTAAATCTGCTGCGTCCCCACAGAAGGATAAAAATGTCCCTGGGAAGATGGCTTTGGGGGGGGTGGTGTCCTGTGGTCCCTGCCCCTGAGTGGCCTGCAGCTCTTCAGGGACGCTCAGTGTCCACGGTCCAGGCCCTGGGCTGGCTTCCTTCATTATGGTGAGACAGATACCGCTGCTGGAGGAACCACAGTGGCACATGGGGTGGGGGGCTCATTTTACAATCGTTCCTTCTGGGGCCGGTGAGCAGAGCAGGTGTGCCAGGACGGCTGGCCCTTCACCTTGAACTTATGAGGGTCTTTGGCAGCTTCCCACATGGCGCCTGAGAGCAAGGCTTTCCGGGGTAAGCTTCTCTTGGTGAGTGCTCACTAAAGTCCCCAATCCGAGTCTTCCCCAGTCCCGATGACTCACGGTCTCTTAGCCTCGGCTGAGTGACACCGGGGTGGTGACCTCGAATCCTCCCAGTGACACTGTAGAGGTGACCACGGGTCCTCCTCAAACCTTCTTGCTGTGTCGGTCATCTGGACTTGCGTCCCCTCGCTGTTTTGCACCACTTCTTAGCTGGTGAAGTGTCGTCTCTGCACTATAACAGACCCCTCCACAGCGGCAGCCTCCTTTGCTCATTTCTTTACGTGTTCTAGAAAAATATATTAATTTTTAATAGAAATAGAAGTTTTAGGTTAAAACATTTAAGAATCCTTTGATTTGGGGATTTGATATGTAAAAGTTTTCTTTTCAAAACCATTTCCTGAACAGTCTTATTTGTCTTTGGAGTTCTTACAAAATCGGAGTCGCTAGTGCCTCCAGGCGTTTTTAAGTTCAGACCTTACATACGTGAGAGCTGCCTGTGGCCCAGGGCCCACCCCAGGAAAGCCGCTTGATCGCAGGCCGCTGGAGGGCGGCAGGAAGGGAGGGCCGTGAAGGACTCTGCTGGCCGTCTGTGAGTCATGCTCGCTGGCTCCCCAGCCTTTCCTTCAGCATCTTAGAGGCCTGGGGAGCATTTTCTACCACTTAGGTTGGGACTGGGCCCCATGGGCTTTCTCCCTCCCTTGGAGCCGGGCCGCACAGCAGAACTGGGCCAGGTTTAACACTTACGGGGGTTCTAAAAGACGCACCCCGTAAGATATAACTACTTTTTTTTTTTCTATTCTTGAGTCTTTCATGTCTTAAAGGACATGGTAACAACATTTAAAGAACATTTTGGGAAAAAGAGAGGTCTCCGGTAACACTGCCCAGACCCTGGGGCTATTTTCATTTCCTCGTCCTGTGTTGCTTAATAACATGAACAACTGGAACACATGCCATTGCCACTTGCTGTGTGTCAGGCCTGCGCTCAGTCTGCTGTCACTGCCTCTGGGCTCCTGCTGCACGGAAGCCAGCCAGGGGCCTGAGACTCAGTGACTTGCCGCAGGCCCCACCTCCCCTCCCCGTGCTGTCCCTGCAACGCATTCTCAGACCACAGCTGTCTGACTTCAAATCCTGCGCCTTTTGCTGCGACCCGGCCCATCTGGTCTCTGCCATTTTCATGTGTCACTGCGCCATCATTTTTCACGTTCCTCCATGGACCAGTTTAGTGAGCATTTAGTGTGTTAGATACCGATACTGTGTGTGCTTCTAGTGTCTTCGCTTTGACTGTTTCATTGAATACTCACAGGAAACCTGTGAAGCATCTACTGTAATTACCCCAATTGTCCTGAGGAGGAAAACAGGGCTGATGCATTAAGAGATTTGCCCAAAGATACACAGCGCTGAGAAGTGTCCTTTTAAATGGCCGTATAATGTGCCTCCATTGGAGTATGCACCATAGTTCATTCCCCGCAGGGAGCTCTTTAGCAGTTTAGAGTTAGGATTCGGGTCTGGGTTTATAACAAAGGTCAAAATGACAAGGATGAAGTGGTTCCTTTTGCGTTTGTATTTATATCAGTGAGGAATGAATGAGCTGTTTCATTCTCTGACAGCTTCCCAGCTGGTAAGGCAAGGGGTGGGATCAGTATTTAAGGACGAGATGGAAGGGAAGGGATGTGCGCCCGAGCCCCTTAGTCTCCTTACTGGCTGAGCAGGGCCAGACCCAGCCTTTCATGTGGTGACCTCTGACCCGGGGCTGAACACCGCAGCCCCACACTGCCCGAGGCTGTACCAGTTCGGCCCCACTTCCAGGAGCCTTTGGGAAATGTCCAAGCCTGGAGCAGACCCCAGCGTGGCAGCTTTAGGGTGAGAATGTTCTTTAAAAACAGCTTACCTGAGATATGATTCACATACCCTACAACTAACCCGTCTGCATCGTTCGAGCCAGTGGTTTTTAGACTATTCTTGGAGTTGTGCAGTCACCACAGTCGATTGGAGACCGTGCGTCACCCCCGAAAGAAACCCCGCACCCGTCGGCGCTCAGTGGGTCTGCACCCCCCAGCCGCCCCCTCCCTGCCAGCCCCAGCCCATACAACCACCAACGACTTTCTGCCTGGAAATCAGGCCGAGAACTCCATAGAGAGCTGACGGGATGGCCTTCTGAGGGCCCCGCTTGTGCCTCCCGGTGCAGGGCGGCCCCCAGCGTATGCACTCTGCCCGCCACACAGGGATTCTACGGTGAAGGCAGGTGCGTGGCTGGGGTTAGGGCGAATATGGAGCACCTTCAAGAGAACAGCTGCAATTGCAAAACATGCTCATTAAAACTGCAGCGAGGGCCCCAAACCAGAATGAAAGTCTTACAGGGAGAATAATTGGCAAAGGCTGCCGGCACCCTGGGGAGACACCTATTCAAAATTAAGTAGCTTCCTGGCGTTTTCTCCTCCTCCTAGGTAGGAGAAAGCCTGCCTCAGGATAATTTTGGAAGAGTGAGTCAGGAGATGCTTTTGAAATAGCTATTGCAATAAATAATATGACAACGTTCATTGTTGAGCCTTAATTGGAAAATTACTGTTATATAGTAGTAGGAACTGGTCCCGCTAGTACCCGTGATTGGTGGTATTGGATTTTCCTGGTGGTCTGTGCCCACAGCCCTGACCTAATGCTGCTTGATTTGACTGAAAGCTCTAACCTGTGGGCGTGTGTTATCTACGGCCTTAGTTTAGGGAACTGGAATGGACCTTAGAGAGGGTCTCTTCTGTTCAGAGCACCCCCTTTTGTCAGCTAAGACCGCAGACCCGCGAGGAGGTTCCTTCATGATAGCTGCCTGAGTGGGGAGCGCGTCCCCACGCCTCACTGCACTCACAAGTGGGGGGCTCTTAGCTAGGACTTGAAGGCAGAGGTCAGGCTAAGCCGTGCAGGGCAGGGACTAGAGACAGTCTCAGATGGCGAGCTCCCCGGCTTCTCTCCCCACGTCGCGCAAGGTCACACAGGCTGTGACGAACTGGATTTGCAGGTGCCTGGGCTGCAGCACTTCCGTCTGGATGCTGCGCGTCTTGTCTTCACCCTAAACCATTTTCTAAGATTCCCTGTCTGCCTGGTGGCCTGTGGCATAGGCTCAAAGCCACATCCTCTTTCGAGGGGCCTGGATGATAGTGGTAGGGAATGATCTCATAGTAACACAGGGACTGGAACTGTGGCCCTTTGGGCAGTTGGTAAAATGAGGCTTGTTTCGTTCATTTGCAGCAGCTGAAGGAGAGACAAATGGTAAAGAGCAATAGAAACTGTCTTTAAGTACTTGTCATTATCACTGCCTTCATGTCTAACACTGTAGCAGAGGTGTGTATGTGCGCGTACACCCCCACTGTTCATTCCGTCCTGTCGTGCAGAAGCGGAGCTCACCTTGGCCTGTCTCAGCTCACCTGTGTGGTGCCCCCAGCCAGATTCCTGGCTCCAAACTCTCCTTCCTTCTCCGGTGTGGGGACTCCTGGCCCATCCTTGGACATGAGCTGGGATGGGTGGTGGCTCCGTGACTTACCCAAAGCTGACAGGCCTTCAGGCCTGGAGAGACCATGGGCCACAGAAAGCGTCTTAGGAAAATGTGTGATGTAACTTTCTAGCCCAAATACTGATGGAGAAAAGTTCTGTTGGGTTGTGGGGAAACTGAGGAAAGTGGAAAGGACATCAGTCGTTTCACTATGCCTTACGAGAAGAAAATTGCGGAATCCTTTTGGATAGCTTTGGGTAGCCCTTTTAGCGGAACCATAGGGTGATGGGGACTGCACACTACAGCTACCCCCCCTTCTCCCGTCTCCCCAAGTCAAGACCGCAGTTTCGGAAAACAGTATCAAGATCCCTTTGTTCTGATTTTAGGTTTGGAAATATAAAGCGAGGGCCCGTAGGTCAAACTCCATCCTGCTGCTCCACGCCCACTGCCGGGCTCCACCTTTGTGACAACATGGCAGCCCCTCTGCGTGGTATCGGGAAGAATCAGTACTGGCCAGTGGAGCCAGTTTGAGTTACTGCCCTTCACTGAGACACAGGTGGCTTTCAGAGCAGGTGCATATAGTGCTGAGTCGTGTCGCGAGAAGTGGGTCTCCCTGGTGGGAAGGCGCAGGGGTGCCCGGAGGCTGGCAGGGCGCCCGTTGTCCACCTTTCCTGATCTCAGAACCTATGTGACCTATTCTTAAATCTTGTTTTTTAAATACGATTTTACTAAGAAAGAGAATTCAGATGAAGGGGGTGTTTGCCGTGTCCATGGGAGGCTGGCGGTAGACTGGCTGTTTAAACATTGCCACTGAATTTAAAAAGCGGGCAGACGTGGACCAAGCAGCCTGACACTGTGAAAGGCTACAGTGCTTCTCGTGTTAAATCACTTGGCATGATCTGAACGCCTTTCTGAAACCATTAAAAGTGCGCTGAACGTGGATGTTTACGTACGGTAGTTTTTACAAAGAGCCTTTTCTAAGCAGTTGCTACAGGTACGCTGTGTCGCTCATCTCTGTGGGCAGCCTGCTTTCAAATCTGGGTTCTTGTCTTGAACTAAGTCATGCAGTTAGCAGCTGGTTGGTAATATGTCAATTCAGACTTCTGGAAGGTGTGCTGAATAAATAAGGCCTAGATT
Organism: Rhinolophus sinicus; assembly: GCF_036562045.2. Classification (NCBI taxonomy): domain Eukaryota; kingdom Metazoa; phylum Chordata; class Mammalia; order Chiroptera; family Rhinolophidae; genus Rhinolophus; species Rhinolophus sinicus. The sequence goes on along the minus strand of NC_133759.1, from coordinate 108,541,800 downwards.
TTGTAGGTACAAGTTTCTTAGCGGTAGATGCCCTTGGGTTCACATACACACGTGATATGTGCGCTGGGTTTGTGCGTGTGCGACCATCTGCCGGCAGCAAAGGGCAGGTCTCGGCTCATAAGCCCAGAACTAATTGTGAAGCCAGCCCGTTAAACTGTGCCCCTCGTGCCATCACTCTCAAGCTCCTGGGCGTGCTGATGGGTGGCATTGCTGCTAGCTGGTCATGCACCATTTGCTCCAGATCTTCTCAGTCTTTAAACTCGCTACACAAATGGTGTTCATGGTGTCAGTTTCCCAACGAGCGCTCTCTGTGGGGCAGAGAGTCCCACAGAGTGACAGCCGTGATCACAGCAGACAGGAAGTGGCTCTGTCTGTCTGGAGCCTCTGTTGGAGATGACATCATAGGTATTTGTCTGGGGCTATTTCTGTCTCTTCTGTTCACATGCGCAGTAGAAAGAAAACTGATGTCAGTGCTCATGTCCTGACGAAAGCATAAGAAATACGATTGGAGCACGTGAACCATGGAGTGATGACGAGAGACGAGTGACGGAAGTTACTGTTCCTTGGATGGACGGGAACATTCCAGACTGAGGCCTGGCTTTCTGCCCTCATTGCTTCCCGTGCCTCACATCCTGCTCTCCTCCTATTGCAGGTGCACTTTTCGGTTCCCCAGCACGGCTATCAAGATCCAGTTCACGTCGCTGTACCACCAAGAAGAGGCCCCGGCATCGCCCCTCCGGCCGCTCTACCCACAGATCTCCCCGCTGAGGATCCACATTCCGGAGCCGGACCTCCGGGGCTTGGTCAGCCCTGTCCCTTCCCCCACCGGCACCATCAGGTATGCAGCCCTGGCCCCGCCCACTAGGCGTGCTCGCCACAGGGAGCCGCTCCAAAACTGGGTCCCTGTGCTCTAGCAGTGTGTCTGACAGAGGAAAATGGCACAGATGTTCTGCGTTGTGTACAGTATTACCTATGCTTCTGGAAAATTGCATGTGAATGGAAATTTTGAAACTGTTTTGAGAGCGTCAGGGGACCTGACTCCTTAAGTGAGTCTCTGGAGACTTCTCCTGTAAAGGGAAGCGTCCTCCCCTGATTCATCACTTTGCCAGTTTGAAAGTTTGTATACGAGAGCCTTTTAAAGCAAGCACAGGCATGGTTGTTGTTGTTTTTTAAGACATCGAAAATATTTTAAAGAAATATTTTTGTATACCAGGATTTGGTGAACTTTGTTTTTCTAAACTTTGTGGAAATTCTTTGCAAAGTTTTAGAAATTAATCTAGATTTTGAAGAAAGGAAAATCCCTAAACTTTCTCATCCTTGGCATATTACAGACATGGGGGAAGGTTGCAGGGGGAAACCTGTAACCAGAGGTCCGTGTAAAGGGTGACACGTTGAGCTGTCAGCTTTCTCAGTGCCACAGGTATTTCTTGTGACAGCCATTGTCCTTCTGTCTTCTTCCCATTTTGTCATAAAGCATAGTGAAAAGACCTGTTGGAGGGTCATGATTTAATACTTTTTAAAAACAGTTTACTGCTTCACTAAGGATGTTTCAAAATGAAGCTGGCTGTCTCCCTTTCCTGCGTGTGTGACCTCAAGGGGCTGTGACCGCGAGTGCATTCGGTGCTGGAGTCTCGGTTGCTGCCGTAGCATCGGGTTGTGCATTGTCGTGCCCAGGTCAGCCCGGTGGAGAAAGCAAACCGGGTCTTACTATGGCTGTGAAAATGGCTTCGATCTCACACACCCCATGAAAGGGTCTCGGGGGTTCTTGGGCACTTCTGTGAACCCCACTCGGAAAACCCACTGCTCTAACAGCTGGAGTTTTGCAGCCCCTCCCTGTCACCAGGCACATGCCCTCGTCTTGCTCCCGCCCACCCTTGGTGGCCCATGTCTCTCCCTTAGAGGTTCCCCTGTGGAGTCAAGTGCTGGTTGCTCCCTGTGTAATAACCAGGGCGTCGCCGTGCCCTTTGTTTCCTCCCGGACACGCTGGTTACACATGGGAATTGTTTGCGTTGAGTTGCTTGGAGTCGGCTTCTCCAGAGCCAGTGATGGCTGCGTCTTTGTCCTGCAGAGTGGGGACACGACAGCAGTCACAGTGGCATGGCCTAGGACACCAGTCGGGGCCTAAGTGCTGGTGCTGGGAGAGCTACCCAGGGGGCAGGTCCCTGCAGCCTCCCTGGGCCTTGTTTCCTCGTCGGTGAAGCCCGCGCTCTGTTTCTCTGTGGCCAACACTCATCATTGCATCGCCGTTGTCTGTGACGATGACGATGAGTCCTAAGTGCTGAAAACCTCGTGTGTCAGTGCACACGTGACTTGACTCGGTCTCTGCAGCTTTACGAGATGGACTCTTTTCTTAAGCTCAGTTCAGATTTCTAGCAGTAGCCGTTCTAAAACCCAAAATTTAGCTTGCGATCTCATTGGTTTTTCAGACACCTAACTTGAATCTCATGTAAAACATGAGAACTCCATTTGAGTTCACGATTAAGTTGTGCTATGAAAATGCTCTTACATTTACTTATACGTGTATAACTTATACATAGGTAAAAAAAAGTTAAATGCACTAAAAGGATGTAGCCACTTTGGAAAGTAGTCTGGCAGTTCCTCCAAAGATTAAACAGAGGGTTACCACAGGAGCCGGCAGCTCACTGGTCCTAAGGTCCATGCGACTCACGTACACAGGGGTTCATCAACGTTACGCTATTCATAATGGCCACAAGTGGAAACAAGTCATGTCTGTCAGCTCATGTGGGCTCTTACAATGGAATCCTGCTCGGCCATAAAAAGGCATGAATGTACTGATACCTGCTTCAATATGGATGGTCCTTGAAAACTTGCTGAATGGAAGAAGCTAAGGCACAAAAGACCACACATTGTAGGATTTCCTCCATATGGAATGTGCAGAACAGGCACGTCTGTAGAGAAAGAAAGTGGGTGAGTGGCTGCTGGGGCTGGGGTGAGAAAAGGGCGTGACTGCTGACTGTTAGCAGGTTTCTCTGGGGTGCTGACAGTGTTCTGGAATTAGACACCTGGTGATGGTTCCACAACTCTGTGAATACACTAAAAACCACTGAGTTGTGCAATCGAAAGGGGTGCATGGTGTACCACATGAATTCTATCTCAGTGAAGCTGATAAAAACACGTACTGACACTTTATCCAGTAGCACCTTAAAGCTGCTGCAGGAACATTCAACAGTGTTTCCCGTGCTGCTGGGAGCAGCTGCTGGGAGCCGAGGGCTTGTGAGAAACATGCGCTGTGTTCTGTCGGTTGGGCAGTGAAGGGCCTTCCTTCCACATCCAGCGGAAAGCACTGGGTTGGTTGGTTATTTATTTATTTATTTATTTATTTATTTATTTATTTATTTATTTACAAATTCTTTTAAGATTTTTATTGAGGAAGGGGAACAGGACTTTATTGGGTAACAGTGTGTACTTCCGGGCCTTTTTTCCAAGTCAAGTTGTTGTCCTTTCAGTCTTAGTTGTGGAGGGCGCAGCTTAGCTCCAGGTTCTATAGCCGTTGCTAGTTGCAGGGGGCACAGCCCACCATCCCTTGCGGGAGTCGAACCGGCAACCTTGTGGTTGAGAGGACGCACTCCAACCAACTGAGCCATCCGGGAGCTCAGTGGCAGCTCAGCTCAAGGTGCCATGTTCAATTTTAGTTGCAGGAGGCGCTCCCCACCATCCCTTACAGGAGTCGAGGAATTGAACTGGCAACCTTGTGGTTGAGAGGACGTGCTCCCACCAACTGAGCCATCTGGGAGGCAGCTCAGCTCAAGGTGCCGTGTTCAATCTTAGTTGCAGGGGGCGGAGCCCACCATCCCTTGTGGGACTCGAGGAGTTGAACCAGCAACCTTGCAGCTGAGAGCCCACTGGCCCATGTGGGAATCGAACCGGCAGCCTTCGGAGTTAGGAGCACAGAGCTCCAACCGCCTGAGCCACTGGGCCGGCCCCAGCACTGGATTATTAATAATCAGTTTGTAACCCAACCAAGTAGACACTTTTGAAGGGGAAAAATGTTTGGGCTTGTACCTGGAGGGCTTCATAATGTAAATATATTTATTTCCCAGTCATATTCCAAATCAAAATAGTAACCAACTGGTTAAGATATTGAAGCAGAGCTCTGGGTATTGAAGTTGCTGCTGTGTTAGAAGGGAGGCCGTGGTTCTTAAAGGAGTTAAGGAGATATTTTTAAGAAAGCAGAATTAAGCTATTGCTCTGAGAGTCAGGCAGTGGTGTGACTGCTGAGGCAGCCGCTCAGCCTCGTTTATATTTAACTTGCTCTTGGGGCTGGAGTCGGTCAGGTGGGGGTGGCTCTGTCCCCTCTCTGTCCTTTTATTTGAGGGCTGCCCAGGAGGGACAGCTTCTTGTTTTAATTTGGTGAAATATTTGCGGAGAAAGTAATAACTTTGGGACAGGCTTTCTCACTTTTTGGCCTTTGTCACCAAAAGGGTTTCTGTTTACATCCGTTTATCTTAGTGCTGTGGAATGCAGCGGGGTGTTTTAGACGCCATTGAGGTTTTGCTGCCAAGATCCTTGTCGTTGTAGGGGAGGAGCCCGCCTATTTACAAACAGCCCTGGCCCGCCCTCTCTCTCCTCCCTGGGACCCTCCCCAAGAGACCGAGGCAGGCTGCGCCCCTCTCGCGTGGTGTGGGAGTGGAGCGGAACGGAGCGGCTTCCCAGAGAAGCTGGCCCTGGGGGAGGGCCCTGGCACCCTGGCAGCCGGGGCCCTTTCTAAGAATGCAGGCTGAGCCCAGGGCGCCCTCCCTCCTTCCGTCTGTTTTCCTAATTTGGTGTGACTGCGCCCGGCTGGCCCCATTGGCCAGCTCGGTCCCTGCAGTTCCGAGACCTTGGTTGGATTGATTTTTCTCCCTGGAACCGGGTTTCTCCTGCACCTTGCCCTGAGCCCCTGCCCTCTGCGAGATTTTGGGAGTGGCTGTACCTGTAGGAACCTTCTCCCCAGTAAACAGCCCCTACCCTGCCCTCCTGACCCGGCTGCCTGTTTTGCCTTTTTCGCTTCCCCTGCGTTACTAGGGTGTGTGCTTACCAGGATGTGTGCGTGTGTATGTGTGTGTGTTTGGGGTGTTTTTTTTCTTCTTTTTTTCCACCCTGAAGTACTCCACCCAGAAAATGAATGAACACTCTTTGAAATAAATTTTGCTATCTTAAGCAGTATTTTGTTGAGTTTTTGTTTGTTTTGTTTTGCAAAGAAGTGGTGTTTTTAGGAAAGAAGAAATTGGTTAATCATTTTCCGGGTATTGCAAAAACAGTCTAAAAAGTGCTGCTTTGAGTTAGTTTTAAGAAAACTGCCAAAATTAAACCAGAAAAAGACACAGTACAGAATAACTAAATTTTACTCTTAAGAGCAAGACTTTAGAAGCTATTTCTTTAGGAAGGCTTTTCTTGATTTTCTAATACAAAGATCAAAAACGAAAGTAATTTGTTTACTGAAGTTTGGCAGAGGTTAGCAGAACGTGATATAAAACAAAAAGCAACTGACTTCAAAATCTAAACCACTCTTAATCGTGACCTTCAAGCAGTGTTATTGCTAGATAAAATTCAGCCCCAGCTGTTTGTTTGGTTCTGCGATGTTAGATAGCTCTCAGTTTGGGAGGTTATCAGGTTTACATTAGAAGTGCTTTTGTTTTTCTGACGAACTCTGGATCTTTCCTTAAGAGTGATTTATCCTGCTTCAGGTGTCTAGCTGCAGCCTTTCCTCCGTTCTCAGCCTGATCTCCAGAGCAGTGTGGTTCTTTGGGGCTTTAAACTACGCACAGCAGGGCTCCTTGCTGGCTGCTGCAGGAGACTTACCACTTGTGGGTCACCTAGAGGCCCATTTTCCTTTTCCGCACCCCCTTGCCCCACCCACACCCACCTGGTCCCTTTCCTATTCTGAAAACCTTGGAGGAATAAAATTGGTTCATTCACACAGGAAGGAGGAACACGCTGCATATGGTCCCTTCTGCTCAAATCCCTACCAGGGAGTTTTTTGGCTCTCAACTGATGAGAGAAAGTTGAATGAAGCTTGTACCTAAGTTCCTGTCTCTGTTGGAGAGCTGCTGGGAGTGGCCTTTCCTGGTTCTCTGGTATATCTCAGGGGGCCCTTTGAAGGATCATGGTTAATATTTTCTTAGGTGTGCCTGCTGGGCAACACCCGGCCCGTGTGGGTACATGGTGGCCACAGAGCCCTGCCCAGATTCCACCCTCTGGGATTTGGGAAGCAGGAAGAACCTGGAGGGCAGGAGCTGAGGGGGACACGAGCCACCCCCACCACCACCACCCCCCATCTGCACAAGGGTGGGCCGCTCCGCAGAGTGAGCGTGAGCTTGGTTGCGTCTGGGCTGAAGGTAGATGGGCTGCTTGCTGATTGGTTTTCACTGTTGCAAAACACATGTCAGAAACTAGTCCGTCTTTTAAAATCGCTTCCCAGGCTTTCACAGCATTGACTTTACCTGCAGGGAACACAAACTTTCTTTAAGACAAGAAACTGGCCTCTGTGAATGTTCTCTCCTTATTTTTTTTCAGATCACAGAAATACTATATATGCATTATACAGAATTCAAACATTTCAGAACATGAACTGTTCCCACAGTGACATTCTCAGAGATAAGTCCATGGGGTGCATCTTCCTCTCAACATTCTGCAGAGCTTATCAACAGGTGTCATTATCTGTTATCCACCCCGCAAAAGACCTGTGGTGTTCCCGTGGTCCCGCAGCCTCATAGTTCCCTCCTTTCACACTGTCTTGGCACCTTCCCGCGTCACTGCATCTCAGTGGCTGCAGAATGGCCTATCTCACGGCTGTGCCGTAATGTGGGTCCTACTGAGGGACGTGTGGCCACTCCCAGATCCTCCTGTCACAGTGCTGTGATCACCTTCTCACAGGTCAGTGGCACGTCAGTTGTCTGAAATGCCTTTCAGAAACGTCTAAATATTTTCTACCGAGGCTACTGAATGTTCAGATTTTGTTATATCGTTAAAAATATGCTCTTTACGTCAGGCCACAGGAATTTCAGAACAATCATAAAAATGAAAACCGTTACTGCAGTACATGCCAGGCCCGTATTGAGACTGGAAGCACAGCACATCCTTTAAGCTCTGCATTCACCCTGCGAGGCGTGGGCATTGCCGTCCCCACTTTACAGATGAGGAAACTGAGGCACCCAGAGAATAAGACTGCCAGCAGACTGCAGAATGGTGGAGTGCTGTTTAGGTGGTGCCCGCAGGGATCCTGGCAGTACTGATTTATTTCATTCATGTTTTGTAAAAGCTTATTTTTATCAAAGCAATACGTGCACATGGTGTAAGAATTCAGACGGTCCTGACGGTAGAATAGCAGCGCCCTGGCCACGTCCCTGTCAGTCACGGCCCGCCCAAGACAGTCCCCCTGTCTCGATTTCTTACACAACTCTCAGTTTCTCCGGTTTGGACATGTTGTAGATTGACTTCCATTGCGGAAGTTAAGGATTTAACCTTTCCTCCCTACCCCAGCCTCCCAGTAAGATTCCATCAGAAGTGTTGCTTTAATTCAAGTTGCATTTTCCTCAGCATAACTGTCTAGTGTACTAAGAACTGTTGGTTTAGTTACTGTTGCGTTTTCCTCAGTGTAACAGTGTAGCAGGAACTGTTGGTTTAATTACTGTTACATTTCCTCAGTAACGTTCTAATAGTTACAGCCTTTTCCCTTCTGGTGCTTTCTCTCGCTGGTCCTCCCCAGGACTTGTATGGTGCCCTTTCTGAGCTTGCTTGGATCTCCATGTACCCGGGATCGGCGCCCATCCCACCCTCAGCCCAGTGTCAGTGTCCGTCGCTCACACCTTCACTGAAAGACCTTGCTCTGGAGCCCAGTCCCACCTCCACCCCCCCCACCAACCCAGGTCGGGGCACCTCTGACTCTGACGTGATCTTCCCGTCATCCTGGGAAGTCCCTCTTCCCTGACTGTCTCCCTTTCCCCATCTCCTGCTTCATTTTAGTGGCGAGATGTCCTCTAGTCACTTCCTGGAAGAGGGGACAGGAGCCGTAAATTAATAACAAAAAAGTCTCCCATGCCTGAAAATTATTGTTCTCCATTTACACCAGATGGTTTCACTGTGCATAGAAGTCTAGATTGGAAACATCTTTTCCCCGAATTTCTGTTGCAGAGGTTGAAGGATACTGTGTATCCAGCCTCAGCACAGTCCTGGCGTGTATAGCAGTAAGTTTCCGTTTTATTACTGCTCCTAATCGCTTGGAGCGTTGCTGTTAACGCGCTTCTGACTCTGTCCTTTCACGCACGGTGTCCCCGGACGTGCTTGGCTCTCCGCGTGTCTGCAGCCCACTGCTCGCGAGGGCTTGTTTCCATCCGCTGGGCTGGATGTGTAGTGGGGCCTTTTAACGTGAAGACTCATTCCTACAACTCTAGGAAATGTTTTCACTACTTGTGTCATTTTTTCCCCTGCATGTCCTTGTTCTTTTGTCCCCTTTTCTCTCCTGTTCTCTCTTTTACCCGCTTTCAGGGCGATTTCCTCGTGTCTCTCCTTCCACCCTTCATTAAACTTTTATTTGTCCTCTTTTTAAATAAAGCTGAAGAGCATGTATTTCCTGGTTCTCTGAATGTGCTTCTAGTAGTGTCCTCACCATCTCCTGCACAGTCTTCCTCCTTCTCTGGGGTGTTAACCCTGTTCTCTTCTGCTTTGCCATCTTCGCCCTGGCCCGTCCTGTCTCCTGTCTCCGGAGCCCTTCTCCGTGTCTTCTTGGGCTCTGTGTCCTGTCTGGTAGCCCAGCCCCTCACACAGCAGGTGTCCCTCGGCCAGCTGTTACTACTCAGGATGAGCAACTATACACCTCCAGGAAGCTGGAAAGAGTTAGGGGGTGAACCTGTAAGTTTACTTAATTGGTGTTTTGAATAAGAAATCCTGTATACTTTAGTTGAAGCATCTGTTTTCTAGAATTAAAAAATTCCTAATTTTCAAAAATCTTCAAAAGGCATTAATGAAAAGCAGAATTACCACTTACCGCTGTATTCATTAAAAGTGTGACCTTCCACCTGAGAAGTCTCTATCAGCTCAACGGCTGTCCTATCAAGGAGCTAATTATATTTTTAAACTAAAAATTAATAACCTAAAATCTCTGTACCCTTCAAAAAAAACCAACCAGCTGAGGTGCTAGAAAGCTGCTTGGAGGGTGTCTGAAATGTTAATGTGGGCCTGGGCTCCGGGAGTCTGAGTGGCCCCTCCTGTGGATCCTGCCAGGACGACTTTGGGGGGCAGGGATGGGAGTCGTGGAGCACAGAGACCCCGCCCCCACACCGCCTTCCGGGTAGATGTTTAGGGTGTAGTTCAGGGTGTAGACTTGGCCTTGGCCTGTTCCCGTAGCACCTCCCTCCCCAGGAGTCCGCAGGCCCCCTCCATCCTGATGTGCAGGGCGGAGCGGACCTGGGTGCGTCTGACAGTCTTCAGCCTGGACTTTTCTCTCTGGCAACACTGCACCCACAGCTGGGCGGCCCCACATTCCCATGAGAGTTTCAGAGCTGTGAGGTTGTCGTGCGGGGCAGCCTGCGGGGTCTCTGCTCCCACTCCCCACATAAGAACCAGGATATGGTGAGGCCAAAAAGGAACACCCATGGAGCCATAGATAGGGGAGTCACACCACTATACTCTCGCTGGCGGCTGGGTTGGAGACACAGGAAGCAGGAGCCACACAATCCGCTACCCACAGTCCATTTGTCTCTGCCAACAAACCTCGCTAGCTAGCTGCAATCCGCCCTGCTAACTGCAATCCGCTGCTCTTGCTAGCTCAGCCACCATCTTCTCGCTAGCCCCCATTTTCTCCTAGCGTAGCCAAGGCAGTTGTATTAGTGGCCAATGGCTCACTGGTTACAGCTGACGGCCAACTAGCCACAGCTGATGGCCATCCGATCACAGTTGATGGCCATTTACTACCTGAGCCAGCACCTTTCCACATGAGGGTGAGAGCCTGGAAACTGCACTCGGCTCTGTCCCCACAGAGGTCCATATCCCAGGAGGCTGGCCTGGGAGGACCTGCCACCTGCACAGTTTTCCTGCAGCTCCCGGGTGCTTTCCAGCTCCAGCTCACAGTTCCAGGCAGAGCCAGCAGGTGTGTGAGTCCATGTCGTGGGCCTGTTGAGAATTGGGGTACCACAGAGAAGGTTCATTGCTGGTTCCAGGGGTGGACATCTGTTGGCTGGTCCCAGCAGTGGCTTTGGGCCTTTTGTCAAATTTGCTTTTCTCAGCTTGAATTCTTATCACCATAGTAAGACCTGGAAACACTTTCTCCTGTCATGCTGTCCATTTTTTTCCAATATTGTAAACAAAGGATGTAAACATTGCCAGGTTTGTCTCATATGGTCACAGAAGTCACGTGTTAGACCTGGGTTGTCACGGGGCCAGTGTGGGTTTGTCCTGGCGAGACAGTGGCCCAAGTCCAGAGCAGCTGCTGGCATGACAGGCCAACCTCGAGGAGTCACCACTCTAACTCTACCTGAAATGGAAATTCAGTTCGGAATTGTTTTCCATCAAAGGGGACTCGGTGACTGACAATCTGAAGTGCTTGTTCAGCTCCATGTCCACCTTTAGTCTGAAGTTGGGAGACAGGCGCTCTGTCAGGTGACATCTGGTGATGCTTTACCGTACCCCGAATTCAGACTTCCCACACACCTGGGCTATTGGGGGAGCCAATGAAGTGAGCGGGTCTTTGCCTAAGCCTGGCGTCCCAGGGAGGCCCAGCATGTCTTCTCTCTCCCATCCCCTCAAGAAATACACGTGTGTGTTTGTACTTTAAGATAATTGTTGTCAGGTTTTGCTAATTGACAGGGAGCTTTTCAGTGGAGTAGGATCAAGTTCTCATGTTGGACACTGACTGTCTTGGTCAGTGTCCCCAGAGCCCAGTGCCCCCATCCCTTGGCCCATCTCCCCTGAGGCCAGCTCTGAACTGAGCATTTTACAGCCCTGCCTCGCTCCCCTTACGTGGCACTTCGCCTGTCCCTCCCCCTCAGGAGCTGTGATGTCAGGGTGCCCGGGTACCAGGCGCAGCCCTTGGGGGAGGCCAGCCTGTGGGGACAGCTGAATGGGGCTCATTGAGACGCTAGCGGCTCTGAGGCCGGAAAGGCCGTGTGTGCAAACGCACGTTCCCCCGGCTCGGCCTGCTGGGCGGGCTCTGGGGATCGGGCAGGAACTGCCCAGCTGTCCCTGTTTACAAAAGCTTCGCCAGAGACGGTCTGTCAGCACAAGCCGCGCAGCAGTCCAGTGTGGGGCAGAGGCTGGCCTGTTCCTATGAGTGACAGCTTTGACTGCCTGTCACTCCATTTGAAGTCGTTCTGTGGGGAAGCACAGCCACCGCTCTGGGTTTTGCCTCTGAGGTTAGATGTAACTTCCCTGTGATCCTTTATAAACTAGTATCTGCAACAGGCAGCATGGCCCACGTGCCTAAGCCCAGGAGTTGCTGTGTCCCCTCCACTGGTAAGGGTGCCCTGTCCATCTCACGCAGGGTCACAGCTGCCTGCCACCAGGTTGGACACAAGTCTCTCTCCAGGAGGGTGGTGTGTTTCTGACAGTTCTCCGCCCCGTGGTCCAGAGTAAGGCCTCATGTTTGGGAGCAAGGGAGCAGTCCGCAGTGCCTGGCAGAAGGCAGCCCAGAGAATCTTCAGGAAAAGCCCCCACGTCAGGCTGCGTGTCCACCAAGCGCTTGGTTCCCAGGTGGACACATTTGAAAAGCCTGGTTTTGAGTGTGTGATATCACTAGTACGATCCTTTCTTTCCCCCTCCTGCCTAACTTTATAAGCTTGGGTTTTGTGTGTTTGGTTCAGAATTAAATTCAAAAACTGCCTTTATCCTTGCTTCCTGCCTCTAAAAAGCTCATTCACTGTTGTTGGGTAAAGTTTCTGTCCTCACAGCACGTGCCTGTCTCTGCCATATTTGGGGACTCCGGTAGAGAAGAGACCAAGAATCTCCAAATAAGGGTCCTTACAATTGTATTTGGCTTACCTGGCAGATTCATTACCAGGTGGGGATACTGACCGTACTTGAATTTATCGTCATATCAGTCGCCAAGCAGTTCTCAGTCGCAGCGTTTTATTCTTTTGTTCACCCTTCCTCCCTCAGTAGCGATTTCTTGAGCTCTCCCACCTGCCATGTGCCAGACAGCCCCCTCCCCCCCTGAGAGAGGCACATATGTAAACCGGGGTCACCTTGGACCTGTGAGAGGAGGAAGGTTCCAGCGTCCCGGAAAGAGGGCGGGGGTAACATTTAAGCTGCAGCTGTGGGGGGTTGGGCAGTATCTTGTTTGGACATGTTGGGGGGCAGACACGGAGGGCACACAAGCGCATGGGCCGTGCCCTGGGTGGGGCACTGGCCTTGGGGACATTTGTGTAGGCAGGGCCTCCTGGCCCCATGATTGATAAGTGGGAGGAGGGGGACCTGTGGTTCCATGGAGGCAGGTGACCGTGGGACTCTGGCCAGCTCCCAGCAGGGGCACTTTTTACCTGGGTTTGTTACCCACTTTTAGTGAGTTCATTGGTTTTCTCTGAATATTTTGTAACAGAATTTTCCGAATCAATATTTTGGCGTGGTTTGATAAGCAAAATCCACGGTGTAACTAAGAAGAAATAGCCCTAAGCCTGTGGCTGGGGAGCGAAACGGGCGGGCTGGCTGCAGGGGTGCCAGGACTGGGCTCCAGATGGGCACGGCCTCGGAGGGGGAGCCCAACAGGTTTCCAGCCACGTGTTTGGTTGCACTTTCCACCTACTTTGTCACTGCAGCCTGGGAGAGAGTCCTGTGGCCCCGAGGGTCCCGGAGGGCCCGGGAGGCTTTCATCCAGCAGGTACACGTCCCGGCGCCTCCGCTGAAGTCAGGGTTCCCTGCCCCTGCTCACAGCGCCATCGTGTGGGCCGTCCTGCGGTCATACGCCTGCCTGCCGGGCCCGCAGCGCCCTCTGCCGGCAGTCCTGGTCGTGGACACGGTAGTGTGACTGGCTGCACTTGGCTGTCCTTTCTCAAGTGTTGGTGCCGTGTCATGGTAACATAGTGTCGCGAATTTCTGTACCCCCGCCCCAGTCATCCAGGGAGGTGCCAAGTCCTGTTTCCTACATGAAGTCCTCCTGAGGATCGTGAACTTAGGACGTGTCCTTTCTCTCCACAGTGTCCCCAACTCCTGCCCAGCCAGCCCCCGCGGAGCTGGGTCCTCCGGCTACCGCTTTGTGCAGAACGTGACCTCGGACCTGCAGCTGGCGGCAGAGTTTGCTGCGAAGGCCGCCTCGGAGCAGCAGGCCGACGCGTCCGGAGGGGACAGCCCCAAGGTCTCAGCGGGCGGGGCGCGGGGCGGGGGCTCAGTGACGCTGTGGGGGCCACTGCCCTTCGCGGCCCACGTCGTGCACTTTGCTCATGTGCTGGCGCCACGGACCGCGCTCCCTCCCGTTTCCTGTCCCACCCAATGTTGACGGAACAGTCTGAGAAAAACAACAGGGTTTTTTTGCCCTACAACATTACATGTTAGTTCATTCCCATCTGATAACTTTTAACATCAATTTGTAGAGGAGGTAAGAAATTCCAGGGTAAATGATGAGGAAAACCTAATTTTTCCTTCCCTGAGGTGGGAAAGGCTCTTCCTAGACTGAAGCAAGCACGTTGGTGGAATAGGCTCAGGTTTCTGGGGCTGGTCCCAGGAGACACGCTGTCGACCTCCTGTCCCTTCCAGAAGGTCCTCTCCACTCCGAGGTGACAGGTGCGTCAGTTGGACTTGGGAACACTCCTCGGGCTCACCCCATGCTGTCTCTTTCCCTCAGGATGAGTCGAAGCCGCCGTATTCCTATGCCCAGCTCATCGTGCAAGCCATCTCCTCTGCGCAGGACAGGCAGCTGACGCTCAGCGGCATCTACGCCCACATCACCAAGCATTATCCGTACTACCGGACGGCCGACAAGGGCTGGCAGGTGAGGCCTGAGCCAGCTTTCTCAGAACCGGAACTCTTCCAGAGAAGCAGGAGGGGACAGGGATGCTGTCCTTGGGGACCCGCAGTGTAGCGACAAGACTCGCACCCCAGTGAGTCCAGGACAGGCTTCCCTCCCTCTGAGGTCCAGACACGTGGAGATCGGTGCATCTGCCGTTATTTGTGTGCTGTATGCATTACAGTCCTGTGCTAACTTGGAACGATACCGTACACGTTACTTAACAGCCATCCATGTGTATAAATTGTGTGTTTTTCTTTGTGTGGGACCATAAGAGCTTTGTCTACACTGGGCATGACCACCATGTCACACTTCTTTATATTTCTCCATAGTTGTCTTTCCCGTTTGCTAGTGGATTCAGTACGAGTGTTGACCCCGGCTTACCTTTCTGTCTTGCTTTTTCTATAAAGCACAGTCATGACACTGTGCTGAATTTTCATGGGAAAAACTCCCTGTGCCTTTCTTTGCACATGTTTCATGCCTTCCCTATGAAACAGTTACCAGGCTGCTGTCAGCTGTGGTCTCGCGTGTGTCGGTTCTCAGGTGGGCAGGTCGGGGCCCGTTTCCTGACCCACTGCTGAGGCCGACTCTCTGCTCTGCCTGCAGAACTCCATCCGGCACAACCTCTCCCTGAACCGCTACTTCATCAAAGTCCCGCGTTCCCAGGAGGAGCCTGGGAAGGGCTCTTTTTGGCGAATAGACCCTGCCTCGGAAGCCAAGCTCGTGGAACAGGCCTTCCGGAAACGGAGGCAAAGGGGCGTCTCCTGCTTCCGCACCCCCTTTGGGCCTCTGTCGTCCAGGTGAGCCTCTGCTTTGCTGTGTCGGGAGCCCAGCTTCCCCAGGGGTTCATGTTCACATTGGTATTTGGGGCACTTGAAAACCATCACGTGTTCTTTTTCTGAGAGAGAATATCTCGGGCCAGTGAAACCTGTTTTAAAGTCACTGAACTGCTCATTGCACATGTAATGTGTCAGTTCTCAGAAGCTGAGCTGTGCACAGCGGTGGGAATGGCATCTGAAAATGGCGGGGGGGGGGGGGGCTGCAGTGGTGCTCGGCTTTTCTGTTGGAGGGAAACAGTGAACCACCACCCTCTTCACTGATGGACGGAGCGCTGCGTCCTAAGAAGGACAGACGGAAGCAGAGCTCAAGCAGACTGTCAGCAGGAAAGCAGATGTAAGGTTGGGGCCCCTGTCTCCCTCGGCCTGTCCCCAGGCCCAGGCATGTCCTGCTGCACCTGTGCGTGGCCAGCACGGTCCAGAGGGGCACAGGCTGGTGTAGACAGGCCCATGATCTTGCAGTGATCACCAGTCCGGGAAAAGTGTGGGCAGAGATGGAGAGGCTCACAGAAATTCTCACATGGAAGGAAATATTATCATCTGATGCTTTCCATTTCAAGATTGTATTTCAAACATGAGTATACGGAAAACTGCTTCAATATTCAGAAATTAATTTCTGGTACAGGGTCTGTCATCATTTTCACTTGTCTTATCAAAGTAGAAATTGGACAAAGGTGAGTTGGTCATATAGGTAAGGTAGGGATTCAAAAAAGTATTTTAATAACATTTGGGATGTTTCAGCTGAGCTCAGATTTTCCAAAGCACCACATTGCTTAACTAGCTAGGAATGTGGAGAATTTTACCTGTTAGTTTCCTGGGGCTGCCACAACAAAGTACCACAAATCTGACAGCTTAAACAGCAGAAATTTAATCTCTCCCAGGTCTGGAGGCTGAGGTGTGAGGTCAGGTGTGGGCAGGGCTGGTTCCCTCTGAGGCTGGGAGGGGGTCCTGCTCCGGGCCTGCCCAGCTCCTGGGGGTTTGCTGGCCATCTGTGGTGTTCTGTGGCTGAGGGCGCATCACCCCGACCTCTGCCTTCATCCTCACATCGTGTTCCCCTTTGGATGGGGACTCTGGTCACTGGATTAGGGCCCACCCTCCGGACCTCAGCTAACCTGATCACCTCTGTGAGGAGCCCCTGTAAAACCCCTGTCTCCAGGAAGGCCCCCTTCCGAGGCACTAGAGGTTAGGACCCCCACATATCTTTTGGGGGACAGTTCAAACCATAGCAGTGCTGGCAGTTTTTCCCTTGTAGATCAGCCCATGACCAGCTAGGGGAATCCTTCCTGGGGCTTCTTTGTGTGCCTGGCACTGCTCAGGAAACCCTGTATAAGGAGCATCTATCCAGGTGGACCCGTCATCGAGGTCACACTGCACGCTGGGGACCCCCGAGCTCATGTAGGACTTGCACAGGGAATCGAGGAGGGGGACCTTTGGTGCAGGAGGATGGGGCAACAGAAGCTTTGGTGGGGGCTGTGGCCTAGATGTGTGTTGACGGCAGAGGGCTGGCAGGAAACGGGATTAGCTTGGTGGAGGAAAGGCCAATCAGAGGGACCCAACAGGAGTTTGTAACAATGAGTGCCATCACAGACTCGAGGGAGGGAGTGACCCGGTCACTCCCAGCCTGAGCGTGGGAATCCTCAGACAAGGACCCCACTCCTGGGTGGAGCACAGACCAGCGAGCTGAGGGAGGTGGGAAAAGCAACGGGCTGGACTGGAGGAGAGAGAGGGAGCTGGGTCTCTGCCTGTGGGGACCGTGAAGACGCAGTACCCCCTTGTCATTGGGAAGACAGGGGTGTGTATACACGGGTCATAGATGCAAAATGAAAGCCGTTCCCCCGGGCACGTCTAGGGAGCCCCAGCTTCCTTCCTCTGTGGGTTTGTATTGCTCCCATGCGTGTTCGGGGGCACAGGGGACCCATGTGCCCTTGTGTTACTCGTGCTTATCTGACAGTTCCCTGAGCAGAAAGGCCCAATGCTGCACAGCTTGTCCTGGGCAAGCGCCAGCTGGTGGGAGCGGGCGAGGACGAGCAGTGCCGGGGCGGCAGGCTTCCACCGGGAGCTCCTCCTGGGGCAGCGTGCTTTGTTCTGTCCATTGTAGACGTGTTCTGCTGGGGAATTTGTGCCTGTCTCACAAAGCTGATGTTTATAGCAGAAGAGAGAGCCATGGTCCCAGGAGACCAGCTCGTCTCTTATGGATTAGGCTTTTGCTGGAGCTGGAAACCCCTCCATGTGCTGGGCTTTTGGTGCCGGGCTGCTGTCACGACTGTCAGGTGGCAGGTTGTCACTGCAGGAGTGTTAGTGTTGGAAATGCCTGTGAGCTGAGAAGCTGGGCCCGGGCAGACGTGGGTGGGGGTGTGCCCGTGTCATGCTTTGCTGAGGAGCCTGTCCTGTCTCATCGTGTTTGCTTGCTTACCACCGCGGTCCCCTCTCCCCTGTTTCTAGGAGTGCTCCAGCTTCACCCACTCACCCGGGGCTCATGTCCCCTCGTTCCAGCGGACTGCAGACTCCAGAGTGCCTGTCTCGGGAGGGCTCCCCCATTCCACACGACCCTGACTTTGGTTCAAAGTTAGCTTCTGTTCCCGAGTACCGGTATTCCCAAAGTGCACCCGGTAAGAGCAGGTTTGTCCTTCGTCTGCTGTGGCAGCACCAGAATCAGGCCCCGGTGGGGCGTGTCCGGCGTGCGTGCTGACCTCGTGTCCCCTGTCTGTGCAGGCTCCCCTGTCAGTGCCCAGCCCGTGATCATGGCCGTGCCTTCCCGACCTCCCAGTTTAGTGGCCAAGCCCGTGGCCTACATGCCAGCATCCATAGTGACGGCACAGCAGCCCTCCGGCCACGCAATCCACGTCGTACAGCAGGCTCCCCCTGTCACCATGCTCAGGGTGGTCACCTCCTCCGCCAGCTCTGCCAACGGGTACATCCTCGCCAGCCAGGCCTCAGCAGGGGGCGCCCACGAAGCGGCGGGCACAGCTGTGTTGGACCTGGGCAGTGAAGCAAGAGGTAACGTAGCCATGTGGTCACTTGCTAAGTCTCCAGCAGGTCTAGCCGGCAGCCTGGGCCTTGGGACCTGGGCCCCAGTGTTGGGGGGGGGCTCGCAGGCAGCTGCTCCTCTCCCCTCCATGTGATTTTCAGGGAGTATGTCCTTCTAAATCAACTCTAGTCGTTCTCCAGAATGTGTTCGTCCTCATGTGACACTGCCTTGGGGTGCACGGAGCCCCGGGGCTGCCCGAAACTGGAACCTGGAGGACAAGTGCACTCAAGCCCCCAGGGAGGACCCCTTGGAAGTCACTTAAAGTAAAAAGTAGTGACAATGTTCTGGGTTAGAAACCTGGGAACTGATGGGGCAAATAGTGAGGATGCAGCCGGGACCTGGAAAGGCCCTTGCAGGTGTCACTGGGGGCGAGGCAGCGTCCCCCGACCTCATACAGGTGATCTCAGCGGCACTGTTCCTAGCACTGTCACGTGACAGACGCACCTGATAAAGAATGCTAAGTTACGGCTCCGCATGCAAATCACTTCATTTCAGGGAATCCATTTTCCTTCTTAGATTACGTTGGGGTTGGTTAAAGTTCAAGGCATTTACATTTTTTTCTAAAACCCTGTTAATTGTTTTTCTTTTGTTTCAAATCTTACCTCATCAGTAGGATTTTTCTTTTGAGAACCACTTTTTTCCTCAGTGTCAGTGCCTCAAAACCACAATGCACTTTCCCCAGTAGTGGCTGTCCTGCTGCGGCAGACATGAAAACGGATGGCGACGTGGGTGCTCACGTACTTTCTTCCCGCAGGCTTGGAAGAGAAGCCCACCATTGCATTTGCCACCATCCCTGCTGCTAGCCGGGTCATCCAGACGGTGGCCAGCCAAATGGCCCCAGGGGTCCCCGGACACACGGTCACCATCCTGCAGCCAGCCACCCCGGTGACCATTGGGCAGCACCACCTTCCTGTCCGGGCCGTCACTCAGAATGGAAAGCACGCGGTTCCCACCAATAGCTTAGCCAGCAGTGCTTACGGTGAGTCAGCCCTGCCGACCTCCGAGCCCCTGTCTTAAGCTCGTGGTTTAGTCTATAGTCAGTGCATCCAGAGAACGTTTTTCCAGTTAGTCCAGTCGGCCAGTCGGTGTAGTCAGTTTTTTGAGCATCTGTTATGCTCAGGCACTGTGATGACACTAAGGAATGGAGTCCCCACGTCACAGAGCTCATACGCTGCTGGGCGAGACAGAGGTCCAGGCGGGACGTCAGGCAGACAGCACCTATCGGGGGCAGGGCTGGGGGTGGTTTCAATTTTCAGCCAGATGGTTCAGGGCAGGTGGCACTTGTTACTGGAGGTGAGGGCATGAGGCTTCGGGCTATTTAGAAGGTTCCACACTGAGCAGTAAGAATGAGTGGAGGACGCTGAAAGGGACCAGGGACAGTATGCCCCTTGGGTGGAGAGGGGACAGAGTCAGAGAGGGAATGGCTCACGGGAGTCCAGCCGGGGAGAGAAAGCTGGCTGAGGTAGGGGCTGGCGGGGACTGGCACCCCAGGGCTGCTGGTTGCTTTTGTCAGAGGTACCAAGGGTGTGGGGGTTGGTTCCTGTGTGATTACTTAGTCCTGGCAGAGCGACTTGGTCCTGCTGGTCCTGATCAGTTTCCAATGTCAATCTCTCTTCCTCCACTCCCAGCCCTCACGAGCCCCCTGCAGCTCCTCGCCGCCCAGGCTAGCTCGTCCACTCCAGTGGTGGTCACCCGGCTGTGCGAGGTGGGGCCCGAGGAGCCAGCAGCAGCCACCAGCACTGCCACCCCAGCCACCGCTGCCCCTGCTGCCACCTCTGCCTCTTCCACTGGGGAGCCCGAAGTCAAAAGGTCCCGGTTGGAGGAGCCCAGTGGGACTGTCACCACGCAGGCCGGGGTGATCACAGCAGCCGGCCCACAGGGGCCTGGAACCGGGGAGTGAAGTCGCCCGCGTGGAGGTGGAGTGGAACGCACACCGAAGGGAACTCGGCGCTGGCATCGCCGCCACTCGGGCCGCGATGACAAAGCTTCACGCTGAGCGAAGCGCGGTGCCAAACGGACAGGACAGCATCTGCCTGCGCCTGGACACGCTCATCCTGCTTGTCCTTTACCTCCCGCCCCTGCTTTCGTTAAGACAGACACACGTCAACAGGCTCAGACAGCTGACTGTAAGATTCCGGGAATTGTTTGTTTTTATTTCCTTCTTCCTTTGCACCATCTTTTCTCCCCAGGCCTTTTGTCAAGGGCACGAGAGAGAAGGTTGTGGCCCAGCGTCTCAAGGACTGGATCCCAGGCAGACCCGGCCATGAGCAAAAACCAGGCTCCCAGAGCAGCCTTCATGCCCGGGAGGACTGGACAGAAACGCAGCCTAGGACACAGGCCTTCCGAGGGACGGGACGAGGACGGATGCATTCCTGCTTGTCGTCCATTGGGAATAGTCAAGAGAGAGGCAAGAACTGCCACATTGTGGACTGTGCGATGATGTTTTCTCCGTACAGTGGTGACACAGAAAGTACAAGAGTGGCATTAATTGGGGAGGGGAGGGGTCCGGTTTGGCTTTGGATCCCAAATAGTTCCTGTTTTGTTGAAACGTGGAATTCCGGCTTAATCATAAATCTGAGACAGACACAAGAGGATCATCTGTGAGGTTTCATCTGTAGATGGTGTCACAATTGCAGCCCCTGGAAGAGGAAACCTGCCACCACATCTCTACCTTCAGGAGAGGCCGTCGGCTTCCTGGATTGGTTTTGGAGGCATAAAGCTGTGTGGGTGACAGGTCAGAGCCAGTGGACTGCAGCGTCCTGCCCATGCTGCTGGCTGCACCTGCCTCGCAGGGCCTGGAAAAATCGGGGCAGCTGGGGCTCCAGGTGGAAGGAGGTCACCAACTGGACAGATGGACGTTCACGGACATGTTGCTCCAAAAACCAGTGGCGAGCCCTGTTTCTCTGTGGTTCTGATGCCCCGGCACCCAGCGGCACATGCAGCACTGAGTATAGCCACTCAGTGCTTCTTCACCGAGTTCTCGCTCCACCCCAAGGCTTAGCTGCTCTTCTAAATCGGAACTGTCTCTTCTGCCCACACCTGTAGGAACTGTGGGTTCACTCAGCCACTGGGCCCAGCTCTTGCTGACTCGGTTAGTCTTGTGTGTGACACGGTGAGTGCCGAGGGCAGTACGCTCCAGCAGGTGGCACCGGCTCCCCTGAGAGGGACCCCTGTACTTGCAGACACCCTGCACCAGCTTGGAGCTGTCACTGGAGCAGGAAGTGAGCCTGAGCTGCCTGCCCTATCCCAGCCCGGTGTGGGGTCAGACTGTAGTCCTTCAGCTTCTCTTAGAGAACAGTCTCAGGAAACGGTAAGCGCGTCCCTGTGCAAAGTGACTTTTGAAGTCCTCTAGACCCCCGGTGTTGGTTCTTCTGGTGGTGGACAGCTGGAAACAACCAACTGCATGGAGCTGCACAGGCCCTGCCAAAACGGTTTTTCCCCACACGCAGCCTATCCTCAGCATTAGTCCTTCAGAAGCAAAGCTGCCTGCTCTTCCCTGAGCCCTGATGGCAGTGCCACCAAGAGACTCACAGCTTCTGTGGTCAGCGAGAGCAAGAGCGGCCGTCTTCCAGGCCTGGGACCTGGCTGGACAGGAGCTGGCTCAGAAAGAAGGGGAAACGTGGGATGTGATTCTGAGGCAGTGCAGGCAAGGTTGGCTTACATGCTGAGCTGAGCTGGCTGGAGGGCAGCGTGGAAGTGACCAGCTCCGTCTCACTGCTACCACTGTCCCCACGCGCAGCCATCCTCGTCAGTCACTGGGGACAAGTGCAGAGCCTCCTCCAGCCCCTCTCCTCCTGCCTGGACTGGGGAAGTACCTGTTCTATGTTCTCTAAGCCCCAAACTGGTTGTTTTTATGGCACTAAACGTTAAATGGGAAATAAGCTCTTTGTGAAGTCCGCACCTCTTGCCTTCGGGGAGATTTCACAGGAAGGGGTGGGACGAAAGCAGCAGGTGTGCCGTCCTCAGATGCAGTCGCCGTCAGTGATGAGAAATCACACTGCATTCCACATAGACATTGTTATTTTATGTGAACTTGGTCTTTACAAAGTGTCTGGTGTGTGCATGGGTGGGAGTGAGTGAGCGAGCTGGGCTGAGGCAGGTCTCACGTCTCCTACCCCCAGGCCTCACCATCGAGGGTCTGTAACGAGGGACTTTTGAGGTCACGTGTTGCTTCTTTCCCTTCCTTCATTATCGTGTGCTATGCTCCAGAGGAGGAGCGTTTGCTCGTGGCCCAGCATGACCGCACAGGCTGCCCCTTGGGAAAGCGGCGGCGTCTGCCCAGACAGGACAGTTGGCCACAGGATGCTGTCAGGTTTTACCCAATCTGATGGGTCCTGCTCAGACCCTTCTCCTGACTTTGGAGGTGTTTCGGTTTTCTGTCCGTTTTCAGTGATGATCCCACCACACGGGCTGAGGGTCAAGGAGAAGGGAGTGGAGACTGGAACAGGGAGCGGGAGAGGACAGAAGGTTAATCAGTGACATTCTGCCACCTAGAGAGCTCGTGCCTTTTTAGCTCCTGCTGGAACTGAGAAGAAGGGACCCTGCGGGGTCAGCTGAGACTCCAGGCAGGGCCGGGAGAGGAGGGCGGGGCCTTGGGGGACTGCCACTGGGCTCACAGACAGTTCTGGATGGGCTTTCGGTCACTGGCCAGGCTGCATGCCGGCCCCATGCCAGCCCTTGGCTTAGGACTGGTAGCCAGAGGCCGAGGAGAGCCAGCCTCCCCGGGAGGTGCACGTTGCAGCTGGAAAGGTCCCCCGGTACCCTCAGAGCTGACCAAGCAATGGTATTCCCCAGACTCGTCCCTGGAATCAGGAGTGCCAGGCTGGAAGTGGCTGGTGAACGGTGGTCCTCAGTCTGGCAGCTGGTGACCCGCCACAGCCTGGATTGTAGAGGGTGGGCCAACCCAAGCAAGGTTGGGGAAAGCGAAAATAAGTCAATTCTGGCATGATCCTGGTGTCACTGCAGCCTCAGGGGTCCGAGAACCTTTTTATTTTTGTCCCCTGGGGTCTTGAGTCCACCTAAAGAGGTGAACCAGGCCGAAGGGGCACTGGCTTTGGGCAAGGCCCATGGGCCCTGCTGTTACAGCTCCCTCCATCCGTGCCCTGCCTAACCTGTCCTCACACTTACCAGCACCCAGTGCAGAAACCACACTATCTGCATGGGAAGGAAGTCACAAAAATAACTATTTTTCAGTAGTTGAGCGTTTTCCACCAAGACAGTTTAGTATAACGTTGGAAATGAGAAGCGTTGTGCCGAGAGCTCACCCCTCCTAGGACCGCCGATACCACGCACGCAGGGGGCACAGCTCCTGCCACCGCCACGAGCTCTGCAGCTTCCTCCACACCAAAGCTCTCCCAGCTAACGGTTGGTAGTTGGTAGTGTTTGGCCACAGTTAAAGGCAGACAGTCTGCAGCACAGCTCCTCTGAGACTCACACCACCCCTTTTCCCCTTCTGGCGGGCCGCTCGGGCACCCATGGTCCTGCCTGCAGATTGCCTCCCGGAGTCTGGCTTGTTCATGTTTGGGATTTGCTGTTTATTTGTGTTTTCTTTTTCCTCTGTGTAAGAACCAAGCCAAATGAAAAAGGTGAGAACAGATTTCTGAGTCGCCAAAATGAGGCTTCAGGATTCTCAGCTGGGAAGAAATGGGTTTGCTGGAGCTTTGCCGTGGCCAGAGGGTGGAGGCCTCCCTGCCCCCCAAGCCACCTGTGTATCGGCCACTCGGCTCCTGGTCCCTTTTCTCTACCTCCCTGGTCCTGGAGAAAGATTGGTTTGAGATCACAGGTATCGTTCAGCTGATGCTCTTATTTCCCCTAAAAAAAAAAGGTCTGCAGAGGGCCTGCTGTGAGATCTGTGTGGACCGAAACCCCTTGTTGGTAATGCAGAGTCCAAACAGAGGCGAAAGCTTTTCTTTGGCTTTGGGGTCAGTGTCTTACTTTCTAGAGAAAAAGAGCCATCCTAACTTAAAAAATGTAAACAAAGTGGAATGTGAGAATGTGTCAGAGACGAAGAAAGGATTTTTCCCAGAGCTTTTAGTGTAGAAATAAATACAGTGGATGCAGGCGAGTGACCTGTTTTTCTCCAAAACCCTCAAATTCTGCTTGCCCTGGAGCGACGTCAGCAATGGACTGTCACGGTCTCGGGGTCCACACCGCTGCCCAGCCTGAGAGAACACAGCACCCGGGGAGGGCGCCTGGGCACCCTGCACACTTGCTGCCTCTGTTTCCATGCTGGGTAGACTGCACTACTTGTTCTAGAATCATTTGCCAAAAACGACGGTGAGGCTCTGTCTGTAAAGAGAGCCCTGTCCACTCCTGGCTGCACATCGGCCACAGGTCAGGGTCAGGGCCCTCGTCTGGGCCGCCGAGCGGCTGGCGTGCTCCCGGTGGCCCGCAGCCTCTCTGCCTCCTTCACGATACCTCTGCCCAGAAGCAATGTTATTTAATAGAATAACTTAAATTATTCACATGTGCTGCTATGAAGATGGGATTGACCTTCAGACGGGCCGACATGACGGCAGCTCTGAGGCAAGGGCAGGATTTACCCACAACGATGGTCTCTTGCTCAGTTTCTGTCCGTTATTTTCAGATCATGTTCCTATGTTTTCCAAAATCCTTTCATTTTATAAATTCCTTTCTTGAGGTCTTGTTTTCCACGTTAGGGTTTTAAAAGCGCTCAGGACGCGGCTTTCCACCCGCATGCTCACAGCCCCAAGGTTAGTGCTGCACTTCTGCTACTTGCCTTTTCACACCAAAAGCTGCTACCTTCAGTATCCAAGAGAGGGCCTGGAATCGGTGCTTGTGGCACGTCTTGGTGGCACTGCAGCCCCTGCGTGGTGTCAAGCCGCACTGTCCCCCTTGGCCTATGGGTTGGGGTCTGCCTGGTTGTGCGGGCATTCGGTTTGCGTGAGGGTCCAGAGCACCGCCGTCCTGCTCGGAACTGCTGTTTCCTCTGTCATCCCTGTCACCCGACCCTGGGAGTTACAGCTGCTGCATAGCGTGGGATTTGGGGATACAACCCTGAGCGTTTCCTCCAAACTAAGAAATAAGCCCATTTCACTGACTGTGGTGAGGGAAAATAGTTTTATGTTAAAAAGAGAGGAAGGTCACTTGCTGAGCTGTCCTTATCCTGCAGGCTTTGCAGGCCTGTTTGGGGGTGTCTTTCCGGGCCAGTCCTAGCCCCCGTCTCCCAGGTTCGGGCCCCAGCTCAGCTCTGCTGCTGGAGGCCATTCCTCCTCCATCTGCCTGCAGAACCATGTCTGGAAGAAGGTCAGCATGGAGGGGCCAGGAGCCAGGCTGCCACCTGACTGGCCAAGCCAGCTGAGTGCAGTCACCGTGCATAACCCAAGGTGCTGCCTGCTGTGGGGTTGTGCTGGCTTCCTCCAGGGGTGGTGAGAAGGTTGGGGGGCGCAAGGTAACTCAATAGGTGAGAGGGCAGCAGGATTCATTAAGTCTGACGAACCTCAGCATGCCTCCGTCCTATCAGTGAACGTCTGTAGCAGCTTCTTGTGGGAGGCCAAGCTCCTGGGTGGAAAATGTCCCCAGGATATCCAGCCCCAGCAGGTCCATGACAGGAGGCCCTTCTGCAGGGGGACGTTATCAGGAAGGGCTAAGCATTCACCAGGGGCAAGCGTCTGCATAGCACTTTTACACAGGACTGAAATGAAGGTCTGAATTCACGAGCCGTGGGCGGGGGGTGTCATCCGAGTGGCTGGTTTGGTCTGTTCATGGTTTTAGAAGAGAGTTAAGGGAGCGGTCGCTTTAGTTCTGGGCATTTTTCTCCCCAGGGAGAAACCCCTCTCAAAGGATTTCATTCATTCTTGGCCACCTGCTTGTCCTGGTAGCAACTGGGAAAATGAGAAGAAAACTTCTGGGGCCAGCGGGAAGGAGCAAACATGTTTCTTTGGTTGACCAGGTGAATGCTGGCTGCCCTGGACCCTGACAGCCCCCGCCAGACCCCCTTAACTGGCGTCTTCAGGTCACATTCTCCAGGTTTTAGTCACCCAGTTGCCTCCAAGGGTGAGAAGGGTTACTGTCACCTCTCTGCCCAAAGAGAATTGGAAGAATTCTGGCTCATTCTTTATGCGGGAATCTTGTTCTGGAATAGTTTGCTGATTTGGCGCATCCAAATGTTCATTGGTTTACTCTGTGTCAGGAACAATAAAGTGTTGGGGAGGCCAGGCTCGAGAGGAGCGTGGCCACTTAGCCCTTCAGCATGGCCCAGTCGGTGTTTAAGTGGTTCCCAGAGTCATGGCCTGTCCCCTGAACCATGTGGCTAAGCCGGAATGAGGTCTGTGGCTCTGCAGTGGATTTTGTCCCCTAACATGGCCTAAAGGATATTAAACTGAGCCTGTGGCCTCTTACGTTCTACGTTTAGGGGTTAACTGGTCTAGATATTTGTTTTTAATCAGTAAAAATGGGATTGAAAGTCAAACATTTTAAGCCTTGCCCTTCCCTTCTTCCTGGTACACCTTAATTTACATGCTCAGGTTCTGTCAGGATGGAAGGTGGGGGTGAGGGGAGGGGTGGACAGATCCTCTCCCAGATTCTCACTCAGATCAGCAGAGTTCAGACCTAGCGGCTCAGTGCACATGAGGGAGGATTGAACCCAATACTGAGAGTTTTTTTTTCTTATCTGACCCATGATTCTCCTGTAAAGATAATTGGGGGTGGGTGGGTGCTGTTGGGGGTGTGTGTATGTATGTGTGTGTGAGCGAGTGTGGAATTTTTTTTACAGTGGCTGTCTAAAGTGTTTTTTACAATATGTTCCATAATCAGTGCTTTAAAAAGCAGTGGTATCCTACAAAGTGGAAATTTAGGTTCTAGAGCCTTGGATGTGAAATGGAGGTCATATTGCAGTGTTTCACCACCTATAAGTAAAATGTAGTGTGGGAAACCCAGGAAGGCTTGCAGACACCCCGGCCTGGTGGTAGGAAGGCGAGACCCACAGCAGCAGGGCCGACCTGCGTTTCCATTTCAAATGGGATACAGTATTTTTTTAATAAGGAGCCATACTTTTTTTTAAAAGTTTGAGATCTGAATGTGATTTCTAATTGTATCAGACGTTAATGTTTTAAAGCTATAACAAAGTTTAAAATTTCTACTTTTTGTTTTTTCATTTATTTTAACTGTCCTTTTATCTATTAAATTGTTGTATGTGGATGGGGAAGTTTTGTTTCTCCTCTTAGCATTTGTTTCTATAACCAGAAATAAAATTATATATTAAAGAAATGACACCAGGACTCTTTCTGGTCCTTGTAGATGAGTGGCTGCTGCGGGACAGACAGACGCATGGGCAGATGGGGTGGTTAGTGGAGGGCGAGAAGCTCCATTTCACGTGCAGAATGGGCACCCTCACCTCACAGAATGTTCTGTGGATTCAGTGACATAGTGCATGTCAGCTGCAGTGAAATCAGCCTCTTTTCAGTGCCTGCCAGATTCACAATTAAATCACTGTAAGATGCTTGAGTGTTTTTCCTGCAGACTACCTCTGATTTGGGATTTAATAAAAATGAGTGTCACAAATACACCATTTGCCAAGGTTCTCAGCAGGGCTTGAAACTTAACCTCTGCGTCTCTGTCTGAGACACCACCTTCTTAGGTTTCTTCCCACTTCTCTGGCCAGTCCTCAGCTGGCAGTGGACGGCGTAGCTACAGACATTGACCTGCAATCCACCTGTGGGATCAGATCCCTCCTCCATGTACAGGGTGTGCCCTTGGGCACCCTAACCAGTTTTTCAGCTTCAGACACTCATCCTTCACATAGTGGCACTGACACTCCTCAGAGTTGTCCCTCAGGTTAGCTGAGACCACTGATGTCCAGAGCTCAGCACGCAGCAGGCTTTCTATAAAGACTGCCTGGAACTGGGCTGCCTTTGCTTGCTTCCTTCCAGTGGCTGCTCAGGGGTCTGGGGGTGCCCACTCACTCACTGTGCTCCCTGGGTAACACTCTGCCCCCCCCCACTGGCTCCCACCTCCTCATCCTCAGCACCAGTCGCCCTCAGCATCTCCACATGGACACCATAAGGGCATCTCAAAACCACCAAGTTCAGAATTCACACACATGAAAGCCTAGTCCATGCGCTTCTGTCCCTCCATTGAGGTGTCTTGTCACTGCTTATCCCTCCCAGGCCTCCCTGACCCACCCTATGCAAAGGACATCCAACTTTCCCACTGCACAATTATCTGTCTGTTTCATCTTCCCATTCCTAGCATTTCTCACTACCAGACATATGTATATGTTTGTATATTTGATGATTGTCTTTGTTGGCTGTAAATTCCATGAGGGCAGGGACTTGGCCTCTCCCGTTCACTATTCCCCAGAACCAAAAACGCTGCCTGACACAACCTGGGGACTCAATCATTGTTTGTTCGTTGCATGAATGAGTCCACAAACGGCCTCGTCCCCTCCTGCCCCAATGCCAAGTGAAGGGCAACACTTGGTAAACCAGAACCCTGCCGTTGCCTTTGATTTTTCCCTGTCCCTCCTCCCGCCTCCAAATCCATCAATCCCCAGGTCCTAGAAATCCTACCCCTGAGTGGTTACTGAATTACCCACTTCTCCATCCTCGTGGCCTTTACCAGCTCAGACAACCTCCGTCTCTCCTGGACCACTGACTGCACAGCCAGTGTCTTCTCCGCCTTCCCCCAACCCCTCTTCACCATCCATTCGCATCCTGCTGCCAGACCTCAGGTTCAAGCCACAGGACACCGTCAGCACCTGCAGCTGGTCCTTCCGCTCGCTCGCCTTGGTCTGACACGCTCTGGGCTCGTCTTAGGCTCCAGAAGCCTCCCTTCTATAGGACCTGCCGAGTTTAGGCTGTCTCGGCATTTGTCACCCTGGATCGTCACTGCCGGGACTGTGCCCCACGCAGTCTGCAGGGTGGAAACACTGGCCGAAACAGCCTTTAGAATGACTAGAAATTGACTTTCTCTCTGAGCCTGTTGTCTCATCTGTAAAATAGAGATACCGACAGCCTGTGGTTATGGTGGGGATTGAAGAAGATGTTTAACATCTGCACGTACAGCCTATGATAGGTGCTAAACAAATGGAAGCTTAAAAAAGAAAAAAACTGCCAAGAACCGCAGCTGTTTCTTGCCAACCGCTGGACACACATCCAACGGCGTTGTGTTTATGAAACAACCCTGAACTAGAGCAACGGCGCCGCGGCGCCCGGGTCCCGGGTCCCGGGAGGCCGAGGTGCCAAATCCCGGGCTCCCCAGCCCGCGAAGGCGCCCGGGAGCCGATCCGGACCCGCGGCTCCAACGCAGACGGCTCCGCCCCCAGAAGCTCCGCCAAAGCTCATTGGTCGGCGGTCCCTGCGTGACGCGGCACGTGACGCGACCCGGAAGCCGGCGGTGCCGCGGACCTGGGCTGCCCGGAGGTGCGAGCGCCTGGCGCGCGCCGGCGGCGGGATGTTCTCGGCGGGGGCGGAGAGGCTGCTCCGCCAGGCCAGGTGCCCGCGCCTTTGCTTCCGAGGGCCCGGTGGTGGGGCTCAGCGCGGGGCCTGGGCCGGCGGCTTGGCGGAGCCGGTCTAGACCCGCGTTAGAGGCGGGGGGACGGGGAGGCCACGCCGCCAGGCCCGGGGAGAGTGGAGCTGGTCCACGGAGGAGGATGAGTGGAACGTGGGATGGGCCCCCGCTGCCTGTGTGGCCAAAGGCTTGGCGGTGAGACCCCCACGGCCGGCCGGAGGGGGGTGGCCAGAAGCTGTCAGTTGCTCCAGGGTCAAGAGCGCAAAGCCACAGAGGCCAGACAGCCTGTTGGTATCGGGTGAGCCATGGCGACTCGGGAGTGGATGCGTCTGAGGACGTGGGGCAGCCTGCATGTTGTGATTTAGAAAGATGGTACCTCCTACGTGATTGGGTGGGTTGAGAAATTACCCACCGTCTTCTGGCCTCAAACGGGCTCTGGACTCCCACTAAGTGGTCGGTAGCCCCTTCCTCACCAGCTAACCAGTCATGGGAGAAAGCAGAATGTAGGCCGGGACTGAAACCCCACCGTCCGTCAGGTAGTCTAAGACTCGATGCTACGTGTTTAAAAGAAGAAAACGCAATCCGAACCACAAGCTCATGGTAAACTTAAAAAAACGAAAACCTGGAATCTGAGCTGGGCCACTTGGGAAAGATTAGGGTGGTTGAGGCTGCTGTGATTAAGGTGAAGCGTGACCTTGAGTGCAGGTTAGGTTCTAACGCCTGTGAACAGGACAAAAATAGATGGTCAAAATAACCCTTGAAAATCTACAAGGCAGTGCTTCATGGGTTTGCAGCACCATCTCCCAATAAGTCCAGAAGAGCCTGTATTTCCTTCAATATTGGACAGATATCCCAATATCCTCATTCAAGTTCTAATATTCTAATTCAAGTTCACTTGAATTTAGGGGCTGTACTAAATGATAATAGATATCTTTAAATAGTAGCATTTCACTCAACATGTTCACCCTGAAGGTCTTGCTGAGAGACATGGCAGAGGTGAGACCCACTCAGAACGTCGTTGGTTTACCTCTGCAACTCACCTTATACTTAAGGTCATTAATTCGTGGACTGAACAGCAGAAGGAATAGCCCTCACTATTTAAGTTCATGTTTCTCCATCTCTCTGTCTTGGGTGGGCGGGAGGATTGAGGGCAATGTATGCTGAAATAGCCGTAAGTAAAATGTGTGAGTTGTACAATTCCTCGCGGCTAGAATTTGAGGAAAGTGAATAACTATCAGTGAGGTCGTGCTAACTTTCACTATATGTTTTACTTTAATTAACACTGTGATTTTTGGTGGCACTTTATATTGCTAAGAGTTGGGAGTCAGGATTTGGAGTGAATTTTACTTTTCAAATTTTTCAGAAATGGAAAGCAAGAGTGAAAAAAGTTATCAAAGACTTCTCTTGTAAGCTGAAGAAGAGGTGAAGAAAGTGGGATTCGGACGGGGGGGTGGATGGATGGGTGGGTGCAGCAAGGTCAGGGAAGCAGAAGAACAAGACACCTGATCAGCAGCTCAGAGTGAGTGAGGAGTTAACCAGCAAGGGAAGAAGTCAAGAGTCTTTCAGGTAGAGGGCCTGTGCGAGGGGTCAGGAGCAAGAGAAAACGACTCAAGGCTCTGGGGGAGCAGGGCGGGGTTAGGGCCTGTGTGCACTGTTCACGTCTGTAGGAGTTTGGGTGTGACAGCACTGGGGAGCTAGGGAAAGGTCTGAGCAGATTGGCCTTTTGGAAAGAATCCTGTGATGTGGAGAATATATGGGAAGGGGTTCATCTGGGATGAGGAGTACCACCGCCTGTGGATTGCTGAGTCCCGAGGAGAAGAACCAGGTCCAGCTGATTTGTCACGAGAGGCGCATCGTGGGTGGTGTAATCACCTTCTTCCCTTGAGACCCAGGGTTCTCTGCTCAGTCGGGAGTGTCCCTGCATCTGCACGAGTCATCCTGTTGCAGCTCCCAGCTCAGGGCAGCATTTCTGGGTCCCTTGACAAGGTCTGTCGATGCCAGGCTGCTGACAACGTCTTCTTTGTTTAGGGAGATACAGGACGAGGAACTGAAAAAGTTCTGTTTCCGGGTCAGTAAGCTGCTGCAGAAGGAGGACTTAGGGCCCGATGCCGCCGACACCCTCCGGCGGCTTTTCCTCATCGTCTCGGCCACAAAATATAACAGGAAGTGAGTGAAGTCAGCTTTGGGTATGGCAGGCCGGGGCCGGGCCCCCACAGGTACAAAACCTTTGGCGTTTGACCTGTGTCCACTTAAACCAGTGCTAAAGGTCCTCAAATATAAAAGTTCTGTCCACTTGCCCAAGGGACCCGGGCCACCTCTCTGGGGTGGGAGGCGAGTGACCGAGCTCTGGGAGCCAGGCACTCTTGTGGCGGCCTGACATGCCACCCACCCGCTGTGGTCTTGCCGTCCCAGGCTGGAGAAGACGTGTGTGGACCTGCTACAGACAACCCTGTGTCTGCCCACGTGCCCTGAGCAGCTCCAGCTTCTCTGTGCCGCCATCCTGAGAGAGATGTCACCCTGTGACAGCCTGAGCCTCTGCTGTGACCACATCCAGAATACGCGGCAGCTGAGCCTGGTGGCCTCTGTGCTCTTGGCCCAGGTAGCACAACTGTCACCACTCAGGTTGGCCACCCTGCCCTTAGTGCCCCTGGGGCCCCGAGAGAAGCAGCAGGCCGGCGTGCAGTCCCTGAGCGCAGGCTCAGCTTGGCTTCCCTCCATGCACCAGTTTCTATGGCTGCCTCAGGTGTGCCAGCACTTGGATGCATCTGGAGCGGGCAGAAACACCTGCCCCCTGCCTCTCCCCATCTTCCCTTCTTCCCCCTGTTCCTAAGGAAGTAGCCAGGACTCCGTGCAGGCTAATTAGGCTGCAGGGCTCGGGCTGCTCTGGCGACATTCCTAGGTGCCCATAAGCGGTGGCACGATGGAATCAATGGTGCTAAAAGAGTGGCAGCCTTCAGAATTTGACAGTCCCCTTTCCAGATGTCTTCAGACAAAATGACTTGTCGTCAGGCACTTGGGCAAGTCAGCTTTCATGTTCCACTTGTGACTTGTGTTTGATTTGCAGGGTGACAAAAAGCAAGAGGTCAGAAATGTGGGCCTGCGTGTCTTCAAAGTCCTTGAGAGCCGGCAGCCCGAGGGGCCCAGCCTGCGGCCCCTCCTCCCAGTCCTGTCCAAGGTCACCAGCCTCGCCCCGGGCACCCTCCACCAAGGTACCCACCCTTCCTGAGAGGCCTGTGCCGCCAGCACAGAATAGAGATGAGCCCACCCTGGGAAGAAGGTGGGACAGGACGTCGCTGCGTCTGTGTGGGTGTCAGGTGGCCTGAGAGCCTGGGGCTGTCGGGAGCTGCTTATTTTCCAGAAAGACCCACCAGTGCCCTGTGCAGCCTGAGTGTGGGGTTTAACTCGTTTCCCACAGCGTTGTCCCCACCCCCTCTGCAGACCAGACCAACGTGCTCAATAAGAGGCTGGTGGACTGGCTCCGCTACGCCAGTGTCCAGCAGGGCCTTGTACATTCTTCCGGAGGCTTCTTCTCCACGCCCAGGGCCCGGCAGGTGAGGCTGGACAGACTCGCAGAACCTCCCTGTGTCTGGGCCACCTCGACCAGCCTTGCCTGCAGGGTCCCGTTGTGTCTTCCTGTCCTCCCGCCTGCTCTGCTTCCATAATGATCCCTCTTTCCTGTCTCCACTCGGTGGTGGGGAGGGAAACTTTGGGTCATGAACACTCAGCCCGTGACGCTCTGTGCCCCCAGAACCTGCTGGGGGTTACTCATCTGGTGAAGGGCCGTGTTCTTACCTCCAGTGCCAGTGTTTATACATCTGACGAAGGGTGGGCCCCTCTAGTTCTAGAAGAGTGTGGATGAGCCCGTTGGCCTTTCCCAGTGCCAGCCCCCACCCTCCACAGCCCCGCGGACCCTGCAGAGCTGCCTGTCCTTCCTTGCCTCCCACAGCCAGGTCCTGTCACCGAGGTGGACGGGGCTATGGCCACAGACTTCTTCACAGTGCTGTCCACGGGCCAGCACTTCACAGAGGACCAATGGCTGAACGTGCAGGCCTTCTCCATGCTTCGGGCGTGGCTGCTGCACAGCAGCCCCGAGGGCACAGGCCCCGCGGACACAGGTGGGACATGGTGGGACGTGCTGTGCCCTGGGAGACTTGGCCGCCTTGGCTGAGCCTCGGTGACACCCGCAGGCCCTTCCCAGACACTGGGGCACACGGCTGCAGGATTGTCCAGGCCTCCTCACTGAACTTGTCCTCGGCACACTGAGGACTTCCCGGGGAGAACCAAGTACACTGAGGGTGGCCAGTGAGGGGGAAGGTGGCTGGGGCGAGACTGGGCATCTGGCCCAGGGCCTTGGGCGTCTGCAGTGGCGGCTCTTCACACCCTCTGGACAGACAGCAGCCACATATGGAGTCGACTCGTCCCATTGCGCCCATCCGTCCTCTCTTCCAGATGACAGATCAGAGCTGGAGGGCTCCACCCTGTCTGTGCTCTCTGCCGCCACCTCCACCAGCCGCCTGCTGCCCCCCCAGGAGCGGCTGAGGGACAAGGCCTTCGAGTACTGCCAGCGCCTCATCGAGCAGAGTAACCGGCGTGAGTGCCCTGGGCGCTGGCCCCCTCCCGCAGTGTCATGCCTCGGGCTGCTCCTTTTTCCCAGGGGGCTTTTGGTTTTCAGGCATCACCCCCAGGGAGCTGAGCACTGACAGAACCTACCCCAGGCTCTTCAGGGCTGCGTGTGCCAGCCTCAGTCCCCACCTCACGTCTGCCCTGGGGGGCAGCTCTCTGCCAAGCTCTGCCCTGTCCCTCCGCCCACTCCTTGAGCTTCCAGAACACAGTGCGCCTTCTCGTTTGGCTGTCTTGATGCTGGCACAGAGACCAGCTGACTGCCTTCCTTCCCCAGGAGCCCTGAGGAAGGGGGACGCAGACCTGCAGAAAGCTGTGAGTGCCCGGCGGGGCCGGGGGGGCAGCTGGGGGCTCACGTTCTCCATCTGAGCGCGCCTTGGGTCTCCACAGTGCCTGGTGGAGGCCGTGCTGGTGCTGGACGTGCTCTGCAGGCAGGACCCCTCCTTCCTGTACCGCACCCTCTCCTGCCTGAAGGGCCTGCATGCACGGCTGTGCGGGGACCCCACCAGCGTGCGAGCGCTGCTGCCCCTCGCCCAGTTCTTCCTGAACCACGGTGAGCTCCATCTCACACATGGTCTCCAGGGCTGCGGGTGCTCAGTGGGGCCCTGAGGGAGAGCAGTCCCTTCCTGGTCAAGGGCTTTGCTCTTCCTGCTGCCCTCCTTCTTTGCTTGAATGATGTCATTGCGCCAATGGACTATGAGCACTAGATGGCGGTAGTTTGTAACAGATTTACATAGGAAATTAAAATGTTCCCGACTTGCTGTCGCTCTTAGAACTCCCTTTGCCCTGAGCATT
The DNA here is from genome assembly GCF_036562045.2 of Rhinolophus sinicus. NCBI lineage: Eukaryota > Metazoa > Chordata > Mammalia > Chiroptera > Rhinolophidae > Rhinolophus > Rhinolophus sinicus. Next base: position 108,507,122 of record NC_133759.1, on the reverse strand, counting down.
TATGAGAGCTTCATGGAAGGTGCCCTGAAATCAGCAGCTTCCAAAGAATGTTCCACCTCAGTTACTCAGCGGGCTTGGTCTGTGGCCAGAGCCACTTGGGAAGAGCTGAATACAGCTCAGCCAGTTTTCCTTGTGCACAATGGATAGCCCAGAGCCTTTGGTGTCCTCGGGACCCGTGTGGCCATGGGGACTTAGTCTGAGACTCTGAGGGGCCCTAGCCCGCAACAGAGGTGTTCCCACAATGAGGTGTAGACGCTTCTGCTGGCCGTCAGCCCTCACGGACCTCGTACCTTTCAGGGGAGGCAGTTGCAGTGGACTCGGAAGCCGTGTGCCAGCACCTGTTCACCAGGACCCCTTCTGAGCTCTTCCACAGCCCGACACTGGCCTTCGAGTTCATCCAGTTCTGCAGAGACAACCTCCCCCAGTTTGGCAGAAACCTCAGCGTTCTCAAATTGAGCTTCCCCAACCTCTTTAAGGCATGCTCGCTGGTGCCTGGGCCAGAGTGGGGGGCTGGGTGCCTGAGCAGGGCGGCACAGAGTCCCCAGGCTCTCCCTTCTGCCATGGGGCCCTTGGGCGCGTCCTGGCCGTGATCACAGGGCTCGGGGCCGGTGGCCTGGGGTGCAGGGCAGAGGGCGAGGTGGGGTGTCCTGGGGTTTCCACATGCCACAGATAAACAGCTTCACTGTCAGGCAAAGCCTTGTTCTGACCCTCTTGGGAAGGCCTGACTGTGTGGTTTTGTGGTTTTCACATAATTTGTACAGATCTTCGCCTCCATCCTGGCAGCCTTGCCTGGTGTGTTCAGTCCTTTGGTGCCATTGCCTTTGGATGTGTCTTCTGTAACTGGCAGTCACTGCATGGCCTTTTCAAAGTCAGCTGGAGACTTAGGCCTTTAATTAGAGAAAAAGACAACGTGACAAGTGGCAAGTGGTTTAATTGTTGGTACAAAAGTGAATGTAGAAGAAAAAAGAATAGTGAGAGAAAAGTTGGAGGGAGTTTTCAGAGCTCTGGGTCACAGTGATGTATGGGAAGGTGAGGGGACCAATGCAGACAGCCCTGCCCAATGGCAGCACATCAGTGGCAGCAGTGACGAGGTCCTGGCCTGCTTTGTGGTGCCCTGTGGGCTCCCAGCCGCTGGCCCCACTACTAGGCTTCGAGACCCACACGCAGCTTCCTGGTTCCCGTCTGAGCTGCCCTGCTTGTCCCTGCAGTTCCTGGCCTGGAACAGCCCGCCCCTGACCTCTGAGTTTGTGGCGTTCCTCCCGTCGCTGGTCGATGCCAGCACGGCCGTGGAGATGCTCCATGCACTGTTGGACCTGCCGTGTCTGACCGCGGCCTTGGACCTGCAGCTCAGGTAAGCCTGAGGGGTGCCACCTGGTCACGCATGCCCGGCCCGTCTCCTTGCGGTCCCCACCGTGCCCCTGTCCCTCCAGCATGGGACCCTCCTCTGGGGTCCATTCTTCCCTGACTGCCCTGTGCTCTGCAAAGTGAGCTGCCTGTGAGGCACAGCTCCTTCTGTGCTCCGGCCACACACACACTGATGGCAGCCCAGGGCCCTCAGCCTACCTTCCACTCAGCCCTGGAGCTGCCCCTGCTCCCGCCAGGGCCGCTGCGCCCCCTGCACATGCCGGGCCGCCAGGCCCTTTCTGTTCACCCTGAGGCTCATCACAGCCAGGACACTGTGATGTCTCCCTGACCAGTGGGTGCCTGTGAGGGCTGGGGCTGTCGGGTCTCGATTAGCCTGTGCCCAGAGCCCATGTCTGAGCCCGGCCTTGGGCGGGTGACCACACACAGGTCATCGCCAGCTGCATCCGAGAGACCGCTCTGGGACACCTCCCTCCGGACCCCCAGCTGCCTGGAGGCCTTCCGGGACCCGCAGTTCCAGGGTCTCTTCCAGTACCTGCTGCGTGCCAAAGCCAGCGGAACCACAGAGAGGTAGGGGTCCCTCAGGCTGGGGAGCCACTGGGGCAGGGCTATGTGTGGCAGCAGCCCAGTCCCAGGGCAGCTGGGCCCTGGCGGCCACCCCCAGGCCTAGCACCTTCTGACCTGAAGAGGTAGCTGCCATCACCCCCACCACAGCAGGCACCAGCCACGGCACCCAGTGCTCGGCTCCTTCAGGTCTGCAAGTCAGTCCTCGTAACCCTGCGAGGTAGGCACTGTGGTGACTCCATTCTACAGATGGAGAAACTGAGGCTTAGCACCCCCTAGGAGCAGGAGGCCCAGGACTAGAACGAGACCTCCTCACCCCAGACACCTTGACCCAGCCCCACACCAGCCCTCCCTGGATTCCGTGGGAGCAGGGCCATCCTGAGGAGTGAGTGTCTGACAGGAGTGGGACTTGAGAGCACAGATGTGCATGGTGACAGGGTGACAGTGACCTCCTTTGATGAGGGCAGTGCAGGTGGTTTCAGAACTTGGTTAAGGCCACAGCACTCGGACCCTCCTCTCTTCTCACAGGCGTTGGTCTGTGGGGTTATAAGGCGTGTCTTCGGGCCCCAGGTAGGGTGGGGGTGCGGGCAGCACTCAGTGGGCCACGCCGTGTGTCCCCTAGGTTGGCACCACTCCACCAGCTGCTGCAGCCCATGGCCAGCTGCGCCCGGGTGGTCCAGTGCGCCGAGGCTGTGCCCACCCTGCTCCGGGTGTTCTTCTCAGCAGTGAGCCAGGTGAGCCTGCTGCCCGGGTCCCCACTGCCATGGGCCTCACGCACCCAGGGCACAGGCTGGCCTGGACAATGGCCTGCCCTTGCCCTTTGCAGAGCTTCAGCTGAGGATCAGTGTGTCATAGAGGAAAGGCCAGCACTTCTAGCCCCAGCCAGGGTGCTGTCCCTCCCACCCAGCCCGTCCTCCCCAGGACAGAGGACACTCGAGTGGCCCCCAGGCCACAGAAACAGCTTGGGAGGTGGGACTGAGTCTGTCTCTTGCACTTGACCCCCAGTTTACCGACAAGGCGCTGACCAACCAGCTGGCACTGCTGCTCCTAGAGAGAAGTGACTCGCTTTACCAGGTCCCAGGGTACGAAGCCAGCGTGCACAGGTGGGTCCTTCCTGTCGGTCACCTGTGAGGCTTCACCCCTCCTGGTTTCACTGACCCCTTACACTTAGCTTGTCACAGCTGCCATCCCCCACTTACCGCCCTGGCTGCTCCAGCACTGCCACTGCCGTCATCATCCTCAGGCCCAGCCCAGGTGCTGCACAGACCCCTCCATCCCAAATCCAGAATGTTCCCACGTCCTCCCCTTCCGCGAGCCTGTTATCTTTAGCGCTGGCCCAAGTCCCTCTTGCGCAGGGCCTTCCAGACCATCTGTCCTTGTCCCCTGTCTGAAGGCCTGATACTTGCAGGCTTGGCCGCACTCCACTCCCAAGCCCAGGCCCGAGGACAGAGCCGGTCCCAGCGTCCTCCCCAGTGGGGCGACAGGTCCACCTGGTGCTCAGCGCTCTCCTGTCCGCCTCCTGGCCCTTGTTCGGGATGGGGACTGTGGGTCTGGGGTCGCGAGGGGCGTGCAGCAGCCTGCGAGCGTCCTTTCCGAGCAGGGTGCTGAGCTCCGAGTTCCTGGCCCTGTGCGCGCGGCACCCCTCCCTGGTGGTCGAGCTGGCGAAAGAGCTCCTGGAATTCCTGGGCGGCACCGGCGGCTTACGCAGCGGTGCACGTATGCTCAGCTCCGTGGTAAGCCAGGCCGTGCCCGTCCCCCTGCTGGCGTGGGGGAGCCTGGGCGTGCGCTGAGGCGCTGTCCCCGCCTAGGTGTGGGCCGTCGGCGAGTACCTGTCAGTGTGCTGGGACCGGCGCTGCACCGTGGAACAGATCAACAAGCTCTTCGAAGCCCTGGAAGCCCTGCTGTTCGAGCTCGCGCAGTCCCGCCCCTCTGCCACGCTTCCCAAGTGCCCTCCTCAGGTCGTCACCACACTGATGACCACACTGACCAAGCTGGCCTCCCGGAGCCAAGACCTGATCCCCAGGTACTGGGTAGGAGTGGGCAGAGGGGACCTGAGGGGCAGCGGGGAGGAAGGAAAGGGGCTTTGGAGGCCGGGACACAGCGACAGCAGCACGAGGGTTTGGGTCGCTGCAGGCGGTATGCAATATGGCAGCTGACACCACTTCTCCGAGCTACAGCCACACTAGCTGGGTGACTCTGGCTGAGTCGCCTCCCCTAGGCTCCTGGCCATGTGAGGCCTGTGTCTGCAGCTGACTGGCCAGGTCCCCTTGTCCCCAGGGTCTCTCTGTTCCTGTCAAAGATGAGGACCCTGGCCCTGAGCCCAGCCGCGAGCTCCGTGCACTGTGAGGAGGGCGTGGGAGCCGTGCGCAGGCGGGCCACCGAGCTGCTGCACCTGTTAAAGATGCCCAGCGTGGCCCAGTTTGTGTTCACACCCAGCGTGGACGTGTCCGAGCCCCGCTATCACCGCGACACCAACACGGCCCTGCCCCTGGCACTGTGCATGGTCAGTCGGCTGGTGGAGAAAGAGGCGGGCCTCCTGCCAGGGTGAAGGGACAGTGACCAGGTGGACGCCAGCCGGGGCGCAGATTAAGAGCCTGGTATTAGGGCCAAGCCCAGGCTTTAGAGGTCAGAACGGACATCAGGAGGGGCCTGGCTCCTGGGAGGGGGGTCCCGGTGGGTCTCGGTCTCTCAGGGCTGGTCAGGGCTGTCGCAGTCCCACCCTGCGGGGCTTGTCTCTAAACCCCCTCCCCGTGACCATCCTGAGGTGCATGGTGAAGCAGCTCTGATTTGTGCCTCTAGCCCCCTTGGGGGCTGGATCGGAGCTGCTTGGTCAGTGCCCTGCTGTTCCTTTTTGGGGGTAGTTTGGGGCAAGAAGAGATTCAGCAAAAATAAACTTCCGTTGAAAGTTTCTGCGTGAACAAGGCAGGGTTGTTCCCTTTCCGTGCACGCAGGGAAGAGGATCATGTACAGGGAGCCCTGCTTCTGAGCCCAAGGGCACTTTCCAGTGCTGCTGGGCTGGGAGAGCTGGCCCTGGGGATGGAAGGGCCCCACCTGGCCGGGCCAGGCACCTGGGCTGTTCCTTCCCACTTCTTCCCAATGTGTAAGGGCCAAGTGCTACTCAGCTCCAATGTCACAGGTGCCCCAGGATAACATCAGATACACGCAGTCAGGAAGGAAGAGGTGCGACGCTTCCAGAGGTGGTAGCAGCCCCTGGAGAAACGCGTTTGGTCTGGGTGCGTTTCCAGTGCATCTTCTTATGCTCCTGAATCACTTAAAGATGCTGAGGCTGGGGCGCCCAGGCCTCTGCCGGGTGGGCTGGAGGTGCTGTCGCCTTTACAGGCCTGCAGCCTCTTGCCATTACAGGGGAGAGCAGTGCCCTCCAAGGTGGGGTCTCCCAGCAGCAGGGCGCCCAGTGACCCTGACACCTGCTGCCGGGAGCCTTATCCCAAGCAGGGAGTGTGGTGGGGCAAGAAACGTCCCCCAGCCCCAGCACTTCCCACCATTCTGTTGAACTCAGCAGCCTGGCCTATGGACCAGCTCCCGGGCCACCAGGTGACGCTGCTGCTCCGCGAACCTGGAGGCCGCCCCGTCCCTCCTCGGCGGTTCCGGCCACGCCCATTGATCCCGCATTTGGGGAGCGGGCGGTGGGCTGCCGTCTTCAGGCTGGCAGATGGGTCTTGCAGCCGCGAGGCCGGGCCAGCTGCACCTGCGCTTCTCTCCTGCGTTCGCCAGGGGGCGGCGTAGAGCGAACGAGGCCCACGGCTTGGGACCTACCAAGGACACCGTTCTTGGGTTCTTGCGGCCCCCTCCATCGGACCCCTTTCCACGTGAGGGCTGTGTCTGCAGCTGACTGGCCGGGTCCCCTTGTCCCCATGGTCTCTCTGTTCCTGTTAACGATGAGGACCCTGGTCCAGAGCCTGGCTATGGGTTCCCTGCACTGTGAGGACACAGCTACCAAGCTGCTGAAGATGGCCAGCCGTGTGGAGGTGTCCCAGCCCCCCTACACCACAACGCCCTGCTCCTGGCACTGTGCATGGTCAGTCGGCTGGTGGAGCAGGAGGCGGGCCTCCTTCCAGGGTGAAGGGACAGTGACCAGGTGGCCACCAGCCGGGGCGCAGATTAAGAGCCTGGTATTAGGGCCAAGCCCAGGCTTTAGTGATCAGAACAGAAATCCGGTGGGACCTGGGTCCCTGGGGTACAGGCCCGGGTACCAGGGTGGGTCAACTCACTGTATCACCTTCTGGGGGGCCTAGACCCTTTCTTGGGGGTTATGCTGAGCATGTGGTGACCAGGAGCAACCTGCTCTGATTGGCGGCTCTAGCCTTTCCCTGGGGGTGAGGGCTGCCCCGCGTGCCCGTCACTCCTTGTTTCTGGGCAGGGTGGAGGGCAGTCCAAGAGTTAGTTAAAACCATTCCACCATCACCATTCACCCCCGCCCCATCCCCTCAGGGTCTCTCACACTGGTGGGGAGGGGGGCATTGGGTCCTGTGGAGCTCCCAGCAGCCCCCTGGGTCCCGGGGGAGCCTAGAACGGCGCCTACCCTGACTCCACACACTTCCACTCTCCAAGAATACGAAAGATAGTTTACTGAATCTATACGTCTCCATTCAAATCTTCAAACATAAAAGCTCTGTAACAAACATCACAGCTTAGTGTTATCTGTCATAAATAAAATATACACTAAGTACATTATCCACAGGGGGAGGTGTGGCCAGTGTCCTGGGAGCAGTGTGGCCAACCTCAGGGCTAGGTCCCCGGCATCCTTCCCGCCTCCTAGGGAGGGGGCGAGCGGAAGCGGATCTTCTTGGCTGTTTCCACGTCAGACTTGGCAACCAGAAACCGCATCTTCTTTCCCCCATGTCGGATTAGGTCCACGGCTCTGAAACCCAGGCGGGGGGTGAGGACGGCATGACCAGCTTGCACAGTGACGGTGACGACTCACTGCCACCCATCCATAGGGTGGGCGGGGCTTCCAGGAGGTGCCCAGGAGGGGGGCCCAAGCCTTCACCCCCAGGGCTCCCCCAATGGACGGGGCTGTGTGATGGCCTGGCTATGAGGCAGCACCTGGGCTCACGCTACCCACCCCACCCTGGAGGTGCTCAACCCCTGGTGGGGCTGGTGGTCATCAGAGGTCACACGAGGGAGGGTAGGGTGGAGGTGACCACAGGCAGCTGGGCTGAGGGGCTGAGCCTCCACTTCCTCATCTCTAAAGTGGGCTGATGACAGGACCTGGTCGGTCAGAGGATCGGCGTGAGCGAGGCTTGTCCTGCAGGTGGGCCTGGCTCACACAGGCAGGGGTGTGTGTGTGTTTGGGGGTGCGGGGGATGGGGTACCTCAGGTAGCTGACGCCCAGCAGACTGCTGCCGTTCACCTCCAGGATTTGGTCTCCTAACGACAGCCGGCCGTCAGCCGCTGCAGGGCTGCCGGGGAGCAGGGTCTGGATGTAGAGGCCAGGGGTGCCCAGGGGTGTGTGCTGGGGGGAGGGGGGACGCAGAGGCCTCAGGGCTCTGTGGGCCGCAACACTCAGGTGGCCCTAGCAAAGGCCACCTCAGCACCACCCTCAGCCAAGATGCCCGGCCTGGCCCAGGTCATCATTGTGTCTGCGAGGACAGCAGTAGATACCAACACTGTCCCCACAGGCCCAGGACAGATGCCCCAAGTCTGAGGACAGAAATGACAGCAGGTCGGGGAGGTGGCTCCTGTACGAGGCCCTTTCATTTCTCTCAAATTCCAGACATGCCCCCACCAAGCCCCTTGGCCTAAGCCCTTGCTGGGCCAACCCGACCTCTTCCCCCAGTGACCACACACGCTGTACTGTGGGCCCATCTTTGGTAAACAGGACACTGGCACTGAACAGAAGTTGCCCAGGGGCCACTCACCATCCCATCGATCAGGCCCATCCCCAGCCCAGAGGGGCCTCGTTCCAGTTCCACCAGGAAGACATAGCAGAAGTCGTCAGTGCTGGAGCTTTGGCTGGAGGGGGCCGGAGGGGGCTGGTCCTCCGGGGCCACACAGTCTCCTAGGAGGGCAAGAGAAGGTGCAAGTACCTGTCTCCAGAGTCCAGGACCCAGGGATGTTGGCTCGGCTGCTTCTCCAGAGGACAAGTGCTCCCGGAGCTCCAGCGAGATGCCGTTTGGAAAGACCATGAACAGTAAGTGCCCAACCTCCTCCAGGAAGACAGAGATCTGGGCCCATCTGTGTTCGACACCCCCGTGTGCCCGGAAGGGGCACCTGGGGCCTCCCCGTGGCTGCCCCAGGACACTGGCCGGCTGTTCCAGGGCACTGAGAAGGGCGCTCTGCTCAGGCTCATGCCCAAGTCCCCTCTCCCTCAGCCCTCCCTCCTCACTCCACAGGACCCCCCTGAGCCCCCTTTCCTCTCCCACTGCGCCTCTAAGTGGTGACTACCTCTGTCCCTCCCAAGCATCTGACCCTGCTAATGGACGGCTCCCTGCTCCTGGGGCCCAGCCCAGCACGAGGTCCCCAGGGAGCCTGCCCCCCTCCAGAGCTAGGGTTCTTCTCATCTTTGCAGCCTCCCCTCCCCACCCTGAGGGTCCCGTGCTTTCTCCACGAGGTCAGTTGTGGTGCCCACCTGTTCCCCCCACACACAGGTGACTGGCCTCAGGAACAGCAGGGGCCCAGGGGACCCCTGCCCTCAAGGCACACTCCATACTCCACAGGAGACTGAGGACTCAGGTCGGCACTGCTGAGCTCCCGCCTGGGGCCGGGCTGGGGCCGCTCTGCCCTTCCAGCCCGTCCAGTCACGTGCATCCAGGTGCACACACCCCCACACACACGCCTTGCCTCCCTGCCCCCCTCCCCCCTCCTCCCCGTCCTCCGATCCCTGCTGCTGAGCACACATCACCTGAGCCACCCCTTCCTATGTGACTCTCTTAGTCCCCCAGAAGGCTACCCCTGGCCCGGCTGCCCTGTGCCTTGGCCCTCCCCGTCTGCCCCTGGAGCCTGCAGGCGTTCATGGGCAGGTCCTGAAAGCCCAGGTCCCTGTAGGTGGAATGACCCAAAGGGACCTGCCCAGGTACCAGCGGGGCCTGGGGGCTGAGGTGCAGGCGTGAACAGGCCTCACCTTCTGGAGTTGCCCCCCGGGGGCCACTTGGTCCATTCCTCTTCCCTTCCAGGAATGCTTTCCCACAGGGCCCGCCAGGGTCGGGCCAGTCAGGAACAGTGGGCTCGAGGGGGGTGCTGGGAGGGGTGAGCAGGCAGGAGGAGTCTGTGTGCAGAGAGCCGGCCTGGGGGCCCCCGCGGCTCCCGCGGCCAGCCTGCCTTCCTGAAGGGCCCAGTGCCCGGGGAGCCCCCGCGGAAGGAAGAGCGTGTGCTGGGCCAGCTTCACGAATTCCCCTGCTGGGGTCCCTGGGAGCCAGGGGACAGCTCTGGCCCTCGGGGTGTCCCTCAGGGGTGGGGTGGTTTGGGCCCTGGAGGAGAGAGAAAGCGCTCAGGCACCAAGCTCCTGCCGCGGTGGGAGAACCAAGGGGGGCCCAGCTCTCACTCCCACTCTTCCCCAGGGCCAGCAGCCAGGCGCTGTATCCACCCCGCTGTCAAAGCCAGAGCCACGGACCAGTGACTCGCAGGTACCTCGAGGCCCTCAGGCTGGGGGGGGCCACCACTAGGGCTGGGCTTGCTCCGCAGGCCCCACAGGAAGTGGCGCACGTAGAGAAGGTGCTGGTAGATGCTGTCATCGAGGCCGTCTGCCTCCAAGTCCACTTGGAAGCCCTCACTTGGCAAAACGATGGGTGGGGGGTTCTCGTAGGACTCCAGGACGTCCTCTGCGGGCGGGGCAAGGACTGCTTGACCTCCTGGCCAGGAGGAGGCTGCCCGCCCCTCCCGACACTGGGGGACCCAGGGACAAGCAGACTGACCTGCCAGGGACAATGGAGAGGGTGGAGCCAGGCCAGGTTGACCAGCCCAAACTGCACTCTGGTCCCTTTTAGATCCCTGTGACCACCCAGGATGGAGAAGAGGGCAGGAGCTGTCCCCACCCCCAGCGCCTGCCTGCGCCCACTGCCTGCCCACACTGGGAGCTGAGCCTGGTCAGCCCAAGTCTGCAGCCCTGAGCTGATGCCTCCCATGGCACCCGGGACCCTGACGGCCCGTTTGCGTGTTGGTCTAGAACATGATGAGCACCTTGCAGTCGGCAGGGAGGCTCCACTCCCCACACAGAGCCCGCCCTCTGAGACCGCAGCAGTGAGCAAGTAAGTGGGAGGGGCAAATGCTGTCCATTTGCAGCCTGGAGTCCTGCTCAGAGCTGGTCTCTGTCCAGGCCTAGCCCCTAGGTGACAAGGGCGTGGGCGGATGGTGTTGAAAGCCCTACTGTATCTGTATGAGGACACAGATTTCTGATTTTGTTTGTTATACGTGCTGTCTGATCTATAAAAGGTACGTACTTGCGTGCGTACATATCCGTATGTATGTTGTGTGTGCACATGCGTGTACATACATGGCACGGGTGTGCCCAACAGGCAGCACAGTGGCGCCCAGCGTGGAGTCCCTGCTCTCTGCCTGGTGGGCTGTGCACCAGCCAAGACCCCATCCTCAGGCTCCCTGAGGGCCAGGGCGGATCTGACTTGCGCCCGAAGCTTGGAACTTGGCCATTGACCGTGGGCTCCTTGACTCCCAACTGTGGAGGTCCCCAGGGGTGCACAGGGCAGGGTACCGAGGAAGAAGACGGCCCAGGGTGGAGGTGCCAGATGCTGTGCAGGCTCCTCCAGGGAAGGCCCTCCCAGGAGCTCCCCTGCCCCCAGCACAGCCCACAGGGCCCCTCAGACCTGCCCAGGGACGGTGCTTACCTGACTTGAAGGCGTCAGGGCAGTCCTGGGCGACCGGCTCCCAGGCACTCATGGGGCCAATGGCCGAGGCCAGCTGGTACTGAGTCAGCAGCCGGTGCAGCTGCGCGGGGCTCAGGGCGGGGAAGGCGGCCCGCAGGTTCGCCCAGCTCATCTGGGTGACAAGAACAAGCTCAAGGTCAAGGCCGCAGGATTGCACAGCCCATCCCCAGGGAGGGTCTGCCTTCTGAGTGCTCTGGGGGCAGAGGCAGAGGGCCAGGGCTCCTGGCCACACGTCCCAAGCCAGCACGCAGACCCCCGCTGTCCATGCGGGATGGCGAGGTCAGTGGGGGCAGGGTCACAGGCCGGCGCAGCATGGCCGCCCCACAGTGGGCAGCTCACCCCAAGCTGCCTCGTGGGCACCCAGGCTGAGAGCCGAGTGGGTGGCCATTCCCAGAGAGGCCCGTGCCTGGTCCACTGAACATGCCCATCATCACACGATCACTGGGAAACGGGAAAATGAAATAGGGTCCCTGTGTCATACGACATAAAAGAATTCAAGCAGGAGAAAGACAGGCATAAAAGCCCAAGCGACATCATTCAAGTGACACACGAGACCAGCTTTATGAGCTCGGGTAGGGCAAGCTCCCTTAAACAAGACAAACGGCACAGGCCCAGAGGACAGGGCTGGATTCGTCTCACGAAACAACCTTCGCACTCCCCATAAGCCCTTTGTCCCCTTCATTGTGGAGCCCCTCTCCTTTCCTGGTTCCTGGAACCCCTTTCCTCTGCTCGCCCGGCTACCCGTCGTTTCTGAGACAGATCTTCTCGTAGCTCCCAAAAAAGGCTGCACTGGGGAAACATGGTTGGCCTGGCCCAGCGGCAAGTGTCTTTCCTGTACTTTCACACGATAGTAGTTTGGCTGCTCTGTGGCTCCGCTGTCCTCTAGCTGCCCGCGCTGCTCTTGAGACATTGGAAAGCACTCTGGGGACCAGTCTTCGCGTGTGTCATTTTCATTCCTCTTGGTTTGTCTGTGCCCACTGTTCTGTGGGTCTGGGTGTGAGGCTGCTTCAGCACTGTGCTGTTTTATCTGCTGGCCACACTTTCAGTCTAGAAACTCACCGCCGTGGGATCTGGGTGTTGTCTTGGTTTATCTTTACTCCCCTGCTGTTTTCCCTGCTCTTTCTGGACTCCCGTTTGGACATTGGTCCTTTAATTTTTCTTTTTCCTGTATTTCTTTCTCGCGTTGTCAAATTTATCAACATAAAGTTGGTTATAATAGCCTCTTACTATTCATCTTTTAAAAATCTCCCCAGTTTTACTGAGATATTATTACTATCAATTTTAATGTGTTATCTGACTGGTGCTATCCTATTCATTTTTTATGTTGTCAATTTGCATTTCCCCACTTTCATTAAACTTTTCAAAGAATCAATTCCTCACCCTATTGCTTTTGGTTTTATTAAACATTTATTCAACTGTTCAAATAACTTTTCAAAGAACGAAGTCTTGACTTTTTGCTTTTCTTATTACATGCGTACCTACTGTTCCATTGATTTTGGCTCATCTCTAGTATTCCCTTCCTTCCACTTTCTTTGGGTTTGATTTGCTGTTCTTTTCCTTGCTTCACAATCATTCTCAGCTTCCCTTGTTTTCTAACATATACACTTAAAGCTATAACTTTGCCCCTTAGCACTGCTTTAACTGCATCCACGGGTTTGCTTTGTGTATTTTCATTGTCACTGACCATCCTGACCTAGTGGGGGTCAAACTTCCATCAATTCCACTCTGCTTTTCAGAGCTTTTTGCTTAGTTTTAAAGCCCTTCCCATCCCACATCCTGAAGCTTCAGGATTTTGTCAAATGTCATGAGGGGGAAAACACCAAGTATGTCAGGCCCCTCAAGTATCTTATGTTTGTCTCCCTAGCCTGTGAGATGGCCGAGGCTGTTTGAGTCACTCTTCCCAGCTCTGGCCCCCTGCCTGGATGAAGCCTGGACTCTTGGCTTTACACAGATCCTGCTCCCAGATGAGGCAAATGCCCCCAGAGGAAAAGCTGCAGTGGAACAGTTCTGGGGTTCCCCCTCTGTGGATCTGTTTTCCCTCAGTCCGCATTGCTTCAGGAGCTCTCTGGTGCCTTTAAACAGATGCTTTTGTGTGTTGTTCTCAGCACAAGGTAGGCTTACCCCAAGCTACTGCATCCACTGGACAGACCATGCTGTTCTTCCTCCATCTTTACTCAGCTTCCAGAGGCACTGGTGCCAGCAGTTTCAGAGCCTGTTGATGGCTTCATGGTGAACTGGATTGCTTCTCAGGAGTCAGCTTTCTCAGCTCTGCTAAGGTGGTTGCTACTCACCTTCCGCTTTCCTGCTTCCAAAATGTTTTCATCTCCTCTACATTTTCTTTCTCTTTATGGGCTTAGGCCATTGAAAAGCATCGCTTGGCTTTTGTTCAGTGATATTTTGGGAGGAAAGAAACTAAATTCACATGTTCAATCTGCAATCCATACCCAGATATCCCCGTTTTCTGAATTTTCTCAAGTGAATCTATGCTTCACTTTTATAATAAAAGAATTAAATAACTTTTAGAAAAGATTCTTAAGACATACAGTTCCTAATGTGGGAGGTTCTCAGTATCTGGTGAATGATCAGTGGCCCCCAGAACTGGCATGGAGTCTCGGCTCGATGATGTACTGGCTGTGTGACCTCAGCCTGGCCTCATGAAGCAGTCACAGCCAGGCCTCCTGCAGAGGTGTGCTGCGAGGCCGGCATAAATGGCATAAATGAGGGGCACATGCACAGCCGTCCACACTTCACAGATGCTCTCAACAGGCAGCAGCTAGTAACAGTGGTGACGGATGCACACATGAGATTTTCTGGGTTTTTATCCTTGGGTAGACGTGGATTGCTCCTTTTTTAATATCAAACTGAAAGGTCCACTGTCCCCTCACGAGCATCATGCTACACTGTCTATGCTGGAGTCAGCTCAGGGCTTTGCCTGGAGATGACAAAGCAGCCACATTACCCACTTGGTGCAAACAGTTCCCTCCCCAGACTGCCCTGGCGACTCTCGCCATCATTGCTGGGGCACCTTCGGGGTTTATGCCAGGCAGGAAGGGAGCACCATTGGTCTGCTTTCACTGATTATCTGTGACAACTGTCAGGCAGCTGGGGAAGGAAGGGGGAGGTGGTGTATTAGTCTCTGGTTGTTGTTGTAACAGATGACCACACACACAGCAGAGCAACACAATGTCCACTCTTACAGATCAGGGGTCAGACATCGAGCAGTCGCACTAAGCTAAGATCCAGGTGTCAGTAGGGCTGTTTCCTTCTGGAGGCTCCAGGCCAGGGTCCGTCTCCTTGCTCATCTGAGTTGTCAGAATTCGCTTCCTTGCAGGTGTAGGGCCGAGGTCCCCGTTTCCGTGCTGGCCTTGGGTGAGGGCAGTCCTGGGCTCCTGGAGGCCTCTGCACTGCTTGGCCCGTGGCCCCTCCCTCGATCTTCAGAGCCAGCAATGGCGGGTCGAGTCCCTCTTTTCCATTCTGTCCTGTCTCTCTGACCCTCTCTTCCACCTCTCTCTCCCACTGTGAAGGACTCATGTGATTAGATTGGGCCACAGGATAACGCAGGGCAATCTCCCCATCGTAGAGTCCTTAGCCTTAATCACCTCTGCAGAGCCCCCTCTGCCATATGGGGTCACATAGTTGCCAGCCAGGGACCAGACACAGACATCTTTGGGGCCATTAGCCTGCCTACAGGTGGGAACAGTTGTGGAACTGAAGCAACTCTGCCAGGTCCGTGGCCCTCGGCTTGGTCTGTTGTCGGTGACCCAAGAGTGACAACACATGGTCCCCACCCCACCCCTCCTACCTGGATGAGCTGGGCACGGGGAGTGGCCAGCAGGTTGAGTGTGCAGGAAAGCTTCCGGAAGAAGCGTTCTCCGGCCTCCCCAAAGCCGGCGCTCCGCGTCCACTCCAGGAGCTGCTGCAGGCGGGCACAGGCCTGGACGCCTCTGGGCCAGTGGAAGCAACTCAGAGAGGGGCCTGGGGAGGGAGGGAGGAAAGGTGAGGCCCCGGGCCCTCCCTCCCCAGGGGAGTCAGGCCCCAGCTGGCCCCCTGTGTCTGTCCTTGCCCCACTCCAGGCTTCAGAGGACAGAGGTAAGACCTTATACCGGTTTCCAAGGCAACTAACCTGCTTGTGGGCCCCTCTCTGGGAGGGGCTAGGGTGAGCAGGGATGGGCTGTGACAGCCACTGAATCCCAAGTACAAAGGGACGTACAGTGAGACCCCTTGCTCCCAACCCCAATCCTGCCTTTTGGACCCCACACCAGCCTGGGAAATCCACACTGGTGACACCCGTGTGCTGGGGACTCGTCCCTGTGCTCATGTCCCTGTGTCCCAGCAGTGCCCCTGAGCCCTGGGCAGGGTGACAGAGGAACGTCTGCAGTGAGGAGTTTGGGTAGCAGGGAGGCAGGATCAAAGGTCACATCACTTCCCTGAGCCTGTTCCCTCTGTCACAGAGGCTGTGGCCCTGTGTGGGAATAAAGGGAACCAGGAAAGGCCTGAGGGGCCTGTGCAGGCCACAACCCCCTTTTCCCGGGGCCTCTCTGCAGCCACTGACAGGCTCCTGCTCCTATGGGGACACGCTCTGTAACATCTCCTACTCTCCTGAGCTTCTACCTGCCGCCCCCACAGCACCAGCCTGGACCCCCATGGATCAAGACGCCCCGACCGTGGCACAACGTCCTCAGGAGCCGTCTCCAGGGCCCAGCCCGGCCCCTCACCCTTGTCCAGGAGCTGATTGAAGAGCAGAGTGCTGGAGAAGAAGAAGAGGTAGGCCAGCACCTGGGCAGCAATCTCAGGGTGCACCTGGGACTGCCGCAGCAGGTCCAGGGCGGCCTGGTACACAGACACCACGCGGCGCAGCTCCTCGGGCAGCTGGGGGGCCGAGCACCAGCTGTCCCGGCACTCCGTCTGGAAAGGGGGGCACTCCAGCAGGGCCGGCAGGCAGACGTATAGGGACTGGGGGCGAGAGGAAGACACCACAGCCGTTGGCAGGGGCCCCTGGCCTAACGAGCTCCTGCCTCGGCAGACGGCCCTTGTGACGTACAGCCCGGGGGGTTTCAGCTGGGCAGTGAGTAATGGTCTCCCACAGGGGCTGCCTGGGGGTGCGGGGGTCAGTACAAGCTCCTGTTAAAGGTGCCGACGGCACTGGGAGGCACCCAGGGGCTCCAGCAACCCTGAGGGTCTTGAGGGGGCAAAAGCTCAGCCCTCTTGTTTTATCAAAAGTTTCACTGGATGGAAGAGTGGCAGGTAGGGCCACCTGAAGGGGGTTCCCACAATTGGGGGACTCTCTTTAGAATGTAGGGTAACAGTCCCATTTGGCCCCTGAATAGACTGGACAAGCAGGCGCTCCCTAGTGATGGCTGAACTGGTGGACGTGTGCTCTGGGCCACTGGACTGCATCCCGTGGACCCTCAACCTGCTTGGCCAAGGACACAGCAGAACCCTGTTGTCCCGAGGGAACCAGGCCTCAGAAAGGCCAAAGCCAAGGTCAGGAGGCTGCAGAGGCACCAGACGTGCCTGGCTCGCATCCAGGACTGACCTCTGCTCAGCTTGGAGACTCCTGACGCCGGGGCAATGGGCAGACTGGTCTGGGGCCACAAGCTGCTGACCACCCCTCAGACTGCTGGGACAGCGTGTCCGGGGAGGAGCCAGGGCCCCTGCAGCCTGGCACCACCGCACACCCATTCCACCTTTCAAATGGTTTCCCCAGAGCGGCCGCCCCTCTGCCTCCCACACTGCACTGCTGGCCTCCAGAGTTGGGCCTGGATGGTTCATGGGACAAGAGTGACACTGAGCGAGGAGGGAGAGGAACTGGAAGCTGGCACTCAGGTTGGGAGTGGCTGCCAGTTAGAGCTCAAAATGCTTGGGCTCTAAGCATTTTCCCATGACAGGTGGGAAAAGCAGACAATTCCTTTCAGGTTCCCCGAAATAGCCGCTCGGAGAGCCGGAGGACGCAGCGCTCCCCCTGCGGGCGCTGCGGGCTCACCTTGGAGACATAGTACACACACTGCTGGAACACGTACAGGATGACCTCCTCCAGGACTGCCATGGCCTCCTCGCTGGCCGAGAGCGCACAGGAGAACAGTGACTCCTTCGAGCCTGCAGTGACATAGCAGTGCAGGGGTGACTGAGTAGGGACGGCTGGGCCTCAGCGCATGTGCAGGAACCTTCCAGAATGGCAGCGACTTCAGACGTCCGCCTTCCTCCTGAGTGCACTTGCCCAACGCTCCCATCTTAGGTTTGGAAAATGTGATAAGCCAAAGGCACAGAGGCAGCCAGGCCAACCTTAGCCCTGCCTGCCACCCCTCCCCACAGCCCCAAGGGGTCCCCAGATGCGGGAGGGGCCACAGGGAAGACACTGGTGTCTTTATCCTCAGGGAGGGAGAGCGAGGCACTTGGAACCACCCCTGGGTAGGCCTCCCCAGGCGGGGGCAGTAGCGGGGGCCTGGGCAGGGGACCTGCCCTGCAGGGGCAGAGAGGGTGCCAGCGGATGCCAGGGGATTCCTTCCTTCTGGGGAGGGGTTCCTGGAAAGGCAAGAGGCCAAACTGGCGACAGGGTCCCCAAAACCAGAGGCCCTAACAGGGGTTCCTAACAGGAACCTTCCAGAATGTGGGGAGGCATGTGGTGTCACAGCACCTGTGTTCTACCAGCATTTGGGGCAAATAGACACTGGACCCCCATCTGTCCTGCACTCTCTGCGATCCTCACTTCTGTATGAGGAGCTGCAGGCCAGCGGCTATGGTGTTGTGTCCAGTGCCAACGGGACCGAGCCACAGCCTAGCCAGCCCAGCGGCTCTCCTCACTGCCCGGTCACCCACAGTGGCCCTCTGATTACCCGATTACCACACAGCGGGGCCCCACTGCCGGAAGTCTCTGCCAGGGCTGGAGGGTGTCACCGGTCTACTGGAGCCAAGAATCACCCCCAGCATGAAGCTGGCCTCCCAGGAGCACAGGGATGGGGCCGTCCTGCTGCTGGACATGGCGGGAAGCAGCGTGCCGGCCATCAGAGGCCCACCCCCCCTGCCACATCTGGACGCTGCTGTCACTGAGGTTTTGCTGCTCATGGTGCTTCTCCTTCAAGTGCCTGGCTCTCCTGCCCCTCGGCCCACAGAGCCCCCAAGGGCTCACCTCCCAGGAACCAGAGGTCTGCCACACAGCCACCCAGGGCCTGGCTGCGGGGTCTCCTGGCAGAGTCTGGATGCTCCCTGAAGCCTCACTGGGGCCCTACGTCTAGGGGAGCAAGAGGCTCTTAACAGGCTGCCAGCTGCAACACAGCTTTCTTCCAGAAGGCTCCAGGCCTACAGAAGCACACAAGGCTTCCTGGAGGCCCAGGACAGAGGCCGTCCTCTGGGCACCGAAGAACCCTCCCCACCCGCAGTCTATGGGCACTGAGGCAGAGCCACAAGACTCACAGGACCGTTTTACATGAATAAAATAACGCCACCCCCCTCGAGGGGCTACTCTTTCATCTGCCTGTGCAGATGAGGCCGCCTGGATAAGAGCTTCAGACAATAAAGACTGTTTGGGGGATGAAAAGGCAATTTTTCCAGCTTTCAGGACATGACATCTCTGTTGTTAGAATTCTTCCCACAGATCCTTCTGCCAAAGGTCAGGAGGCCGAGGCACCGGCTGTAACCTCTGCTGATGCTGTTTTTCCTCTGAGCTCTCCAGCGCCTGCACCGCCCAGGACACTGTCTCTGGTTTTGCTGTGGCTTCCCCGGCAGAGGCAGGGCTTTGGGCCGCCCACGTGCTCACACCCACTACACAACATCCAGGCCCCAACCAAAACTACCTTCCAGCAGCGAGGAAGCAGCGAGGCAGAGGTGCTCCGGTCGCCCCCAAGCAGCTTTTCCTGTGAAAACCAGCCAGACGCAGGTCCCTCCCAGCCTGGGCGGGGCCGGCCCAGAGGGGCCCCCGGAACTGCAGCCTCAATAAGGCGACAAGAAGGCATCAGTGGGACTTGTCACTGAACGCTGTGCCTAAAGGTCAGGGGGGCGGGGGGCTGTCCCAGCTGACTCCTTCTGCTAGAGCCAGAATAAATGGGGCTCCCTGTGAACACACCCCAGCTCCTGGAATCGCACAGAAGGACAACGTGCGCTTGGAGACAGGCCAGAGGCCCAGATGCTTGCTGGCCAACACCAAGCCCAGTAGAGCCTCCCCACTCAGATCCCACTGTGGTCCTGGGCGGCCAGAAGCCTCCGAGGAGACTAGTGGGGCTTGGGGGGAGAGGTGACCACAAGCCTTGCAGGCAAGACAGGGCCAGGTCTGTGGACAGAGAGGGCAGCGGCCCGTCCTGGGAGGTCTAACAGTGTCCACCCAAGGGGACTAAGGCACGGAGGCAGCAGGCCGCAGCCCCGGAATGCCCTCTGGGATGCACATGGATCCAGCACTTCCCTCCACATACCCATGGAAGCCCAGACGCCGAGGCCCTGGGAGCCCGGCCCCTCCACGCGATGGGCCTGGCCAGGCTTCCCAGCCGCGGCTCTCAGGCCAGCCCATGTCCACAGCCCAGCTCCTGGCCGCCGCCTCCACACAGGCCTCACGAAGCACAGAGTGGGACAGTTGGCACCTCACCGGGTGAGGTCCAGGGTATTTATTCAGGCTCTTTCCCGTGGAGCCCACGGCCCCTCCCAGGAGACATGGCTGCGCACATGGAGACGTACAGCATCCGGCAGACCCTGCCAGACCACGTCCTGCCTGCCGGGCCCCCTCCCACCTCCTAGCGCACCTCCCACTACTGCAGCCTGGGCCCCAGAGGCTGCCAGCCAGGCCTGCTCCGGACCCCTGCAGCTTCTGGAACAGTCCGGGAACAGGCCAAAATCCTACAGACCGGACCTGAGCGGCTTTGTTTTCAACACAGCTCTGCAGGCTAAACCAAGCTCATCCACATGAGGCTGTCTCCTCAGCCCCTGGGTGCCCAGCTGTCACATCCTGTCCAGCAAAGTACGGTCCTGCTGCTCCTTCTCTGCTCCATCCCAGGACCCATCATGCCTCTCCAGGCCCCACATAGTCCTCGTCAGACATACACCAGCTGGAATCCCACGCCGGCCTCAGGGTGCAGCCAAATGCCACCTCCCCCATGAAGCCTTCCCAGACTGCCCCGTCAGAGTCGCTCTCTCAGTTAGTGTTTTCTGCACTTTACACAAATGCTAAGATGCACATTGTCCCACATTTCAGTCTCTGAAATTGACGTGCATTATACAATTCTACAACTGTCACTGGCGACATGCCTCACTTCTGAAATAGTGGAGCATCTCGTAAGGGACGATGGCTTGGGGCCCGTGTACTGCAGTCCTTCCACCTGTGCATGCTGAGTGCCCTGTATCCCCCTGGGCCTTCCCCAGGCAGAACACAGCGGGACAACACATGAAACGACGAGGGCAGTGTGCCAACGTGCCGTGGACGAGAGGTGCCAGATTAGGCCAGCTGTTAGCGTCCCTTCCATCTCAGGGGATCCGTCTCTGTTCTAGTGGCCAGCCCTACGTGGAGACAGCACAGTGACACCACGCTGACCACGCTCACCTGGCCTGGGAGCGCCAGCACGAACCCTACCTGTGACATCCAGCTCCTCTTCCAAGCTCTGCATGTACAGTGGGCACTTCTGCTGGATAAAGTACAGCAGCTCGATGGAGTTGGACATCCAGAAAAGAAGGTGCTGCAGGCCGGGAAGCAGGCTGGCCAGGGTACTGCTGGCTGAGGAGATGGGCTCCTGGCTACCAAGACAGAAAGACGGAGAATGACACTTGGACCATCACTGCACATACAGACGTTCGTTTCAATGGGACACTAACAAAAACTATGATTTGTCAACCTCCCAAGGTCAGGCTGGGAAATGAGATATAAATACATAACCTGTTTGACACTTGACAGCCAGACGCACATCTACAAACCTCAGTAGGAAGCCAGTGACCACAGCCGTTGGTAAAGGACTCTGGTAAATAAACCATTTTCCTATCTTCTCCTTTGGAATTAGACAGTTAGGTAGCTGTGAATGTCAGTGTGTGTGTGTATGTGTGTCTGTGTGCCTGGGGCCGGGGGAGATGGTCTTTAATTCTGCCTGTTGTACCCAGAGCAGCTCAGGGACTCGCGGGTATCAGCGTGACCCAGCGGTCCTGGAGAATCAGGCCCACGGGAAAGCCACTGGGGCCGTATCTGTGACAGGGCCCCTGGGGAAGTGTCGGGGGAGAGCTGAGGCTGTCTTCCTCCATGTCTGTCCCTGCTGAGCAGCCAACGTGGGCTGAAGGGCGACCTCAGGCTCCCTTCCCCACGTTCCTCTTGTGCTGGCAGTTTTGCTCTCTCTGCTGTCACTTCACTTTTGTCCACAGTGTGACCTTCTGTCCTCCTCCTGGGGAGTGAAGGGACCGGCTTCAGACCCGTCTCCTGTGTTTACGGCTGCGCAGGCCTGCGCTTGTCTTGCGTACCTCAAAGTCCTGCTCCTTTCCGTCCCTTCTGGTTTGAATGACACACGTATGTGCACACAGCATCAAGAGTTCATGTCATTAACAAAGGATTCATTTGGCTCTTTAGAGTCTAATTCCATTTTGTTTTCAACATTTATTGCCCTTCTCAATTTCACCCAGAACTCAAAGGCACAGATAGGCCTCTCCTGAAAACTAAACCACCAGGATTGCCAGCTGGAGTTTCGGGGTCAATCCCAGCGAGGTCAACATGAGTGCAGCCCCGGCCACACACTGTGGGGCACAAACAAGGTGCAGGTGAGCACGGAGTGGGGACATAATTTCATGGGTCTGACACCAAAGGCACAGGCCGCAAAAGCAAAACCAGACAAGGGGGACTACGCAGACTGAAAGCTTCTGCTCGGCAAAGGGAACAGCAGAGTGGAAAGGCACTTATGGAGCAGCAAAAGGATTTGCAAACCACATAGCAGATAAGGGGTTCATTTCCAAAACATAAAGGAACTCCTACAACTCAAAAGCAAAAAAAACGAATAACCCAATTCAAAAATGGGCAGGGGAAAAAACAATGGGCAGAGGACCTGAGTAGACGTCTCCAAAGAGGACACACAGATGGCTCCCGGGATGTGAAAAGGTGCTCAGCACCACTAATCACCAGGGAAATGCAAATCAAAACCACGATGCGATGTCACCTGTCAGAAGGAAGACCATCAAGACAAGGGTACCAAGTGCTGGTGAGGACGTGGAGAAAAGGGAGCCCTCATGCCCTGCTGGTGGGAATGTGAACTGGCGCAACTGCTGTGGAAATCAGTATGGAGGGGCCTCAAAAATTAAAAATAAAACTACCATATGATCCAGCTATCCCATTTATGGGTATTTATCCAAAAGAATTGAAATCAAGAGCTTCAAGAGATATAAGCACCCCATGTTCACTGCAGCACTATTCACAACAGCCAAGAGGAGGAATCAAACTAAACGTCCATCCACAGGTGACTGGATGAAGCAAGTCTGGCATAGGATACAGTGCAGTATTATTCAGTCTTAAAACCACAAGGAAATCCTGCAATACTCGACAACAGGGACAAACCCTGAAGACACGATGCCAGTAACCGCAATGAGCCCCTGCAGGAGGACAATCCCTGCAGGATCGAGCTCCCAGCCCCTGGTGCTGTGCACGTGTGGAAATGGCGCTCTCTGTGGAGGCTGACGTTGGACATTGGAGACGTGCTGCCCTCTGTACGTTTTCCTAGAGAAGTCAGCTCGCTCCGACAGAGTGGGAGGCAGGAGAAGGCATCCGAGGGTCTTGCCCTCTCACTCTGTGGACAGCGTTCTAGAAATCTTCCACAGAGCTTCCCAGGGTGGTGATTAAAGAAATAAAAACAGCCACTCTGAGCTGTAAGGACTGTTTGACGGAAGCACAGAGCTGACCCCAGAGGCGTTGGGGGGCCCCCTTGGGTCCCGCTGCCACGGGAAGTGGAGGTCTCTGGGGAACTAGCTGCCCAGGGGCGGGTACAATGACAGAAATACTTACAGGTGCGTCTGCTGCTCTGCCAGTTCTTTGGTTTTCTCCTACAATTATAAAGGAAAACAAACAAGCATGAGGAAAACAGGATACCAGGCATGTGTTCAATGACAACACGACCAAACACATGTGACACCACCTAGGTAAACACGTGCCGTCGCTGATGCAGACATGCCGCACTCTGCTGACGAGCCACTCCAAGCTATGTGGGAAAGGACATTTTTCCATTTGGTTTGGTCGCTTCCCAGTCCATTATTGAATATGAACTGCATACTTCCTACATCGGAAATATTTCACACCCATCCAGCTTCCATAACAACTGGCCATTTCAGAAGGAGTAAAGACAGGCCACATGTCCCACAAACACCAGAACAAAGTTCTAACACTCTTCTTGTTAAGCTTAATATGTACACTTTTAAATGTCAGCCACATCGTGATGATAAACAGATGAAGGTGCTCAAGTATTTACAATGTATTTAAACTTCCCCACTGGGACTTTTTTGGGGAGGGTGCTAGCGGCATGAAGTGTCGGGGGGACAAGGGGGCAGGGATGCCTCTGGACATCCTGCAGTGCCCAGGTCAGCCCCATGGCTCAGAATTCTGCCAAACATGCTTGGTGCCATGGTCTAGGGACTCAGTCCCGGAGGGGTTTTCCATGTACCTAAGTTGACCGGTCCTGTGTCCCCACCACCAAGTTGACAAGGGCTCTGCAGTGGGTGTTGGCAGGGGCTCAACTCGCTGGGCGGGTGGGACACAGGACACGCAGGCTTGGGGCTACAGGCACCACATTCCCAGGCCTGTAGCAGGGCTGGGCCGAGGGGAGGACACAGGACCAGAGCTCATGAGACATGACCGTCCCCACGAGGGTGAAGTGCCACAGCGGATGCGCCAGGCTGGGCGGTGTGGACGGGCAGAGAAGGCTGGCCTTCGGCCTGAGGAGGTACCCAGGACTTCCACCCTGTGGCCACAGCGCCCCCAAGCTCCACCACGGCCCCAGGGCCCAGACAGCCAAGCTCCTGGCTGGCAGAGACTGACCCAGACTGTGTCACGGATTATCCTGGCCATCTTGAGCAGGAGCTGCCCGAACGAGCCTGGCTCCAGGCGGGTGGCCGAGTGCTGGACACAGAGGCAGAGGAGGAAGGCGGGGGTCAGCTTGTGGTCATCGCCGCCCGGCTCGATCAGCGTCATGATACGCTGCAGCAGTGTGTCCTCCACGGCAGGCTCGAACTCCAGGTAGAGCGGGCGCGGCCGGGGGAGGGCGGCGGCTGTGGAGGCGGCGGTGCCCCGGGCCGCCGGGAGCAGGGCCCCACACAACCTGCAGCTGTGCGGCACGGCCCGCAGGCGAGCCAGGGCCTGGGCAGGCAGGGGCTGGGCCTGTGCTGGGTCCTTGAACAGCAGCAAGTAGTAGAGGCCCAGGGACAGCAGGTCCCCATGACGCAGCACCACAGTCCGGCCCCCCACCTCTGAGAAGTTGACCGCGACGGGCGCCCCAGGGATTGGCTCCAGGACCAGCCGACTGCCCGCCCGCTCTGGGCCCGAGGGCTGGCACTGGCGGAGGGTGCAGTGCAGGGGCAGGATGTCGGGGGCCGACAGGCTGATGCTGGGCTTGCTGGAGGGCGTCCTCTGGCCCACCGTGTGCCGCTCCCTGTTGAGCACGTATACCAAGCTGTCCTGAAACGCAAACGCCAGACCTCAGGGGCCAGCGCAGTGTCCCTGTCCATGGTCCCTAAGAGTGTGGGCGGGAATGCTGTACTGGGCAACAGAAGTGGTGGGAAATGCTGGCTCTGCGGGGTGGGGGCGACAGGCAGCCTTTCGCTGTGTCACCCAGAGAATGCACCCCTGCAGCACATGGAGGCCATGTGAGCCGTTCACCAGGCCTCTGCCATCACCTGGAGGACACTGCGCACCTGTGCCCTGGTCACCTGCCTGTGTCCTTCCCCAAAGCCAGGGCAGGAAGAGGCCTGAGACGCAGTCTGAAAGCTGGTAGACAGTCCCGTGCTGGGCACCTGGTACCACACTGGGGTCAGTAAGTGAGGAGCTGGGCGACCCTCCTCGCAGGGCCCTCTCCCCTGCTGCTCCTCCTGTAACCTGGGCAGAGAATGCCCTGGAAGCAGAGGACAGGGGGCCTCACCCACCCCCAGAGTCTAGGATGGGTCCAATGTGGTGGTCCCTACCCACCCACCCCATTCCTACAGCCCTGTCACGGTCGGCGCGACTGCAGTCGCAGGACTGACGGCTGACTTAGCTAACGGCAGGGCAGCCCGCGGGGCTGGCGGCTCACGTGCTGCTGGCTGTAGCCCTGCAGAAGCAGCAGGTGCGGGGACTCGTAGAGGGAGCAGCGCATGGCGTTGCGGCCCGGCTCCTCAGGGCCCTGGGTGGCAGCAGGGCTCAGGCTGGTCTCGCTCACTGTGCGGCGCAGCCGGGCTGGGGGGGGGCTCCAGGAGCCCCCCGAGGCCAGGGCTGGGGTCCCCTTGGCGCGGTTCCGCTGCAGCCTCCGGGCTTGGGCGTTTATCCCTGAAACAGAAGCCACACAGGGTAACCAGGCAGCGCCGTGGAGGCCCCTCCAGGCCCTTCTCACGAACCACTGCTCCTAACACCGGCCCCTGCGCTGCAGGACCATCTGGAGGAGGCTAAGGACTCCGCCCACTGACCACATCCTCGCCAGGCCAGGCACCTCCGGGGCCTCCCCTCAGGAGGCCAAACCCACCTGGAGTCACCAAGGGGGTCCTGTGGGGCACCTCCCCACTCCAAAGCTCTGCCATCCACCTGTCCTGTCCTGCCAGCCCACCTGTGCGTGCATGTGTGCTGACTGAAGAGATGGGAACCGCTCATCTTCCCCCCAAATTTACAAGCAGGAAACAGCCAACTTGCCCACATCACCCAACCCTCTGGGCCAGCTGGTCTCCTAGGACAGCATGGCTGCTCCTTCCCCAGTCTGCTCCCACACCCCAGGTCAGAGCGTGCACGTACACACACACACACACACACACACACACACACACCTACATGTGCACACAAACAGTCTTACACATCCAGAAAGGGCCCTTTTAAACTAATGCTGTCGATAAGCTGAGAAGCCACATGGAACCCGGACACACCAGTCTCCTATCACCAGGGCCCCTGCCAATCCCAGCACTTTCTTCCTGAGCCCCCTCCATCAGCCCCCATACGCAGCAACCCTTCCAAAAACCACTCCAAACCAAACCAGACAAAGCCAGCGGAAGTGTGGCAGGTGGGGGAGCGAGCTGGGGCCAAGGGCGCTTTCTTACCGGAGCTGAAGCCAAGCGTACTGACCGCCCTGCCCTTCCAGAAGGAAGCCTGCTCCTCCGCAGCCCGCAGGGGGCCGGGGCTGCAGGAGGGGAGGGGAGAGGACGGGAGGGGAGGGGAGAGGACGGGAGGGGAGGGGAGGCAAGGCTGCAGAGCCAAGCCCAGCCACTGCGCAGTGCGAGGCTGTCAGCGCTCCCGACAGCAGCAGAGCTAAGCCAGCGACTGGCAGGAAGGGAGCAGGCCTGGGCAGGAGGGCACAGGGAAGGGGGTGGGCAGGAGGGGCAGGGGGAGCAGGCAGGAGGAGGGCACAGGAGGAGTAGGTGGGGGCCGGGGGAGCAGGTAGGGGCAGCCCTGTCCCACTTCCACTCTCCTATGAATGCCAGACCCCAGGGCTTGTGACATCATTGCACAAACGTGGGACCACACCTGAAAGAAGAAAATGTTAAAAACCAGTCCAAAATGACGTTCTAGCGCCCGAGCTTTTCCTCCCTCTAGGACGGGACTGCAGGAGAGGGTGTGCCTCAGAACCAACTTCCAGAAGTCCTGGGTCTCCCAGGCAGCCACAGACCCCGAGACGGCCCCTGTGCCAGTGTGAAAGGCCGGGGCTGGGGAGCTCTGGCTCCCTGCGCTGCCAGGGGTGAAGCAGCAACAGCTCCTGACCACGGCCCTGGACCCCCAAGGTCAGCATGGCCAGTGTACAGAGCAATCCACATAGTCGAGCAGACACGACCCCATGCACACGCGCTTGGCAGTACGTCCAGGTGGACCCTCACACAAGCATGGACATTTGTGCAAGGCGGTCTCCGAACCCGCCACAGGACCCTCATGGGGCTGGGCCCTGATGGACACAGTAATTATATTAGAAACTTCTCTGCAAAAGAACGTAAAGGCGAACAGCAAAGTGCAAAGAGATGTTTGCAGGACCATCAGAATCCATGTGGAAAAGGCAGACACCCAGTTTCTGCTTTTGCTGGGCTTGATGCGTTTCGAAATGAAGACGAGGAAGCAGTGAGAGACAGGCACAGAGGGGAGCGATGAAGCTGTTTAGCCTCACAAACACTGAAGGAGACACAAACTAAAGCAAAGAGATATGTTTCTCCCCTGTCAAATGGTCAGATGTTTGTGTGTTTTTTAAAGAGGGCGCAGGTCACAGCGGCGCAGGTCACAGATACCATGTGGGTATCGAACCGGCAACCTTGGTGTTATTAGTACGATGCTCTAACCAACTGAGCTAACCGGTCACCCCAAATTATCAGATTTTTAATGACAGTATCATATGATAGCAAGGCTAAGGAGAGACAAACGTTCTCAGAAACTGCTGGTGGGAATATAAACTGGCCCTGATCCTCCCAAATTTTAAAAATAGCTATCCAGATATTGCCAACCACATCAAATTAGATATAAATATGTCTATGTCTAAAACTGTGTCCATCCTTCCACAAAGGAATTCCACTTTTAAGTAGCTATCCTGCAGAAATAATCAGAAAGGAATCAAACATTTCAGTACAAGAATGTTTATATAAGCATTACTTACAAACAGAAAAGGGGAAACCGTCTAAAAATCCAACAGGGACACGGTTAGGCACGGAGTCACCCACTGGCACTACAAACGACATTCCTCACAATATGAGGAGATAAGCAATAAGTTAAAAAACAGAGGATATATAACTATGTACATTGGTAGGTTGATTTAAATTACTTAAGAAAATAAACGCAATACTGAGAAGAGAGTGGAATAAAAGGCACTAGGCAGGGCCTTTGCAGATGATTTTTATTCTCTTCTTTATACTTTCCCTTATTTTCCAACTTTTCAACAACGGATAGGTCTTGTTATTTAACGTGGGGAGAAATTACATTTTAAAGTACCAAGGAGCCAAAAAAAAAAAATGTGAAGGGGAATAAAAGGTCCAAATTGCCAGATATACAAGTAAGCCATGGGGATGTACGTACAGCACAGGGAACATAGTCAATAATATTGTGACAGTGGGACGGTGTCAGATGGTTGCTGGACTTATGGTGAGCACTTCTTTAGGTATATAAAGGCTGAATAACTATGGTGTACATTTGAAACTAATATAATATTGTATGTTAGCCATATTTTAATTTTTAAAAATTTAAAGAAAAAAAATACGAGTATTTTTCCATGGTAAAACTTGGGACTTCTCATACTAATTAGAGGCTTGATCAGGGAATCGCATCCCCTCTCTAGAAGGAACTAGGTAATAACCTAATTAAGATAATGGGTAACTGAGTAGATAAAATGCTTAAGCCATTTGTTAGCCACAGTGGAAATGGAGCCTTCCAGAGCTGTGCCAGAGAGAGAGCAGTGTGGCATAAGCAGGAATTCTCTGTAGCTGAAACCGAAGGCCATGTCTGATCCCTGAGATGACTCTAAACCCTTTCTCACAGAGGATCATGGAAACACAGTAACAACTAACAGGCCTGGTGGCGCTCCTACAGACACTAACCACCTATCACCACGAGGACCGTTTTCATCGCTGACGCCACCAGATGTGCGTTCCCTGGACCCAGTGGGAGAACCAGCTCCTCTGTCCCAGAGCCCACCGATTCTCCACCTTTTCGTAGGTGGCTTGGCTCCCCGCCCACCCCTGCCCTGTGCTGCCTCTGCATCCAGACGACATCCTGACGACGCTTACACCACAGTTCACATCCCACTGTTCTGAGAGGAGCGCCCCACGCCCATCTCAGGTCAGGAGGGAGAGTTGAGGAAATTGCCTTGGAAGTAGAGCAAAAAGACAAAAAAGAGAAACTAGGAGACAGAAAAATCAGACACCATGTGGTCAGTCAAAAAGAGCCCGGAGAAATCATCAAAGGAATAATAACAATTTTTCAGAACTGAAAAACAAGAGTTTCAGAATAAAATGGTCCATTAAAAGTCTAACACACCATAGAGGTTAAAAATGCATAAAGGGTGTAACTATGCAAATGGATATATTTTAATGACCGCAATAAAATAGAATTATGGAAAACATAAATACATTAATGGATACAACCATAATTTTTTTAATAAAAAAGTGAAAGCCTAACACTAGGGTGAAAACACACCAAGACACATATCGTGAATTTTCAGAATGAGGCGGGGAGGAAAAAGAGTGAAGAAGCCAGGTGTGTTTCCAGAGAAGAAAGAGATTTAGTACAAACAGGACAGACAGAATGCGTTGCAAGTTCTCACAGGGGTGCTGGAAGTTACAAGAAATGGATCCACGCCTTCAAAATTCTAGGAAAGAAAATTCTTTTCATTCGAATACCCAGCTAAATGACTAATCCAGCGTTCAAGTAGAATCCATATCTTTTTAGACACACAGTACTTTAAGCAATTTTAGCTCTCAGGTACACTTTCTCAGGAAGCCCGTGGAGGAGATACTCCACCAAAATGAGGGCATAACCTGGAACAAGAAAGAGGGAACAAGAGCGAGAAATGGGGGACTACTCAGGGCGATTCAAAGGGAATGACAGCTAAGAGCAGCTTTGAGAGCAGCCAGCTGACGGAAGCAGGCAGAAGGCTCCAAAACACTGAAGTTGATAAAAGACACCATGTATCTCTTGAAAAGAGGTAAGATAATTGGCAGAGAGTTGGGGAATACTGAATTAGTGAAAAGTGCCAAGAAAAAGAGTGAGCAAATAATCTGACAAGAATTAATTTCAAAGAAACTGAAAGTTGGACAAGAAGTGTAACCTTTGTATATACTAGTCTTGAGTTGTGAAAAGCTATCCCCGGTCATAAAAATGTAACCTTACCAAAACTATGACCACTGGGAGGACAGGGCAATGGGGGCTGGGCGTTTTAAAAGAGGGAGGGACGGTGAAAAGAGCTACTACATCCTCAACTTCATGGAAGGACATCACTAGATAATGCCTGAAATTTGAAAAAGCAAGTACTGGCAGGATAAATGTTATTTTAAGATGTGGAATGAAATGCCAAAAAAGAAACAGTTCACAATTGAAAGTGATTTCCTCTGGGGAGTACAAAATCGGGAAGAGGGAAGGCTGACGCAGGGAGCCAGGGTTTGTGCTTTGTTTGTTTTTGCTTTTAATTAGCGTTAAGAAAATATAGCTTTGCCTGTGCACATATATAACTTTGGTGAAAATAAGTTAGTTTTTAAATGTACACACTTTTCAATCTACTGAATGAATGAATGAAAGCACACATTTGTGGTGTATATTTCATCAATCTTAGACACACTATTTTTCACATTTTAACAGATTTGAAACTGGAAAGCATCTTATATTCATGTAGAATGTCAGCCAGGCAGCAGCTGAGATGTGAGACGTTGGCTGTTATTGGGGCGGCAGGGAGAGTGGGGGGAAGATTCTGCAATATTTCAGTCATTTAAGGACCATTTGAAGATGAATGTGAGTTCTGGTTTTTGTGTGCAAACTTGCAGAATTTCATGCCAGCAGCGTGGAAGAAAATCCCAGAGATGACAGTGGAACGCTCCTTTTAGAAATGCTGCATCACAGGTGTTCTTGAGGGCACAGAAAACAATGGTGTGAGTTGTCCAAACTGACGGCTCCGAGATGAGAAGAATTAGACTTTGATTTTTTTCACTCATACTTACCTTTTTACGCGCACAACTCCAATACAGGGGAATGAGGGACGCCTGTTGGAGGCTGGGGGAGGAGGGTGCTGCTTGTGGGGCAGACCGCTCACTGGAGGCGCCCTGCAGCCCCTTCAGGATGAACCTGGACTCAGCTGGGGAGAGCACTGAGCAGCTGCCTGGTTTCTTGCTGCCTGCAGTGGGATGCAGTACCTACCCTGTGTCCCCGAAAATAAGACCTAGCCGGACAATCAGCTCTAATGCATCTTGTGGAGCAAAAATTAACATAAGGGAGGCTCAGAGCCCGAGGGCGCCCGCCGGGAGTGTGTTCCCTGGGCCTGAAACTTAACCAGAGGCCCACCCGGGTGAGTCTGGCTGGAGTTGAAAGTAGCCTTGGCCCAGCGACTCCTTCTCACCACCTGTTTCCCCTTTCGACCAGAATGTCTGTGACCGTCATCTGTGCTGCCCACCACTGCATGCTGGGAGCTGGGCAGACATGCTGTCCCTGGGTCGGCGGCCCACAGGTGGAGGAGAGGACTGTGCCCTCCACTGTGGAGCTGCACAGACTCAGGGGCCCCTCCACACCTGACCTACATGATTTGGACGACGAGGTTTTGGACTTGAACTGACCCTCCAATGGGATGAGACTCGGGAACCTGCAGACAGGTTAGCGCATTTTGCATGTGGGTGCAGCTGTGACCCATGGGCCCGGAGAGCGGGCTGTGCTGTGCGGGGCCGGGGTTCTAAGATGCCCCGGTGACCTGGCCCTCGTACAGTCCCCTCCCGGAGTGCACGTGGGCCCTGGGAATGGGTGTGAGAGCCCTCGCCGTGATTGTGTTCTGTTATATGGCAAAGGGGCTCTTGCAGATGTAATTAATTTTACTCATCGG
The DNA here is from genome assembly GCF_036562045.2 of Rhinolophus sinicus. Classification (NCBI taxonomy): domain Eukaryota; kingdom Metazoa; phylum Chordata; class Mammalia; order Chiroptera; family Rhinolophidae; genus Rhinolophus; species Rhinolophus sinicus. Next base: position 108,475,708 of record NC_133759.1, on the reverse strand, counting down.
CGCACTTTGGGCTCGCCACTATCCAGGTGGGCCTAATCTAAACAGACGAACAAACAGGAAGTCTGATTCTAAGCACCAGTGCGTAGTGACGCAGCGCTGCCGGCCTGGAGGTGCAGGGGCCACGAGAAGGAAGGGGAGCAGTAGCCCCAAGACGGCAGCCAGCAGGGGACCGGAACCTAAGTCCTATGACCGCAAGGAACTGCAGTCTGCCAACAGCAAGGGTGAGCAGGGACCTGGATCCTTCCCCAGCGCCTCCTGACTAGAACTCGGCCTGGCTGACATCTTGGTTTCAACCCCGTGAGACCCTGAGATTCCAGCCACAACACGCCGGACTTCTGACGCGCAGAACTGTAAGTTAATGGATGTGCTTTTAAGCGGCTAAATTTGTGCTAGTTGGTTATGTAGCAACAGAGAACTAATGCAGGCACGGAGGAGGAGGAGTCAGCACTGATGTGGGAGGCAGGAGGATTCCGTGATAACTGAGTTCCTATCATGGGAACCCATTTATGTTCATTCAGTGTCAGCAGGGAGAGAGGTGGCCCATCCCTAAGACATGGTGGTCCAGCCAGGACTAATCAGTCGACTTTGGACAAGGCCAAGCTCACTGATGACAACTGAAACTGGTTGGGGGGAGGCATGAACAACAGAGAACGAAACTGTTAGGCCACAGTCAAGACAAAGACCCCAGAGGTAGGAGTATGTTGAGCATTTCTGGCCTGAAAACGTTGGCTGGTTCTGGGGAAAAATAGTGGTGTTGACAGAAGTCAAGCCCTGGGCTTCCCCACGTTGGAGAAGCTAAAGGAGACCCTCGCCACACAGAGAGGAAAGCGCAGAAGAGAATGTGAAGCAGACGTAGCCCCACCCCCACCCCAGGGGCTGTGGGAAGAGCTGCTTTGGCACCAACCACAGTGGGGGAGGGGAGAGTGCGTGCATCCATCGTATGGAGAACAGCAGGCACGTTGTTACGGTCAGGATGTCGGCTTAGCTCTGGAAGAGAGACAGGGATGACGGCAGAGGGGCTTCTGGCCGGCTGGTTGTGCGTCCTCTGGGCCCAGTGGCATTCCTCAGGGGTTTGCTCTGTCCCGGTTTGATCAACGTTCATATACATGTTATACCCTATTCTACAAACAGGGAAATGGTTTGTTGTGGTCTAATGCGAGATGGGATTTCAGTGACCTCTTTTCTCTCTATTTTTATGTGTGGTTCAAGTTCCTTAAGATGAACATATATTGTTATATAACCAGGAGAGAGAGTGACAACGCTATTCTGGTGTGGGCGGCAGAGCTGTCCCCGGCTTCCGCCGTGAATTCTCTCTAGTGACAGTGTCCCCAGCCCTGCCTTGATCCCAGTCCATGAGCTCCAGGCTCCCCCTCCAACTCTCCTCAGCAGCTACACTTCCTGAAAAATTGTCTGTCCACATACTTCTGACCCTCTTGGCTCCTGCTCACCCTTCAGTATAGCTATGAGACATTCCGGGCACATACAAGGGTACAAACCAGACAAAATAATGAGTGTGAATGTACCCACTCCCCAGCCGGGGAAGTAAGAAAATTTTACAGATATGGATGAGCACTGTCTCCTACCCAGAAAAAAACAGTGATGCTGATTTGGGGTCCTAATTCCCCATCTATTTATATTTTTATCATATGGTAAGGATGGCTAGTATATCCACACATTAAGTATCTCTGAAAAATATCTTTTCATTTTGCAATTGTTTTAAAACTTTAATGACATGGTTGCACGTGATATGTATCCTTATCTGGCTTGCTTTTTTCCCTCAGCATCACATTAGTGGGATCCACCCATTTGCTATGTGTTTCTCTGGCTCATCCCTTTTCACGGCTGTATGGTATTGCATCGTAATATGTTAAAATGTACCCATTTTTCCTGTTGATCGATGAGGAAGTCAGTCTCCAGGTTGGCCCCTAATGACCCCATGTCCTGGTTGTCAAGCCCCTGTATAGTCTCCCCCACACTCCCCCCAGTGAATGGAGCCAGTTTAACCACAAGAACATCATGGGAAGGGTGATGCGTGACGTCCATGGTTAGTCAGGAAAGACGTTGTGGCTGGCGCTTTGCTATCCCAGGGTGCAGCCGGCAGCCACGTCGTGAGCACACTCAGCCAGCCCTCAGGAGGGGAGCTGAGGCCTCCTGCCAGCACCCAACTTGCTTGCCAGCCAACATCTCAGGTGATAAAGCACGCTAGCATTCCAGGGATTCCTCCAGCCTGGTCGTGAGGTGGCCTACATACATTTCTGGTTTGGTTTTCATACCTGCATTCATAAGTGAATTTGGCTGATGATTCTTTATTATACTTCCCCTCTCTGGTTCTGGTATTAAGATTATATTTGTTTCCTAAGATGTGTCTTCTTTTTCTGTTCTCTGGAACAGTCTGATGTGTAATAATGGAATAATCATGTCCTAGAATATTAGAAAGAATTGGCCCATACAACCTTCTTAGTCTATGTGTTTGTGGTTTTACTTTGGTTTTGGTGGGTACATTTTCAACCTACTCATGCACTTTCTTTCAAGGTTATAAGTCTATTCAATTCTTGAGTGAGTTTTGGGAGGTTATCTTTTTCTAGGAGATTATCCATTTCATTGATAAAAGTGAACTGGCATCTTACGATGCTTAACCATAGAGCTGGGAGGATTATAGGTGGAGCTGGGCACCTTGCTAACTCTCTAGTGTTGACTTCCTATTGAACTCTGTGGTGACCTCCAGGGAAGGGATGTGAATAAAGGGGGTGCCATGTTGGGCTTTTAACCTTTTTCCCACGTGGGTGGCCAGTGGGCAGACGGGCTGGCAAGTGTGCACGCACTCCTTGGTCGTTCTGTTTCTTTTTGTTTTCCCAAATAAACTGTTTTCTTTTGGTGGATTATCTGGAGTGGCCAGTCGATATCTAAGTTTTCAAATTTACTGGCATCAAGCTATCTATAAGATCCTTTTAAAAAATCTCTACTGTATTTGCAGCTATATCCCCTTTTAAATTCCTAATTGTCTATGTACCATCTTTATTTTCCCTCAACAATCTTCCCAGTTTTGACTATTTTATTAGTCTCTTCAAAGACCCTCCTCTTCCCCTTATTGCTCCTCTCTACTGCACATTTATTTTCCATTTCTTTACTTCCTGAACTATATTATTTCTTTTCTTCTGTCGTTGGATTTATTGTATTCTTTTTTTACCTAATTATGTAGACAGGTAGCTCACTGATTTCCAGTCTTTATTATTTTCTAGGACACACATTTAAAGTTATGACCCTCCTCCTAATTCCACATTAGCTGCACCTCTCTCCCCACAAACACACACACACACGTTGCATTTTCATTACTGTTCTGTTCTGATTCACCTCATTAAAGTCTCTTTTTTGACCCCTGAGTTATTTGGAAATGTGTGAACATGTAAATATGAGTGCTGTGTTAAGACACTGCTGTCACTGCCTTTCAATATCCATTCTCTCCTTCTTCCTAATGGCATGATGGTGAGGAATGATGTAATGTATCCAGCTGATTAAAAAGTGCATTTGCCAGTCTCACAGTCACATGACTAAGTTCCGGTCAGTGAAAGATGAGGGAATGTCACTGCTGGGACTTCTAAGAAAGCTCCAGGGAAGGACGACATAGTTTGCAGGGATACCTTTCCTCCCCCTTCCTCTCCCTTCCTCCCTTCTTCCTGCCTTAAATGGAGATGTGATGGCAGTGGCCCCACAATCATCCTGCACCTTGAGGTGACCTTGAAAATGGAAGGCATGAACTAGAATGATGGGGCTGCAGGTGGAAGCAGCCTGGGTCCCTGGGGACCAGGAAGGCCACCCTATCAGCCTGACCTTACTACCTCTGTAATGTGAAAGAAAATTTGCCTGTATTGTATCCTGGCCAAATGTGATTCCTAACTGATAAACGGGTTTTTAAGATATCACTTTGGTGTTGAGTTGTTTAATTATAAAGTATTTCACACATATGAACCACTTGGAACTCAGACTAAGGATAACACGACCACCGTTTCATCTACCACCCAACCTGAAAAAAGTGGGTTATTTCCAGTCTCGCTGCGTTCTCACAGCCACCCTCCCGCCCCCTACCCCCCACCCACCCCACCAAAGGGAAATGCTATTCTGGATTCTGTGTTTCACATCCCCTTGTTTTTCACTTTCAGTTATACGACTCATTTTTATAACCCTCAATTATACTGTCCTACTTTGCTTGTTCTTAAACCCTACATAAATTATATCACACTGTGTGGTTCTCTGCCATTTTCTTGTTCCCTCAACATTACAAGATGGATCTACATTGATGCACGTAGCTATGGTCCATTTAATCTCACAGCTTCGTATTATTTACTGCATGAACACACCACGATCTATCCGTTCCCCCATTTACGGATATGTGGCTCACTTCGAGCTTTAGGCTATTACAGAACACTGCTACAAACATCGATGTACTTGTCTCCTGGTGACCCAAGGAACAAAGTCTCTTCCTGACTTTTCTGACACAATGACATATAGAGAGAATTATGATAATGACATGGCACTGGACATAAACTAGAAGGTGTGTGGCGTTCTGCACACGGCTGTATAGGTGACCCACAGACTCTGGCCACCTGGAGGGATAAAGCAACCAATTACATCAAGCACATCACTGCCCCACAGCATGGTGGCAGAGACCTGCAAGTAGAATAAATGAACACACGGTGTGGGCATGTCAACATTGCTAGAAAAGACCGAACTGTCTCCCAAAGGGACCAAAACAGTGTGCACTCTAAACGGCTCTGTATTAGCGCTCCCATCCTCCCGACCTGATTATTGTTATACTTTATTTTTGAAAAAAATACCTCTGCGGCCTTAATTCCTAGTCTCCGTACTACTAACGAGGTCGAGCGTCTTTTCCTGTTCGTTGCCCATTCCTAGTTCCTCTGCTGTGAAATGCCCTTCTTTTTCCCATTTTGTGTTGGGTGTGTGATCTTTCTACACAGGCTGCTTTTGTCACCCTTAACATAGTCTGGAGAGCAGTCATGTCAGTTTTACGTGTTATGAAATCTTCTCCCCACTTACGACCTGTTTTCCATTTTCACCTTTCACTATGCATTATTTAATACAATTAAGCGCTTTTGTCCATCAATCTCTCTCTATGGTTTGGGCTTCTTTGTATCTTCTTTAGGCAATTCTTCCCTATGCTATTTGTTACTGATTTCTAACTCACTGTTCCGTAGTCAGAGAACATGCTCTATGCACCGGATACTTCGACATGTTGTCTTACTTTCTGACCCACCATGGGGTTAATTTGTGTACATGCCCAATGCTTATTTAAGAAAATACACATTTTCTAATTGCTGGGTGAAGGGTTCTACAATAAATGTCTAACACGTCAGGGCTGACAAACACCAGCTGGGAGGGATGGGTGACAAATCCAACCCTGGCCATCTGTTTCCGTATTGTCTAGGGCTGCTTTCACTCCACAAGGGCACTTAAGTAGTAAAGACAGAGACGCTATAGCCTCACAAAGCAGAAAGTATTCACTATCTGGCCCTTTATAGAAACAGTCTGCCAACCCCTGTTGTGCTCCAAACTGTTTCCCTTCTATTTTTTGTCTTTTTGGTATCATGAATGAAAAAGCTGTTTTAAACTCTTCTACGACAATGACAATTTGGGCAATTTCTTTTCATCTTTGCTTTGTTATTTTATGTTGAGACTAGGTGCAAACCAGTTTTAAATTGTTTCATTTTCCTGGTGCATTATTTCTTCAATTAGTATTGCAGTGGTCCCTTTCGTTCCTAGAAATTATTTTTGCTTTGAAATCTGTTTGGATGATCTTGTTACATAACAGCTTCCTTTCATTAGTGTATCTTTTTTCCGTTCTTTTATGTCTTACATTTTGAGTGTGTCTCTCATAAATAAAATAGCATACAGCTGGACTTAGTTTTTCTATGGAATCTGACAATCTCTGTCTTTTAGTCAGGAAGTTTGGTCCATTTATTATATATAGTGACAGATATATTTGGTTTCATTTCCACCATCTTAGATTGTATTTTCTTTTACATGGTATTTTCTATGCTTTACCCTCCCTTCTTTCTTTCCTGCCTTCTTTTGGATTAGATTTTTTAACTCCACTGTTTTACCTTTATTGATTTGAAGTTTCAACCTTTCACATTTTCTCCTAATGTAACATGAATTCTAAATTTAACAAAGTCAAAAAGTTCATCAGTGTCTTTACCCTCCTCCAGAACAATGGAAGAACATCTGAACTGTTAATGTCAGATTTAAATCCCTTTGCTTACTTCTTTACTGTTTGTTTTTATTGTGTTTTTAGTGGAGAAATACATATGTTTTCAAAATAGTGTTTGAAAAATACAGAGTACAGATATTACAAAACAAAGCAAGCTCCATTCAGGAGACACTTCATACATCATGTGAAAAAAATTCTGATATTCAGGTAATAAAAACTAGAATTAAAAAGTTCCAAGTTTCCAGCTTAGTAAAACAAGTACAGTAACACAAAACATTTAATAAACTAATTTTCCCCAATGACAAGACTAAATTTATGCCTGGCAATTTCAACCTGACACCACAGCTACTGGAGATTCACAGGTACTGTGTACACGTCACCTGATTTATGACTGTGGTGGAAGGGTAAGGTGATTGCACAGGGAAAAGATGTGGGAAACAGGAACTTGTGTACTAGACATCAGAAAGTAATGATGGAAAAGTCAATTACTGCATAGCCCCAAAGGAAAATGGTTATATTCCAACTTTGGGGAAATTAATCTGGAAGTATAGAGAAGGGATTTAAGAAATTATAGTTTAGCATGAAAAATGCACATGTGGTAGAAAGGAACACAGTTGGGGGAGGGGAGGAATCAGAACCCCACTAACTGGAAAACCTGTTAGGTTTGCTGTGTCCAGATTTAAAAAGACTTTTTCATTCATTTACATCATGGTTAAGAAAACATTAGCATTCACATTTTAAGAAACACGCATATACCTTGTGCATACAAGCAAAGAGAAGAGGTGGGGAGACAAAAAGCTTTTTTGTTTTAGGACAAATGATTAAGAACATGAGAATATGGAGCTTTGTTAGCTCCAAGACAATGTCTGCTGTTTGATCGTGATCGTATGCACTATAAAACATTCTACCGATAAAACCATATGCCATTTCTTAATCACGTCCCATCAAAACCAAAGGATTACTAATTATTGTTTCAATGAGTTGACATTTCATTTTGAAGAGTTATGGCTACCTCACGGGGACTGAGCTAGGTGTACTTTTATGCTTTTTCTGAAGTAGAGTGCACCACTGCACAATGGTATCCAATTTGAAGCTTAATAATGAAGAAAACGCTTCAGGAAAAAAAACAAAATTCATCAAGCTGGAAACTCTAAAATGAGTTCTACTTTTCTAATAATAATACTACACATAAAGTGCAGCATCAATATAAGGAGATCTGATACCAATTTGTGCTGCCAATTTCCCCCAATAGTGCATCAAACATAACTCCAGTCCAGATGTGAGTCATGGGTACCAATATAATGGGAGGCTTTTTTCTCCCGTTTTCTCTGTAAGTCATCCTTTGAAATACTTAATACAGTGGTTGTGGACATTAATAATCTGATATGAATAACAGTACTTCTAGCCTCTTGTACTAACCTGGACTTCTGTTCAAGATTAGCCCAGTAAAAGACGTTACCAAATAAGCCTACGTATTTTGAGTTGTATCTCGTTTGGTACCTTTATTCTCCTCCTTTAGCATCTGACGACAACAGACTGAGTTGGCAGACATTATTTATGGACCCTTAAGTTTGTTTTTATCAAGTCAATCTGTTTTATTGAATTCTTGATAACAGGAATAGGATTTCCAGGGAGAGCAGGGATATTGGAAAGGTCTGCACTGGATGTTTCCGTGAGGCCAACAGAGAAGCTGCTGTCTGACTAGTTCCTGAGTTGTACCCGTCTCTTTTGAGGTTGTCTGTTCCTCTTCTGTTTTGGCTTCCTTGGTCCCTTCTTCTGTATGAGGTGACAATTGTCCTCTAGACTCCTACTATAGGATTAGCTATGTTTGTTGCTGTGCTCCCTGAAGGCCTGGGTGGATGATTTACCAAAAGTGTTGAAGAAACAACTCTGGTGATGGTGGGCTTTGGTGGCAGAGACTTGGCTGGCTGTGAGACAGTCTGAGAGATGCTTTCCCTTGACGCACCCCCTGAGCTTTCACCGGGGTTCACTTGTTGTGAGGAAACTTCAGTAATCTGCACGTTGGTCACAGATGCTGCCATTACAGCTGGGGCAGGACTGTTTCTGCCCTGAGCGTTGCCAGTCACTGGGCCAGTCTTCACAGCCCTAGCAGGTGAAGGCACAGACATGCCATTTTCAATGTCTGCAGACAAGTCGAGGCTGCCATCATTCAAAGTTGTCAATCTGACATCCTCTGTTGAATGTGTTTTCTTTGTCTGAAGCACATGATTAGGTAGTAGCTGATGAAGTTCCTTTCTTCTTAAATGCACTGCAGCAATTTTCATGTCCATCTCAAACATCTTACTATTTATTGCTTGCCTATAAACTGTATCTTTGAAAGACTGGATATCATAGGTGAGATCAATACTGAGAACTTCAGAATCTTCTGGCTTTTTTAACACTAACCCAATGACCCACATTGTACAAAATTCTTCCTTGTCAGGATTCTCTCTGGGTGCTGGAAATGACTGAGGATTCACATGTGCCAGTGTAATAAATTCATTCTTCTCCAAGCTTCCGACCAGGATTCGGATTTTTGATTCCACCAAGCCTACCCATTCCAGATGTTGTTTTTCTGTTGGTGCACTTGCTAGAAGTACAATATAATGCTTGTATTTTTGAAAGAAGCTTGGAGCTTCAAAAAGTTTGGGCCACTCTGCCTTACTCAGCAAAATCTCATGTGTGATAGCAAGCCCTTGTTTAAACTCCTCGATCATGACCATCCTTGTTGAGACAGACACGTTGTAGGTGGAGTTCTGCTGTGGGTATGCTGGTGTAATTATAGGCATAAGATGGTATCTATCACTGGGATTTACTCTTGGGTCCCATACAGGCAAATTAAGGTTTCGTTCTTCAGGCTCTTTCAGTAGTACTGGATTTGGCCATTCCCATTCAGAAAATACCAAGAAAAACTTACGTACAAGAGTTGACGCAACTGCATTTGGATAAAGCTGGCAAGTTCTTGCTACTAGCATAGCCCAGGAAACACCTCCTAGGAAACCTAATATATTGGAATAGATATTGTGGCACTTAGCCCACAATCTGATAGCTCTGAGAGTTAACCTGAAGTTGTCAATGTTTGGTACTAGATGTAAGATTTCATCGGTTACCCGGCAACCGTTAAGGCTTCTTATGCATCTAATATCTAAATTTTTAAGCAGACTGTCATCTCTTAGGTCCAAATCTTCTGGAATAGTCTGCAGTGCTAATCTTGCAAACAAAATATCAATCTCTATACCCCCAAAACACAGTTTGATAACTGGTACAAATGCCTCCTCAACAGCCCTTAAATCTTTTACTTCTTCATGTAGTTTCAGTTTTTCATAGAAGGAGGTGAAAAAGTCGCTTCGGTCGACGTGTCTTGGTGCAACGCACAAGGCATCTATGTCCGTACCTTTCGTGTGCACGCCTAACCTGTAAGAGCCGAATGTAAAGATTTTGCCTCCAACATTTTCAATTACAGCTGGTGGAAGACTCTTGCTTTCACTGATTTCTCGTATCCATTCCTTTACCAGATTATTTAATTTTTCCAAAATTAAAATCCTGCGCTGCAGTTCTTCCTCTTCCAAAACCCCAAAGGGCTTCAGGGTTTCAATTAATTTCTGAGTAAGTATGCAGTCTGTCTCCTTGGGGGCTGCTAAACTGATAGAGGAGGAGATGCCACAGTGCTTGGGTGGCGACGGGGTCTGTTGTGTTCCTGGGGTTGTCACCGGCAATGGCATCATCTCTAGCGCTGGCCCCGCCAAGCCACGTACCCCGCCACCGCGACCTCCGTGACCACCGCCCAGGTCATGATCCGCTGAGGTGGGAGGGGCGGGGCTCCTACCAGCCCAGGTCTGACCCTTTCCCGCGTCTCTCCCGCCGCTTCAAGCGCCTCTCCACTGTCCCCTGGGCCCCAACATGGCGCCCAGGCCCTGGCGCTGACGTTCTAGAACCACGCGCGCCGCACACGTCAGGGCGCATGCGCGCTGCGCAGAGCCTCACGGGGATTGTAGTTTCCAGGCGTCCACTGCGGGCTTCAGGCTGGTAGGTGTGGGCCTTGGTTTGGGGCCTTGTTTTTCACTGTTGTATACGTTTACCCTGACTTACCATCTGTTTCCTTGCTCGCCATTTCTTCTTACATCTCAGATCTACTTCCTCTCCAGGGGCATCTTCAGGTGGCCTTCCACCTAAGACCCATTCTTTAAAAATCCCTTTACAGTAAGGGTCTGCGGTGGGAAGCAGCGCCCGCTGGGTCCTTCGTGGCCCAGTGCCTGGATGATGCTTTAGTCAGGACTGCAACTCCAGGCTGACGGTTCTGTTTTCTTAATACTTTAAAGGGCCTGTTTGCTGTGTGCTGGTTTCTACGGTTCCTGTTAAGAAGTCTTCAGTCAGGCTAACCTGCTGCTTGCCTGTCTTTCCTTTTTGGCAGCTGTAAAAATCATGTCTGTCCTAGTGTCCTGTATCAACATTAAAAATAAAATAGCCAGTTATTTTACCAGCAACAATGAGTTCATTCAGGAATGGCAGAGGAATTACAATTCCGGACATGCAAGCTATGGCAAACCACACGCAAATCTGGAGAACAAAGAAGGGGAACTTTAGGAGAGAAAAAGGAGCGAGTTGGGAGGGAATGTTATAAGCAAAATGTCCACTGGAGGAAACCAGGAAGGAGTTCAGGAGCTGGAAGTGTAGTGGCTTCCCATTGGCTGAGTCATGGCAGTTTCTCATTGGCTGGGTCTGTTGCTAGCCAAGGAGAAAAATCTTCCTTCGCCCTGCTGGAGTAGCAAAGTAAGCTTCTTGCTGTCCAGATGTGTAAGGGAAGCTTCTTTCTGTTGTAGGCTGTAAAATATGGTGAGTGGTAGTGGGGTAGAGCCCACTTCAGGGCTTCCCAACTCCATTTTAAATGAGCTTTCCTTTATTTTCACACCTGCAATACCACCACTAGGTAGCTAGGGGTAAATTCCTTTTTATCTTACACAGGATACCCTGTGATTCCTAAATCTCATGCTTTTCATTTCATGACTTCCAGAAGAATGAAATGCATATTTCATTCTCAGGCATATTCTTGCAATATGTGTTCCCCACCATTCTCTCGATTCTCTTCATGTAGACATGTGATAGACCTTCTCATTCTGTTCTCCGTGTCTCAAACCTTGTTTCTTTCTAGGTGATGACAGATCCACCTCTCAGTTCTCTAATTCTCTCTTCACTGGCATTCAGTCTGCTGTCTAAGCCATCACTAAAGTGTCCATTGAAATGCTTATATTTTTATTATTATACTAGAAGCATTATCTTGTTCTTTTCCAAATCTTCCCTGCCTTTTTGGATGACATTCTGTTCTTACCTGTTTTCTTTCTGCCTTTTATATTGCTTTAAACATTTTAAACATATTTACTCAACATTCTATAACAAATGGTCTTAATTCCTAATGTTCTTGAGGATCTGATTCTACATCTTGTTTCCTACTGGCTCATTTAGAGTGGCATCACTTCATGTGTCTTGTAATTTTGGGTTGTGAGCTCATCTCTGGTAAGGCTTGGGATGCATGTGTGAAGGGCGTGTCCTTCCAAAGAGGATTTGTTTTGTTTCTCTCAGTTGTCCTTGGACACTGTCAAATTATGTACACTGTAATGTCTTATCCAGGGACTATCCAGACCATATAAGTAGTGCAGTTTTCAACCCCAAACACATGAGAGGATGAGTGGTTTTCAATTCTAAGCAAGAGTCTTTAGTTTTCCCCAGCAGAGCCCAGGTAAAGAAAGATAAGTCTTTGTCAGCTCCTTTTACCAGGTGGCAGATTCCATCTTTTCATTCAATGCATCACACTTCAAGAGTTCCAACTATATTTGGGGGAAGTGGGTCTCAGTTCCAACTTCCTACCTCTACAGGTCCAAGGCTCTATGTCTCTTTCTTGGGCAGAAACTTAAACTTAAGTTTCTTGGTTACAAAGACCAGAAAATGCCTCCAGTTACGCTCTCTCCCTGTGTTTTCTGTGTTAAGCACTGAGCATCTCCCTTCAGAGGCTCCTTTATATACCATGACCGGAAGTCTCCCAGGAGTAGGGAGGCCGCAGGTGGGCACCACCAGCTCAAGAGAATAGGCTATTTTTTTTTTCAATCTAAGCAGTGAGTCAAAGGATGAAACTGGCTGTGAGCAACTAATCATTCAACTTTGTCCTCTTTGAATTAAAAATCCTCAAAAATTCATTTTCAGTTCAATTTTCTAGTTTTAGACTGATGAAAAATAGTTGGGGTTGTTTTACCTTTTACCAAACTACATAAAATAAACATATCCCACAATGATTCTATCATTGAGAATATGCTCAAAGGAAGTCTCACTCAAGACTCAGGAGGCAGTTACAATCCAGATAAAAACCCAGATCTCCTCCTCCATCCTGAGATAAGAGTTATTAAAAATCAGATTCATAGTGGAAGAAAACAATGCCAAAAGAAAACGACCACAGCGAGGTTAAAGGACGTGAGGCCAGGATTTGAGTCACACAACTTGCAGGTGGAGCCCGATCATCCCTCTGTCACCAGGTGTTCAGGCCCCGTCTGCCTGTCCATGGGCGACAAGGTGGGAAGACGACACACAGCCTGGGGTGCTCAGAGATAACGCATCTGCCACTGCTGGCCACTCCAGCTGGGCTTGGAGGAGAGGAGGAGCTGGCACGTCGCGCTGGCAGGTAGCAGAGCCGCGCATTCCTAATCGCTGAAGCCACCACTTGCACAAGTAGACAGTGTGCCGTCGGCATACCACCCTCCCACCTCCCTGTCCCCATTCCCTCTGCAAAGAAAATGGACTGCAGCTCTGGAGTCCTGCATGACAGGGAAGCCGGGACATACAGAGGAGCTTACTCCTCTAACCTGCATCAGTCCCTCACCAGACATTTAACGAGCACCTACTGTATGCCAGATGCCGCACAGACACTTGAAGGGCAGTGAGTCACAGCCCAATGGCTCATGCAGAGAGGTCTCTGCCTGGCCTGCAGCGAGAACCAGAAGTTGCAGTGGCTTTAAAAATGGCTTTAGAAATGCTCTAAGCTGCCCCTTCTCTAAAGAGGGGACCCAAAGCAAAGCAGGCCCTGCTTCCCAGGAGCAGACTGTGCCTCGCCTCTGAGGGCCACGAAGGCCACATAGAAAGGCGTCCACAGGCCCAAAAGGAAGCTCCACTCGTCACCCTCCTCAAGACACTGGCTTTTCGTGGTATCTCAAGTCCCTCAGAATGCCCCAGGAGAGGCAATGTCACCTAATAGTCACAGGGCACACAGCCACTGGTCCCAACAGTGAGGTGCTGGCTGTGACTGATAAACTGAGCTCAACCAAACTGAGTCCAGGCTGCTAAGTCCATTCCGTGGTTCCCAATCCAGGGCCAGTTTGCCCCCAGGGCACTGGCAGTGCCCACAGACACTTCTGGTTACCACAGCTGGTAGGGGTGCGACTAACATCTAGTAGGTGGAAGTCCAGGACGCTGCTAAATACCCTATACCACTATCGGCCCAAAATGTCCATGGAACTGAGGTTGAGAAATCAGCTGAATCCACTTTTCCATCCTGGAAACACAAACAAACCTTTCTCTTGCCTTTCCCAAGCCGTTGACAAAAACCACATGGCCCGGCAGCAGCCCTCCCCAAAGGGAGCATAAGTGATTATTGTCTCTATCTCAGTGACAGGACCCAGAGCCCTCTCCACGTGGCACTGGTCCTAAATACCAGCCTGCTGGCAAAATACAGCGAGAGCCGCTTTGCAGCCCCACCTACACCAGCCGCCTCGCTCCCAGAACTGATACGCAATATTTTGATACTCTGGAAATCAGGGGGAAGCTGGCAGCTGTGAAAGGCAGTATTTATGGAAAACAAAACGCCAGAGTGCCCGAGCACATTACTATGGGTGCGTGACAGTGGCCCAGTAGTGAAGAAGGAGGGGTGGATTCTGATTTCAGTACCCTCAGGGAAGCGTCTGGCACACCTACTGTCCCTACTTGAGTCCCTGGGGAATCCCAGTGAATGTGCAGGAGACCAGCCTGGGGTGAGCTCCCAGCACGCATGCCCACGCCCAGCAGATGTGCGCTGTGGCTCTGGGTAAGGGCTCACTCTGAAACCGTCACAGCCAGGGAGCCCAACTCACTAGCAAGCAGGTGAGTCTTTCACTGTGCGGTGAATAACTGGGCGCGTGGACATCCCTGGGATGGTGTTCAGGAGCCTGACGCCCGGGAAGGCCAGCATTAATTCCATGCACACACACAGGCAGTCCCTTCCCTTTCCCACCACTTTTTCCAGAAGATGTAGACTGTGTGCTCACTGAGGGAGGAGGACGACCCCACCTGTTCTTTGGGGAAAGAATGAAGGGACTTGGGTGCCTGGAGCAGGTTACGTACTCAGCGCTCTCAACACTGAAGCCCCCACCTCCACAGCCATTGGTTCCACCACAGCAAAAGCCACTGCACAGCCTCACGGTGACACACAGGCCGGTGCTGGGCGCCCCTTTCTAGAGGACAGGCAGGCACTGTGGCACCATCAGCATCCTGGGACCTCATCACAGGAAGGCGGTAAGGAGCCTCCTTCCCCTCCCTGGAGGTATGTGAGGCAGTGGACGTGAGCAGAGGGCAGACAGATGACCCCAGGATCCTCTCATCAAACTTAACGTGCAGTCACCAACCATCGACCGACACCCCTTCCTTCCTCACTTCTGAGTCCCAGCCCCTTTGAGTCTCTCCATGGTTCCCACTGTTGGTGAGGACAGCAGGGGAGACTCTGGGCCACTTCGTCGGCCACCAAGCAGGTCTCAGGAAGCGTGGACAGGTCACACTGAGGAGAGGTGGTGAGACGATCTCAGAAGTGGGGTAAAGGGCTGTGAGGGAGGCCACCTGCAGGTCCACAGACACGCAGCAGTCTGCACAGGCGAGCAG
The DNA here is from genome assembly GCF_036562045.2 of Rhinolophus sinicus. Classification (NCBI taxonomy): domain Eukaryota; kingdom Metazoa; phylum Chordata; class Mammalia; order Chiroptera; family Rhinolophidae; genus Rhinolophus; species Rhinolophus sinicus. Next base: position 108,460,596 of record NC_133759.1, on the reverse strand, counting down.
CTCAGTGTGTGCGCGTGTGGGAGTGTGCATACACTTCTGTGTCCACAGACCCATGCGTCATCAGAATGACCAAGCCAAGACGCTAACTCAAAGGTTCTGGTCTCTGGTCAGCTTTGGAGCAGGCCTCTCCGAGCCGTGTGCGTCTGTCCCCGGGCCGCCCTCAGCTGGCCCCTTCATGTTTCTAACAACAGAAGCAAGTGTGCCTGCCTGGGACGCCGTCATGATGGTCAGTGTCGCCAGTGAGGCAGACAACAAGGCCGGGGGCACAGAGTGCTCAAACCTCACCCAAAGTGGGAGGCCTGCAAGGAAGGCTGCCTCCCTGGGGTCCGGGAAGCCTGCTCCGGGCAGGTAACACAAGCCACTTCCCGCCAGAGAAGTGTGTCAGTGAGACCAGCTGGTTCAATAGGCTCTTTATTGGGAAGATTTCGCAAAACCTCCACCAAGTTGAATAGGCTGTGCACAACGGGCCTTCTCTTGCCTCAACTACTGTAAAAGCAACGGGTCTAAAAGGGGCTGGTAAACAGAAGACAGTCTCACTTCCCATAGGTGGCATCTGGCCCCCACGGTCCCCCTCCAGGCATCACCGGTGCGACACAGAGCAGGCTTTCCAGGGCTCAGGGACCTTCAGGACAGGCAGGGCTGGCCCCCAGCCCAAGTGCTTTTTGCTCCCATTCAGCAAAGAAAACAATGAACAGAACAAAAGCCTTAAGCTTCACCCACACCCGGGCCCCTTACAAGTGGGCCTGGCCTCAGGGACATCTTCTAGAACGAGGAGAGGAAGGGCCCAGAGTCCCCTGGGGCATGGCCAGGAGGGTCAGGAGGAGACACCAAAGCCCTGAAGCGGGGCCGGGGAGTGGGGGACGCAGGGGCGCTGGGCCGAGGAGACTCAACAACAGCAACTTCACTACACATTGGCCTGCTTTTTGTTGCCCCAGGTTCCAGCCCTAACAACGTGAGTGACAAACCCAGCTCCATGTCCAAGGACGCTCCGCACCCCGTCCTGGGCGCACCCCTGGCTGCTCATGTACAGGAAGTGGTCATCGTAATAATAATACCGCACAGCCGGGATTTCCTGAGCACCGTGCCAGCTCTGTGCTAAGTGCGGCGTACACATCATGTCCTGAACCCCCGTGACTGGGAGAGTCGTGCCCCCGTTCTCCAGATGTGGGAACTGAAGCCCAAAGAGCTGAAGCAATTTGCCTAAAGCAACAGAGGTTTGCTGCCGCCCAATCCCCACCTTGACACCACTGTCACTGTGAGACATGGCGGTCCCGCTCAGGCCCAAGGGACCCCAACGCCTGGGAGTTCCACCCCTCCCCCGAAACCACCTACTTCACACACCAAAGGTGCAAGGTGGGCTCCCCGGGGATGCACACAACTCATCTGCAAGGGCTCCAAGGCCCCTCCCACCCTGGGCCACATAAGATAAAGTTCATGTAAAGCCATGTAAAGCCATGTAAAGTTCATGTAAAGCCACGGTTTTCTACAGGAAACTATGATAAAGTCAAATATGATCTTCTGAGCTACATTTAAGTCTTTTGACATTTAGAAAAAACTTATGTTTTGTTTCACTTGCCTATTAAGATAATCAGTTCTTCCCACCAATTGAATCATAGGCAACCACAGAGCAGTGTCCCACAGGCCACGGAGCCCCCAGCCCTAGGGCAGGGGCTCGGAGCTGCCCGCTGCTCCTGGCAGTCCTCAGGTGGACAATAACCTTCTCGGCGGGGCTGTCACCAGCATGGCCTCCCGCTGCCCAGAGCCCCCAGCCTGTGCATCCCCAAACACACCTGCACCTCTGCAGACACAGCTTCCTTCACCTCTCCAGTGCATCGCGCCTCGGGCACGCGGGGCTCCCGTAATGCGCCTGCGCCTGCACTGGACACATTGCTCTCTGCAGCTAATGACACGATGGCCAGAGACGTGGACAACGGTCCTCACACAAAAGGAAGACTCTGTCATCCCAACACTGTGCGACTGCCCAGGAGCCACAGAGAAGCCGGCAGGCGTCCTGCAGTCTGAAGACGGCCACAGTGAAAGGGGTGGATTTAAGAGGAAGTCCTCAGACGTGTGCCAGAGGCTATGCCTGTCCTCCTCCAGAGCAAACACACCTTCCCATTTGTCCCCCGGGAAGAGCCTGCCTCTTGCCTTTCCATCGTCTCTCGCTAGCCCGCCCCCTGCTTCTCCTCATCGCCCCCCTCCTCACCTGCCGTCATAGTGTCCACGTCCTTGGCTGCCAGCTCTTCCACGTCCGACCTCTTTCTCAGCTCAAATCTCCGGGACAAGCCTTCTCGGGGTTTCCATAATTCCTGGATCAAAAGGGGTTTCTCGTTGTCCCCAAACACCCGAAAGCATTCGGCCTGCCACTGCTGCCCGTGGCCACTGGCCTGGCCCACCACGTCGCACAGCACGTACTGGCTGGCGCACTCGGGGCTCAGAGCATAGCGTTCCAGGGCCTCTTTCACCAGCTCGTGGGCGCTGGACGTGCCGGTAGCCAGGACACTCTTGTAGTGGGTGCCCGTGCAGACGCTGTCCCCAAACACCTTCAGGACCCCAGGTGCTGAGAGCTGGGTGGAGAGCTCCGCAGGGTCGTCGCTGGCGCCCAGGTTGGCGAAGGTGGTGTCCAGGTCACGGTACTTGTGGCTCAGCGTCCGGGACAGCACGCTGGACAGCAGCTGGCTCTGCCGCTTCAGCTTGCTCTTGGTGGGTGGAGACATGACGAAGTGGGTCCCATAAAACATGGTGGGCCAGTCTTCATGGGCGAGGACTGCAGGCTCAGCCAGCGGTGAGGAAAAGGCCGTCTCCTGAGAGGAAATGGCAGGTGGATCAGCACTGGCCATCAGGAGCCGCCAGCGCCAATGAGGCGCACATGACCGTTAGCAGACTTCATAGACCATCTAGGGCCAGTGCCCCAACAGAGGCAGCAGGCATGCCACCCTCTGCTGAGTCCCCACAGAGCACCTGAGTGAGGATATGGCTGAAGCCGGTGGGGACCACAGAGGACAAAGCAGGTGTGAATGGGCTAAAGTGCCCTTCAAGGAAAGCCACCACTAGGAAACATGATGCAGTCACCAAAAGGTAAGACACACTCTACTGCAGGGTTCCGACGTGTGGGAAGCGCTGGGCACAGGCAGGCCGCGGTGGGCAGCCAAGAGACAAACAGTGGCGGCCCGTGGGCACGAGCTGCACTTGCAGGGCGGGACTTGTAGGCTCCTTCGCCACATCGCACCCAAAGAAAAGTAACAAACAATGGAGAGTACAACGTGCCAATCTCCCTGACCGCAATCGCTTCTGCACCACAGCCTGTGACACGGGAAATTCAGCGCAAACAAGTGGAACGAGGAAAGCGGGCCAAGTTGCAGCCCCATGAACAGTGAAAAGCGGCCAGACATTCCAAACAGAAACCCCCAGCACTCTGCTCCTAGGTCACCGAGCCTGGCTTGGAGGAGCTGTGTCCCTCGGACGGCAGCACTACAGTGTCCACACAACCATAGTGGACACAACAGGGCTCTTCCAGAACCGGGGAGGCATGACTGGAATGTATGCATTCCGCCCACCGCGTCCTGCCTGGTATTCGGGCCCTGTCCAGGCCACAGACGCCGTCTTGGTGGGGAAATTAGGGAACAGCTCCCAGACGCTTCAGGGTGTCATACAATCATCATTCTAGTGCTCTTGGTGCTCCGAGCACCCAGATTCTAAAGAGACAGTTTATCAGGCACCCCCAGATTCTGTGGGAGCAGGAGGGCATGGCCAAGGGAAGGTGTCTCTGCTTCTTAAACACAGAAACTCTACACCAAGTTGACTGAGGGCTAAAAACTGCACACATTGCCTATGGCACCCCACTTCTATGCTTGCGTCTTCACCAGAGACAAAAGCAGACAGACCAAAGAAGACAAGCCCATTTTTTAGAAGCCTCTGGAAACAGTGCCCAGGTCCCAGTGAGGACCTGGCAGCACTGGACACCTGCCACTGTGACAAATGTCAGCACTAAACTCAGCTGACGTCAACACTTTCAGTCGCGACTCCCTTGTGGCTCCGCAGGCACTGAAAAAGGCTTTCTGGGGAGTGAAGGTGACTGCTGAAGGCAGGAGAAGGCAATTAGGGAGCCCCCAGAGAATAGGGCCCACACTGAACCCAAGGCACCCAAACAGTGAAATCATCCAGGCTGCCCGCACTGACACTGACCTGTGTTTCCTTCTAGAAATCTACCCAGGCCTAGTCGTATCCTCTCAAGTCTCTCACTCCCTCCAAGGCTGTCATGACCGAAGCTTGAAAAGCAGACCCGCCCTTCAATTCCTCTAGAACCAGCTCTCGTCTGTCAGAGGACCCTAAACTCTTCCAAACGCTTCTGATAGCTTCACGCACCAGACTGGGTTCTGAACACTGACCTTTGCCTTTTTGGGGGTGGGGACATCCCCCCTGTTCCGACTGCTCATGCCTTACCACTGCAAAGCCTTTATTGTCAACTGGCTTTCTGGAGACCTGAAGTGTCCTAAGCAGAACGAGGCTCTCTTTGGCCTCAAGTGAGGGAAACTGTAAAGGAGTTAATATGTCAAAGACTTCATTTCTCCACCACTGAGGCATGTGTGACAAGTCTCCGTGTCAAATCCTAGGGAGGCCAGAGCTGGCTATGGCTTCCCCTGGTGGGCCTTGGACAGAAAGGCCTCGATTTAATTTACAGCAAAGCATTTCAGAGAGTAGGCCCATGACAAGTGCAGGCCTCGCACACCACACCAGCCGCTTCAAACCACTGCCAGTTCCAACCCGAGCCTTCTGAAAGGCACACAGCCTTCCTCTGAAACTGCCAACATGTGCCTCTCAGGACACCCCTCGCTCAGAGGACCCGCCCCACCATAAATGCTCCCCTTACCTTGCCTCCTTCAAGCAGAGCCCCAGGGTCCCGACCCAAACCCAAAGTGGCAGGCAGCTGTGGCTCAGAAGCCTCTGCCTTTCAAGATGATGTCTGAATGCAAATTTAAATACGACGTGGAAAACTGCGGAATCCGTATCTAAGCAGAAAAACCCCATGTCACAGAAAAGCCATGAAGCAAACACAGGGGCCTAAAATGCCCCAGATACATTGGGAAGTGAATTGCTATTTTGCACCCAGGGTGAGTCCAGGTCTGTAAGGTCTGAAGCTTATACAACTCGGCTCTAATAAAAAAAAATTACAAATGCACAACTGCTAGTCCCCTCCCAGGGCCTGAGCAGTGAGTTCCCCTCCGTCCTCGCCAGCAGTCCCTGGTGTTGGATTGAGGCAAAGTTAGCAACGTCAACAGGAGGGCAGAAAACAAGGGGGGAATAACGTGATTTGTGCCTTCTTAAGTCCCAAGAAGTCCCAGTAAACACTGACCCTGATCTGTTTCACCAGGAAGCTTTTTTTCTCCTTATGGTCATTCTCTCTGTGACCATTTTGAGAGGGTAACCACTGACAGTCACTTGTTCACTCGTCACCTTCCTTCACAAGGCAGAGTACAGCCTGTTTGTCAAAATGGGACAGACTCGTTTTTAGAATGGGCAAGCGTGCAGGACTATCCTACAGAGCGGGGCATGCCCTGGGTAACCAGACCTGGTTTGGAGGAGGCAGGACCCGCCTTTCCCTTTTCTGCTCAGTTCTCTCCTCTTTCACACAAATATTTGGGGGAACACGGTCCCAAGGGTGTAGGACGCTGGCTGTTGCTTCTCTTAGAGAATGTTTTTCTCTTGTTCTCAGGGAAGAGTCCAAGTTCTGATGAAAACAAGCTCAAGTCACACCAGTGAGTGCAGTGAGTGAGGTCAGTGTGAGGCTGACAAAATGGGCGGAGGACATGGCCATTCCAGCACTGCAATGTGGAATCCATTCGAGTTTCCACCAGGACAGGAAAGGAAGAGGGTAGACTCACAGGCTCTGCTTTATTCCATCCTATCTTGATAGCTCCAGCCAGAGCCATGCTTTTAAATACAAAATAATTTAATCAGACTTAATTCTGACATGCCAGCTTCTTGAGAGGGGACTGACTTTTTCTGCCAATGGGATTAAGGACTGGCTCCTCTCTGGAATGCACAAGAGGTGGCCCGTGCTAACAGGAGACACCTGTAATCACTGGCGACTTGGAAAATTCTTTTCGGCAATTCAGATTAACCAAACACTTGGCAGGGTGCTGGGGCCTGTGCCAGCGGGTCTGCAGCTCCAAAGGGCCCCACCAACCGGCTCCCTGATGGGAAATAAGCCAGTTTCTTGCTCCGACTCCCCAGGAGCTCCAGCTGAGCATCTGTTTTCTTAGATGCAGTATTTGTCTAGGGGCTGGAAGTGGTACAGAAATAGCTGGGAGACAATGCTTTTCAGCTGGCATGAGTGGGGAAGGAGCTGCTGTGTGAACAGGAAAACCCGGACGGGCTGTGGGCGGGGTGGGGGGATGTCACGCCGACACTGGAAGGAGGGTGTGGACCCCTGCGCACTGCTTTCCCGCGGCGCCCCCGCTGCCAGACACCGTCCAAGGGGAACACCAGGGAGTCTAAGGCCCGGGGATCCCCTGGATTGGAGGGCCAAGGTCCAAGGGTCGCAGGAGACAGTGGCCGCACTCGACACCCTGGAACGCGAAGGCTGGGTTGCCCTCGCTCGCGTGGCTACCCTTCGGGTTCCGCCCCCCCAGGGCCACGTCGGGGCCCCTAAAGCTGGCCGGTTTCCATGGCAACCAGAATAACCTGGCCTGGGCAGCCCGGGTGATGCCCCGTGAGGGCCCCGCTGTCCGAGCGCGCGTCCTGCGGCCTCCACGCCCCGGAGCCCCGGCCACCGCCGAGCAGCCCCCGCCTCCGCCGCCTCTCCTCGCGCACCCTGAACTCACCTCCAGCCCAGCCCGCCGCCGTCGTCGCTCCCACCGCCGCCGCCGCCGCCACAGCAGCGTTCGCGCGCCTCCGACACCCGCCGTTAGCCTGAGCCCCAGCAGATGACCCGCGAGCGCCGAGCTCTGCGGCGCCTCCTGCCGGCAGCTTAACGGATGGGGCGGGACCTCCAGGGGGCGGGGCTTAGGTGGGCACAGCCTCTTGGAGGGCAGGCGGCGAAAAGAGGAGGGCAGGGCGCCGGTTCTTCCTGCAGGCCACCCAATGGACAGGGCCCAGACTCGAGTGGGCGGGGCCTCAAGGGAAAGGGCGGAGCCGGTGACGGGTTGGGCTGAGTGCCGGCGACCCCTGCTGGCCAATTAATAGATGTGGGTGTGGCCTTGAAGTCAGGGGGTGCGCTCCAGGGCTGGGGCGGGGCTGGTGGCAGAGAGGCAGAGCTAAGCAGCACTCCCCCAGCGCAGCTCAAGGGGCGGGGCCTCGGCAGGAGGGGCGGGTCCAGTGCTAAACTAGGGTACCAAGTGCTGGCCTCAGGCTCTGGGGGACAAGTGAGCTGTGTTTTGTCTCCACCTATTAGTTCTACAGTGGACAGGACTAAGGAAAGAAGGGAGCAGGCTCAAGCAAGCGCTTACTGGAAGTGGGAGACCAGACATATGAACATCTGAGACATGGAAAGGGGATGAGGATGGCAGGTTTCAATTCCCCTACAATCTGTTGCCCACCCAGCAGCCAGAGTTTTAAGTGACATATCAGATCATGGCACTCTTCTTGTTAAAACGATGCAAAACCGGGCCAGGTCAGCTCTGGAGCTCGGGCCTAACCGCCTTCCTTGGATAACATGTTTTAAAAGAAGCTTAGAGCTCAGTTTGGCACCAGTCCCCCGGCTGGGGTTTCACCTTGGAGAAAGGCTTCTCACAGACAGGTAGGTCCCTTTGTATCACACAGTTCACATCTAGACCTGGGGGAGTCACATGGCCTCGGATATAAAGATGCAGAATTCTGACCCTGGGAGTGAACCTGTTGGTTGATAGCTATTGCAGTATGAACCCCATATTTGCCAATGGGAAGAGGGAACAGACATTTACGGATCACTTACTACATGCCAGACCCTGTGCTAGGAGCTCTACCTAGGTCATCTCATTTACAGTTCACATCAACTCTTGCGAGGTAGATATTACTACCACTTTTCGAATGAGGAAATATAGAGGCTCAGAGAGGTCAGAAAGCTAGAGCTAGAGGCCGGGACTGTGTGATTAAATAATTCTTTTTATAGGACACCCCACATACACATAGGAACCTTTACAGGGCTCCCCATAGCTATATACAACCTCCCCTCACCTTGACCCTGAAGAGCCAAATATCAGGGCCAGAAGGAGAGCCTGGGTTTAGGCCTATGTTTTTTTTGTAAGGTATTTCCCACTCCTTCCCACTCCCCTCTTTAGCAGGGGTTGGCAAACTACAGCCTTTCGGCCAAATCTGATCTGCTGTTTTTATAAAGTTTTATTGGAGCACAGCTACATCTATTTGTTTACACATTGTCTATAACTTTTTTCATACAACAGAGACCTGACAGCCCAAAAAGCTTAAAATATTTACTATTAGGCCCTTTACAGACAAACTTTGCGGGCCCCCCTCTTCAGGATCTGGGAATGCCAACTATTTGGTGCCACCACACTGTTTCACACCTCTACGCCTTTGCCCAGCCAGTGCCTTGCCCTGAAACTCCTTTCCCAACTGTATTAGTCTGTTCAGGCTGCCGTAACAAAATTCCACAGACTGGGTGGCTTAAACAACAGAAATTTAGTGTTTCACAGTCTTGGAAGCTAGAAGTTCAAGATCAAGGTGCCAGCAGGTTTGGTTTCTTCTTAGGCCTTTCTCCTTGTCTTGTAGATGTCCATCTTCTCCCTGTGTCCTTGCATGGCCGTCCCTCTGTGCATACCTGTGCCCTAACCTCCTCTTCTTATAAGGACACAAGTTATATTGGATTAGGGCTATCCCAGTGACCTCAGTTTTAACTTAATTCTCTCTTTAAAGGCCCTATCTCCAAAAAAAGTCACATTCCGAGGTCCGAGGGGTTAGGACTTCGACATACGAATTTTAGGTAGACACAGTTCAGCCCATCACACCAACTTCATCATCTGGCCAATTTTTACTCATCCTGTAAGACTCAGATTAAGTGTTACTTACGTGGTAGGCAACCTCGAAGGTGGTCCCCATGGTACACACCTTCTGGTTTTCATGCACCTGTGGGGTCCCCTCCCATGTTAAATAGGGCTGATCTATGCAACCAATAAGATGTTGCCAAAAGACAGTGTGACTTCTAGAGCTAAATTATAAAAGACATAGCTTCGCCCTTGCTCTCTGTTGGATGGCTAGCTCTGGGAGAATCTACTCACCCCCAGAGAGAAAGCAAAGCCTCCCGCCAACAGCCAGCACCAACTGGCCATCCCTGCAAGCCAGCCATGTTCTTTACTCATCTAGGCCACTACGTTTGGGGGTGGTTTGTTATCCAACGATAGCTAATACACCTTATCCAGGAAGTTCTCCCTGACTCCAGACTTGGCTCCACACCTCTCCCATGGGCTGCCACAGCCTTTTATCTTTTTATTGAACCAAGTCTACATTACAGCAAACTATGTTCCTTCAATACAAAGCAGATGTTGTCACCCCTCACCTATAATCCTCTAACAACCCCCGTTTGCACTCAGAATAAAGTAGAGCTTGCAAAACCCTATCCCATCTGGCCCCTGCTGACCGCTCCAACTGCTCTCTGCCTCTACCATGGATCTCCAGCCCCTGGACTTCTGTTTTCAAACTTTCTAAGCTCATCCCTTCCTCTGAAACCATTCCCCTTACTGTCTCCTCTTCCTAAAATGCTCTTCCTGTCGTGTTTGCATGTGGCATCTTCCTCTCATTAAAACAGCCCACTACTGTCTCCGGACCATTATCTGGACGGTCACCCCAGCAGTCATTCCCTATCTCATTACCTGTTTTATTTACTGATAGGCATTTATCACCGTTTGTGTTTTTAACAAGGGTTTGTGTTCCATAAAGGCAGGCGCCTCATCTGCTTTCTTCACTGTTGTGCTTGGTACCAAGCCGGTGCTCGGTAAATATTTGTTCAATGAGTAAACAAAGGAATAGATTTCCACCCATCTCACCTCTCACCCTCTCTCTCAACTGGAAGCTTCTCAAGGGCAAGAAGTGAATTGTATGCATCTTGGTATCCAACACCTGGCTCATGGGCAGAAGCAAAACAAGTTTTTGAACTTCTGGGTTGAGTATCTTTGGAAATACGCGGGGCAAAGGTGGAGTGTTGAGCTACCCTCTGTGGCCACCAGAGGGCGGCAGAGTCCTGAGATTCAATAACGGAAAGGCCCAAATGAGCCCACAGGAAAAGCATCTCCATAAGGTCAAAGTGCAGGTTCCCAAGGGATGGCTGGTCCAAGGGCAGAAAGATGGGGCTTTGGGGGGCCAAAAGAGAGGAAGGGCGGGTGGTGGCAGGCACAGGGACAGCTTTAGATCCTAGCCTTTCTTTTAGAGATTGTTACATCTGCATCATTAGAAGGGGCTGGCAAAACAAGTGATTTAATCCTCAGGATTCCATTCTGGATGAACTCAGCACAGCCTATAAATAGCAGTGCTTTGGGTTTGGTTGTTCCGTGTGGACTTATCAGCCAAAAACAGCAATTGTTATTTTTCTTCCTGCACCATATGCTGAGCAACTTTCAGTCAACAATTTAGTACTTCCTGGTGCTGGTAACGTGTGGGGACCAGAGTGAGACCAGCAGGACGACAGTGATGATATCTGACATCCTTCAGTCTGACGTTTCTGTTCTGTAGATACCCAGTAGGAAATGGGCTGTAGGGATCTGGAGTTCAGGTGAGACATTTCACTGGAAAAGACTAATTCAAAGCCATTACTCGCATGTAGACAGGAAATGAAGCTGGGGAAGTGGACTTGTTCAATTGAAAGAAAGAAACAAAGGTTTCAATACCATTAAAATAGAGCACGTGAAATTACTGTACTCTTGAGTATTTGGTCCGTTCTAAAGAAATTTGAGCCATATTTACTTAACTGTCAAATCTGTAGGCTGCGTGGGACTTAAGAAATTACCTAACCCGCTGGTCATTAAACTATTTGTGTGCTGAAGCCTCTGGAAATTGTAGTGCTCTCGGGACTGGGAACATGTTGAAAAGTTGTATTTCAACCCTTGTAGGAATGAGGATCAACTTCATCGGCCTAAAATATGACTGTGTGATATGGTCACAACATAAAGTCCCAAACAGGAACACATGGCCTCAGGAAAACATACAGTTGAAGAACCAAATATCCTTGGGTGGGTCTGACATTGCCGTTACTATTAATTTTTTTATTTGTTTACTGATTTGTTGCCTGTGAGCATTTGTCAGTACCATTTGGTGTATGATGTATATATGAGAAAAATAATAAAGATTGAGAAAATACTATGTATTAACTTTTTTTTAAAACTGAGAATTGGGAACAAGTGGCCATTTTTCAAATTTGGGGTGAAAGGCTTTGTCCAGCTGGAGATCTTCTTTCTAGTTTGAAAAGAAAGGAATGTGTGAGAGCCCCTAGTTTAACCCGGTGTCTTGCCCATGATCACAGAATGTCCTTAATGACAGATTACCTCTTTTGTAAAACCACATTTAGAAAGATGTGCAAGCAGCATAGATAAAGAATATTAACAGTGATTATTTCTGAGTGATGGAGTTCTTGGCAGATTACAATTTCCAAAAATAGCCACATCAATACATGTTCCATCCCACACGCTCTTCTCCCACTGTCACACAGTCTCCCTTCCATCAGGTGGGGAGGACGTCTGCACGCCCTCTCCTTGACCTTGGGAGGACCTCTTTAGCTGTGTTGAACATCACAATGTGGCAGAAGTGATGATGCATGACTTCTGTGTCTCCTGCCTGGTTCTCTGTTTCTCTTGGGACCCAGCCACCATGTTGTAAGGAAGCCAATGCCACATGGGGAAGTCACGTGTGGGTGTGTTTTAAGCCCGTCTTTTCTTCTGATGTTTTGTCATCTGGGGCCTTACCAAGCATGGGGAGACTGCCCCTCCCAGGGTCAGCCAATTCTTGCAAAGGGTAAACAATGCACCTGTGAGCTCACCCATCATATGCAAACCAACCAATCTGGAGACCATCCCTCCCCACCTCTGTGGGCTCTTATACTCTAGGCCACTAACACCCTGCCGTTGTCACCCAGGGCAGGATGCCAGACAACTAGGAACAGCCCCTGTGCCCAGAGCCCACTGAACTTATTCAAGCAGCCAGTCCTAAGCCTGTTCACCCTGCCTCGTCCGCTCCCACCACAGAAACCACAGTAATGGCTCGTGTCCCTGTTCTCCCTCTGCCTCCTAAGGACCCAGGAGCTTCCCCGTGTGGCCCCGTGTGACACCCGCGCCCCCTCCTCTTGGGAACTGTGAGTAACAAACTGTCTTTTCAATGGCAATCATCTCATCTGCTGGCCTCACCAAACCTGAAGAACAATAAAATTGACATTTTAAAATAGGGTGTTTGGCCAACCCCCCCCGGGGGGGGCGGGGGGGGGGGCCTAGCCAGCTGCCAGCATCAGCCACCAGACACGTGAGTGGACGTGGCTTCACATCCGCCCGCTGAGGCCCAGGCTCTGAATTCCTGACCAACAGAAGCTGCGAGAGACAATGGTTACTGCTGTTTTACATCGCTGTATTTTAGGATAATTTGTTATACAGCAGGAGACAAGGTTTTAATTTACTTTGTGCTTTTCTAAATATCCCAAGTTTTCTACAATGAACAGAGATTGCTTTTATAAAAAGAATTGCCAAGTGTTATTTTTAAAAAGACAACTGAGCAAGAGTGAGGCATCTTGAATTTTTATTTATTTAAGTTCTTCCTACTCCACTGGAGACAATAACATTTACTGGCAGGACTATTCTTAATACAAATGTTTATCAAATACTGTGTTAATACAAAATAGCAATTTCACAAACACAGAAAGGGTCCAATACCAGCAGGACATTTTTTTTAAAACGCATGCCACAAATGCCATTCTCAAGCATTGTAGACATGACAGGTCTATAAAAGTGAATACGAAAGACAATCAGAGCCCATTTCCCCCCAGAAAAAGGCCTTCACAAGCACCCTGTGCGTGGGAGTGGGCAGATTCCCGGTGAGACCTGGCAGTGGGAACAGGACTGGCTGCCATTGGCGTGGCACAGTCAGAGCCTGAAATCTGACAAAGCACATTGAGGCACAGCAGCCCTCCCAAAACTGGGCCCGCTCCTTTTTCGAATTGGCCCACTCTCTCCCTCCTGCCTTCCCAGCCCACCCGAATGGTAGCCAGTATGGCCATCCAGCCCCAAGGCCCCCGGAACATGGGGCCATCACCAGCACAAGAGACGTACAAATCTGGTCTTGTATTCCTCTCAGCGGGGTCAGGGTTCTGAGTAAACAGATCCTCAGAAGCTCTGAACTTCTTTCTCAACTGTCCCCATATGGCTTTAGGGCACCCAGGCTCATGAGGGATGGCACCATGCTGACCTCTGCCAATCAATAGGCACTAAGCACCTAGTACCAATGACCATGGGTTCCTAGAAGAATACAAGAGCAGTTTCCAGAACTGAAGGTTCAGACCCACCTGCAGGTCATAAAATCAATTTAGGGGTTGCAACCAGCAACTTGAAAACATGACCTAGATCAGGATAGGATAAGGTAGAATAGGATGGATAGGGTCAGGCTGAAATCTCACAGTGCAGCACACAGTAGGTCCTATCTCAGTGATGGATATAGAGACTGGAATCACAGTATAAAGTGTATTTCCTATGATGGCTATTAATCAAACAGGTTTGGAAAACACTGACAAATACATCCACCATGGCCAATCTCACACTACCGGTGGTTTAACAACTTGCCCAGTTCTGGAATATTCATGATCGGTCTCCAGGATGTCAGAAGCGTGCACAGCCCACAGATACCCTCATCGACATCTCATCTCCCACCCGCAGTGGACAGCCTCAGACAGGGTGAGGTCCTGTCATCACAGAAGACCCTCACAGCTATGCCTCCAGCAGCGTTTCTCCCACAACTGCACCTGGCTTGTCTACCTGTCAACCAACCAGACCACCTGTAGAACAGGCACACAGCCCCTCCTCCCTACAGCTCATGCCTCAAGCTGGGGTTGCCTTCCTAAATCTTCCAGATTAACCAGCTCTTTGGCAGTGCCCAGGCATTAGGTTCCTGGATGCCCAGACTCCCCCAGGGATGGGGTCAGTCCAACGACGGCAGGCAGAATGGCAGCCATGACTCGGTGGCAGAGACCGCATGAGGCAGGTTTCATCTAACTTCTTAATGTGGCCTAAAGAAAGTGCATGAGATTTGGGGGGAAAGTTTATGTCGCAAGATCCTCACCACAGGTATGTCTCGCCTGTGAATTAAAAGAATGGTTAAATAAATTGTGGTATATCCACTTAAGGTAGACTTGTAAAATAATGTTTACAAGGGGTTTGAAATAATGAGGGGAAATACTTGAAAAGTGAAAACAGTAGGATGCGAAAGTGTGTATGGCAAGAGAAGAAAACAGCAAGGTAAAAAACTGTGCACTGAGTAGGGGAGACACAGAAAGAAAGCCACTAAAAGAGTAAGAGTGGTTCTTTGAGGCAGAGAAATTGTGTTTCGTATTTTCTACCTTCCTAGTATTTTCTGAAATTTTTATAAGAAGCAAATATTAATGAAAAATGTCTTTCTATTTAAGAACACAACCACCCACCCCCGTCCCAGTGGATGAGTTCTCCCTCAACCCACAGATGAGCCTTGCTGAGTCTCAGGGCCCCTCCTCAGAGGTCACCGTGACACTCACCGCCACCCCGAGCTTGTTGGTCTCACCCGGGGCGCTGTCTCCTTCGTCCTGTAACTCCAGGCTGGCAGACCCACTCAGGGCAGACTCAAGGTTGTTCACTACAAACCTGAGTTGGGAAAATCTAGCCTGGGAGCCTCCGTTAGCACTCTGACTTGTCTTCCAACGTTCAGAGTCTCCCAGAGCAAAGGCCAGGGCCGTGCCCACGCAGACCATGGCTATGAACTTGCCTCTTTTGACCCGGATACAAAGGGGCCAGCCCTTACACAAGGCTCCCTGGCCAAGCCTTCCCACCCTCCTCAGCTCACCCACAGACTTGTATGAGCACCTACTAAGTGCCAGCACTGTGCTGGGCACTGGGGATTGACAATGACCAATAGAGACACAGGGCTTGCCCTCAACATCGAAAGTGTCCCCCAGACACTTTCACACCCTCCTACCTCCGTGTGCTGCCCACGTTTCCAGGGTCGGCCAAATGGGCTAATGGCATGTTGCCAGCTACCAAATGAAGGGAACACTCTAGATCAGTGGTTCTCAGCAACATTTGGTCTGGGCCCCCAGGGACCCCCAAGACCCCTCTGAGGCATTCCTGATGTCAAACTGGTCTCATAATCTACGACATTTGTCTTTTTCCCTCTCAGTCTTTCCTGTAGTTTTCCAGAGGCTACATGACAGAGATGTCACAAATAGGCCTCCTGCCTCTGTGCCAATCAAGCTTGGACCTATGGAAACTGGAACTAATCAATGGAGTGAGCGTGTATCAAGCCAGGAGCACAGAGACCAGGCCCGGGAGGAGCTCCACACGGGAGCCTCTGCCGCCCCAGCTTCCTGCTCCTTTCCCTCCCACCTGCTACACTCCTGTGCGTATCCCTGCATCAGTGTGCTCACCTGCAGGTGGCTGCTGGGATTGTCACGGGCTCTCTCAGGACCCCATGATGCTGTCTCCGGGGCCTGCACTGCAGCATCTCGGTGCACAGTATGTTGTGGCAAATTTGACAAGAGCCTTTTTGACTAAGTCACTACGTATACCCATCTCCCAGCCCTTTCACCTCTCCCTGCCCTCTTAGCACCTGTGGTGCAGGAAGCCAGTGTGGGGACACCCCCCACTTCCCAACAGAGGTCTGAGCCCTGAGATATCCTGGACTGTACCAGAACTAAGCATACGGCATCCTGTCTTTGCCCACTGACTCTGGTGGGGAGTCACAGACTGAGGCTCATCTAACTTGAGATTGAGCCTTGATCCAGAGACCCTGTGATTCCAGTTCGGACCCGGGAGCTGGGCCTGGGTTCTTCCCCTGTAAATGTCTGTGTGCCGGCCCAGCCTGGATGGGGCTGAAGACAGGCCCCAAAAGCCTTGCCCCGGGCCTACTAGGTGC
Source organism: Rhinolophus sinicus (assembly GCF_036562045.2). Lineage (NCBI taxonomy): Eukaryota > Metazoa > Chordata > Mammalia > Chiroptera > Rhinolophidae > Rhinolophus > Rhinolophus sinicus. The sequence continues at coordinate 108,444,537 of NC_133759.1, read as the reverse complement.
TCCAGAGGTCAGGATGTTGTGGACACGGCCCAGGGCCCCATCCAATGAGCGAGGCCTTCCCTCTGGGCAGCATGTGAGGAGCCTCTCAGGGCCAGTGACTGGCGCCAAGTGAGAGCGGAATGTTGGCATCGTAAACCCCATGCCTGGTCAGGCACACAAGCTCCCAGGATCTGCTTGCCCTGCAATGAACGGCTCTCAGACTCTCTCTGGAGTTTCTGGCATGAGAGGAAATGGCCAAGTAACAGCTTCCCCACCCCCCACTGCTCTCTCCTCTCTGCCATTCCAGGAGCTTCCCCAAAAGGGACAAGAGAGAGGCAGTGGCGATAAACATGCTCCCTCACATAGAGGCATTTAACCCGACTGCTCACATTCCCACCCCAGGGCACACCGCACGTGAAGCAAAGAGGTGCCATCAGGAGTGCTAAGCCGATTGGTGGTGGCTGCCCAGAGCACCGGCTTCAGAATTCTGATACCACCCATGCAGCAGTTGATTGGTGATGTCGGCCATGGTCACGGATATCCACCATGCCTGATCTACAATCCAGGTGACTTTCCCTGAACAGGGGTCCATTCCCCAGCCAGGACTTTGGTCGCAGAGAAGGAGGCCCTGGCCACATGGTAGAAGCAACTCACTGGACTCCTTGCTGGGTTTCTCAGGACCTTAAGAAGCACGTATTGGCCCATCATTCCCCACTTTGCCAGGACAATGTCCGCTCCCTTTTCTGAAGATGTTAATGTCGGTTGTATTAGGAAACACTTGTCTAGAATAGAAATGCATTACAGGGTTAATTTCTCCTCTGTAACAATGACCAAATGCTTTCTTTCTCACCTGGGATCCAAGGGACGGTCTGGCTGTCACCAGAAGTAACCTCGGATCCATCAAAAGCTCTGCCGGTGGGAGGGCAGACAGGCCTGGGCGCTGTGCTCTGGGCTAAAGTTCAGAGAAACACGTCCCATGATGCTCTGCTCCAACAGCCCAAATGTCCGTGCAGTCTGGGCCACCTCATTTGGACACCTTGGCCTGCAGGGTGCTGGGAAGATAGAGGTACCTCCAGATGGCATAGTAGTGGGTACCAGCACCAAATGCCACAAAGAGATGCCAGATGGCGTGGGCAAAGGGGATCTTCCCGTCACTCTTGAAGAACACCGTCCCCAAACAGTAGAAGGCCCCGCCGGCCACCAGCTCCCAGAGGCCCTCGGTGTTGGGCTGTCAGCAAGGACAAGGGTGGGGCACAGGTCAGAGGAGTGGCCAGTAAAGTCACGAGCGTCCGGCCAGTCCCCCACCACCCCAAAAGAAAAGACCCATGGATGGTGAGCCAGCCCAAACTCCCGGGTCGGGCGTCTCACCACCCTGATGCTGCCAGTTCTCCCCACATTAATCCTCACACATAACACATTTCTATCAAAATCGCAAAGAATGTTTTACAGCTTTTTATCTTTTCTAAAAAGCAATCCATCTGGTTCTATACCCAAAAGAAGTGAAAGCAGGGACTCAGACAAGTACTGCTCTACCTAGGTTTGCAGCAGCGCTAGTCACAACAGCCCGAAGTGGAGGCAACCCAAGCATCCATCGGTGGACGAATGAATGGATAAACAAAATGTTATTCCTGCTATTTCATAATGGAATATTATTCAGCCTTAAAAAGGAAGGAAACTCTGACACATGCTATTACATGGATAGACTGTGAGAACATTATGCTCAGTGAAATAAGCCAGTCACAACTGGACAAATGCTGTGTGATTCCACTTCTATGAGGTCCCTAGAAGAGTCAAATTCATTGAGACAGAAAGCAGAATAGAAATTACGAGGGGCTGGGAAGAAGGATGGTGAGTTAGTGTGTAATGAGGACTGAGTTTCAATTTGGGAAGGTGAGAAAGTTCTGGAGACGGATGGTGGTGATGATTGCACAATGTGCATATACTTAATGTCACTGATTGGACACTTAAAAACGCTTAAAATCATAAATTTATGTACATTTTGTCACAAGTTTGGAAAAGTCATACGTGCCCATGACAAAAAAATCTTAGAGAAAAAACACAAAAACTAGTAAGAAAAAAGTAGTGGTGCTGGCCCTCGGAGATGAGGGCCACTTGAGTGGTTGTTTATTAAAGGGACTCAAGTGGACTGAGGAGTTAGAAGAACCTGCTGTGCTGTCCCCCCATCTCCGGGGCCCACTTCCTACAGGTAACCGCCATTAACAGTGTTTTACAGTATCCTTCCAGAAGTTGCCTCTATATGCATATAACATGCACATGTGCATTGGAACTGACACTGGAGACCAGTGGGTTCACACGATGCCATAGCCGGCAACTTCATCTTCCACTAGCTGGGCTGATGGAGCTCAGAGCACAGTCCCACCAGGAGACCCACCTTGGTCCTTTGAACAACTACAAAGTATTTCATTGTCTTCATCGGTCCTCAGGAGTATAATGCGTGGATATTAATTACATGATAATAAAATGAAGACTACCTAGTACTCCTTAGCACTTCCTATGTGCCAGGCACTGTGTTAGGGCCTTACAGGAATCACCTGAGGCCATTTTCATGCCAACCTTATGAGGCAGGTATTACTCTAAGTGACAGTCATGGAAACACGCCTACCCATCATGCAAAGTGAGGACAAGCATGTTGCAGAATGGGACATGGAGTGCGATCTCATTTTTGTAAAAGAAAAACCAACAAGTCACTATGTCTGCACATCCACATAGACTTGCATGTAAGTAAAGGAATGGAAAAGACACACAACAAACAACGAACGGTGGTTGCAGCCGAGGTATTGTATTAGGGTGAAGGAAACTGCTGTTCTTTTATACACTTTCAGACGTGACTTATTTTTTGCACTGAGTAGTACTTAAATATACATTTATAATATTTAAGTACACATATGTACTATTAATATATAATATTTAAATAGAATATGTAACTTGGTGGATATTATATAATTTAATAGATTTAACTTAAATATACATATTTAATTGTGTTAATTAAATATTAATATGCATATTAATATGCATATTAATTAATGCACATATTTAATTAAAAATAAACTTGGGGGGAAAGGTAACCTGTAAAAATGAAGATAGATCATGGAGAAAACGTTAAGCAGGAAAGACTAATGGGACAAGACTTCACTGCCAAGTATTAAAATTCAATTAACACAACAATAAGTAAAACAGTTTGGTACTAGTAGTATAAAAACAGACCAATCGATGAAACAGAATTGAAATCTCAGAAACAGACCCACATCTTATACGTATAAATGAATTTAACATGATAAAAGGAGCATTTTAAATGGTAGAAAAATGAAATAACTGGCTAATCATTTGGGGAGGAATCACCACATACAAGAGAAACTGCAGTGGGAATAAAGAGTTAAAAATGAGAAGTTAAACCATAAAATAAACAGGAGAAAATAGAGGTAAATACATAAACTTGGGAAAGGGAACTTCCCAACCATAACTCTTAAGTTAAAAGCCATAAAATTAAAAGAAAAAAACACCTGTTAGATCTGAATACATAAAATTGTAACACCTCCCAATAATAATAATTTAAAAATACTACTGTTCTCTGGCCTAGGGAGACACTGAGTTACTGTGTCCATTTGACAGATGAGGCAACTGAGGCTCAGAGAAGCAAGGCCCTCAGGATTAACCTGCCTATTCTGCCTTTTTAGGCAAGTCACGCTGACACACTGGGCCTCAGTTTCCCCTTCTCTCAGAGGAGACGGTTCGACTTGACAATCTCGAGGGTCAGTGTGGGTCCTCTCCAGCCAGAAATGAGGCCCCACGCCAGGTGGGTGGGACTTACCATTGAAAGGATGACCAGGGCAGGGAAAAAGCCCATGACGACGTAGCACAGCAGCTCCACAAGCTTGTACCTGGCAGGAAGACAAGCCACCTTGGCCTCAGGACAGCTCCTTGTTCTGGGCAGAAGACACCCTGACCGGAAGAGTGAGAACACTCCTGGGCTCACAGGTCACCCTACTGCACCCAACAGGTACTGGCAAAGTTGGGTGACCATGGGCAGGTCTCCTTCCCTCTCCGAGACTCGGTTTCCACATCCGTGAAATGACATTCGAGGATTGCAAATGCTGGGCACAGCATGTGTATGGGCACTCCCCACGCTCAAGCCCAGGGCAGACCTGACTATTCGATCCCAACACTTTTGCCCACAGGGCCCAAGCAGCCATTCTCCATGGATCTGAGTGGACGCATGAACTGACATCTATTGCTGAGTCTGTCATTCCTTTTTGCTTCTATAGCCCTGTTCTTTCCCCACTTAATTATTCCCATCCCCTCACTCAGCAGGCCAGTGGGCTCAGAGCCTTCCCCCTTATCTGCTAACAAAGCTTACAAAGGCAGGTAACACATGACACAGTTCAGTGGGTCTAAGAACCCACAAGGTCTTTTTTAAAATCTCTTTAGACTGACCCTATGGGCTGTGGACCTGGTGGCCATCCAAGGGCCTCGATACAGACACGCCAGGCAGAGCTGTGCCCTCATACTTCAGGGTCCTCCTGGGGCCTCATCTCACCAGGGGAAGGGAGGACACCGCCCACCTGAGCCCCCCAGCCCTGGCTCACCGCTCATGGAAGAAGAAGACATAGACGGTACCGACAGAGGCCATGATCCAGACCAGCCAACGCATGTGGGAGGCCCAGGGGCCTAGTTCCCGAAGGTTCAGCCTGGGAGAGAGAGCCGAGGGCACAGCCTGAGAGGGGCCCCCAGGGACAGAGCCCTCCATGGCTGCTCCGTCACAGGAAATTGACCCCAGAGAAGCCCTGGCCCCTGTGGCTGCACAGGTGGGACATGGGCTCTCATGGGAAGACACATGGAGAGACAAAAAGAGAAACAGACACAATAAGCAATCACTAGAGGAAAATTAGCAAAACCAATAAAGCCCCAGCACGAAGGGGAGGGGCATCTGACTAGCAGGAGTCTAATGAGGTAAGCCTGTTAGGAGGGCAGTCTGGCAGTTTATCAGCTTTGAAGGGCTCACCTCCGGTGACCCAGCCGTTCCAGTCCCAGGGCCCAGCCAGAGCAATACCTTCTGTGCATACACAGTCTTTTTCTACTGTCCCAGAGTCTTTCAACCTTTAAACCATACAACGCCCTTTCTTTACGTCAAGATTTTATGCAGGAAACTTATATGTAAGTCAAAAATATAAGCACAAACCAACAAATGGGGCTTTTCTGATTGAGGCAGGGAGGGGGAGCATAGTCATCCACACGCCCCCTCCCCAGTCCCCGGGACCCTCCAGGCTCTTCAGAAAACAGCTGGAAAACCAGAGCAGTACAAAGAAAGATCAATCTATACCACTTGTCCTATGTCCCCTTTTCACCATGCACCCAGGCGTCCAACCAGGAAGCTGACCACCACCGAGCTCCTCTGTCTGTCTGTCATCCCCCCACATACAATCAGCCCCGAGTTCTGCTAACGCTTCCTCCTAAGGAGCTCACACACCAGGCCACATCTCCCCGTCTCGGCTTCATACCTCTCTTCATGGCCCTAACCGCAGCTGCGTGTCAGCATTGCGACAGTCAATAGCTGTGGTCCCTGTGATACCTCCAGGTCCTGTAAGGAGAGCCTCTGCCTGTGTTTACGGCCGTATCCTCAGACACCAGCAGGGGACGGTACAGAGCCACTGCTCGGGCACAGACAGGAAGAAAGAATAGAAACCCAGGCTTCAAATCAGCAAAGGGGAGACAGATAGTCAGAAGATTATTCTAGAAATCTGTCCAGATAGCTACTGCCACTGAGTCCAAAACTTAGCTTGAGTCTTCCCGTCAACATCCAGGAAGAAACCTGAGATTACCGGTCTGCTGACCGCGGCACATGCTGCCTGCAGCGCTTGGGGCCAACAAAAAAGGCTGGTGGAGTGGGCCCCTTCCATGGCCACCCACCTACCACTCAAGCTGCACCCCTCACCCAGGACCTACGCTTATGCTAGAAGACTCTGTATGCCTGTCTACCTGACATCTGACACCATGAAGCACGCGGGTTTTCGGGAGAGCAGCAAGTCCCATCTTTGCTCAAAGCCCAGGCTGGGCTCAGTCTGAGGACGCCCAGGCAAACAGCGCAGGGCGACTTCCCGGCGGTCACTGATTTCCAGGGAAAGCCACCATCTCCCGGGGACCCTGCCATTCCCCTTCTTCAGTCAGTCACAGTCCACTCCATTTCCTGTAAATATCTTTTCTATACAAACTCTCCTCTTGACCTCCATGGCTACTAGTGGGACCAGGCTACCCTTTCTCCCCTGGGTTCTTGCATCAGCCTCCTCCACACCTCCCTGCTCCCAGGCAGCCACCCTTCAGTCCACAAAAACAATGTGAATATCCTGCTCCAAATCCCATCCACTCCTAAGTGTAGACCCAACAAACTCCCACCTGTACAAGAATGTCCAGCGGACCATGGATCCATAATCACCCACAACTGGAAACCATGCCAACATCTGTCACAGGAGCATGGATGCCTGAGGTACCTTCCCCCAGGACACCGTCCAGCAAGGAGAATAGACGGACAACTCCTGCAACACGACTCCGTGATCCTCACCAGACATAACGTTTCATGAAAGAAGCAAGACCCAAAAGAACGATGCCATTACTACGAAGGTCAATGTCGGCCAAACTGTAATGTGAAGACAGACATCAGGACTGTGGTTACCACTGGGGGTGGTGACTGGAGAGGGGGTGTGGGACATGAGGAGGCTACTCTGTTGCTCCACCTGGTGCTGGCTGCAGGGTGTGAAAAGTCACTGAGAAAAGTCACGCTTATGACTGTGCATATTCTCCAGGAATGGTACACCTCCACAAAACGTGTTTAAAAAGCAATCGCCTTCACGTATACAAATGAAACCCATTTATTGGCTGATATAATAAAAGGAAGGCCCCATTTAGAATAGCCAAAACTCGGAATTCCCTAGGCAAAGAAATAAACCTTCTGTGGCTCCCCACTCCTCAGAGGCCAGCGTGCAGATTCTCAGAGCAGCACGCCTCCTCCAGGCAGCCCTCCAGAAGCCCCACACCAGGGCAGTGCCTCCTTCATCTCCCATGACTGAGTGCACACAGGCCCGTCTCGCCGAGCCATCACTGTCCTGTCACAGACCCTCACCCACTGACAGAACCTCAGCATCCCGACCCCCAGCACCACCCAGCCACGGAGTGAGTAAACAGTCAACAAATATGAGTGGAACGGTCCTCCACACCTTGCAGGGCTGTGCAGGCTCCCCAGGCTTTCAGCGTGTGACCTGAAGCTTAGTGTTTCATTTCAGAACTTTCGAAAACCCTGAGTGACTTGCTGGGGGAGGTTAAACTGATACAATCTGCGGACAGCGACTTGGCAACAATTAGCCAAATTACTAAAGCCCACTCCCTGCCACCCAGAAGCCTAATGAATCTTGGAATTTATCCCACAAAGGTCAGGCTCGACCTTCTGAAGCTGCTGTTTCCATTAAAAAAGGCTGCCTCTTAGCAATTTCATCAATAGATCCACACACATGGGCCAAATGATAAATAAATGGATATTCACAGCGGTGCTATTTATGATAGCAAAGGAATGGAGTGTCCCAGTGTCATAAATATCCATAAATGCAGGGTGGCCCGGGATATTATGCTGCTGTAAAAAAGAATGGGGAACTCTTCAATGGACTAACACGGAAAGATGTCCCAGCTACACTACTGAGAGAGAGAACAAAAGCAAACTGCAGAACACTTGGTATATAGTATCCTTCCTGTTGTATTAAATGTAGGAAGAAAGCACATGTACAAATAGATATTCATATACGTATATGTTTACACACACACATTTGCTCTTTCGTGCATAAAACAACTCTGGAAAGATAAAAGCAACTGGTACTAAGTGCTAGTTGCTTCTAGGAAGGAGAAGAGTGGAGGACGTCTTTTTGTGCCAAGTTAGCGTATTACCCAGCCCATTACAAAAAGAAGGGAAGCCAGCCCCTGCCTGGGGACCACTCGGGTACTCACCAGGGCGCGTACGAGGCCGCTATGAAGAAGTAGATGACCATGCGGTCGAACATGTGCAGGCAATGCTCCACCATCCTGGGGCAGAGAGGGCGCGTTACGGCCTTGCTGGCCCTGGGACACGGCTTTCCCACAGCTGGGGAGGGCCTGGGACTGGGCTGACCCGCCTCTGTCCAGCCGTGACCCATCGGGCTTCAGTCTCTCCATATGTAAGTGACCAGAGCAGTGGTTTTCAAACCAAGCCCACTATCACTCTACGGGTTTAATGGAAATGCCTCGGAGGTCCCACTGAGGACCACCCTCTCCTTTCTTCTGCATTTCTACTTCATACACTGGGCTTTGCAGAAGATTTCAAATGATGAAATAACTCTGTGACTACCAAAAAAGGTACAAAAACTATTAAACTATGTGCCCCTGAAGACCTGCTGAGTTCCGGCATTGTGGTTCAGGTCCAGGCTCTGGAACCAGAGGCCTGGGTTCGAGTCCCAGCCCCAACACTTAGGGACGATGACCCTGAATAAGTTCCTTCCCCTCGCTAGGCCTCAGTCCCCTCATCTGTAAAATGGGGAGGATATCAGCAAGTATCACAGGGTCGCTGTGCAGACTGGGTTAGTACTCAGCCCAGTGCAGGGCAGAAAGTGCTCAACAAACGTTAGCTGTTGGCCGAGTATTCCGCGGCAAACTCCGCATCCTGCCTCATCACTCGGCCCTGGTCCCCCCGCCCGGCACACCTCCCCCTCCCATGAGCTGGGCAACAGGTACCTAAGATGGCTCTTCTTCCAGGAGATTGTGTGAAACACGGTGGACACCACGAAGAGCCCACAGAGGCCGAGGCCGTAGATCCAGGCAGAAATGGTCTCCCAGTCATCGTCCGATAGGAAGTAGAGGTTGGAGCTGCCGAGGATGCTGGGAATGATCCAGAGCTGGAAGCAGGGAGGGGCCAGGAGCTGCAGGGCCAGCCTCTGGCGTGGGGTCCAGGGCAGTGCAGAGCCCCTGGGCTTCCCCGGCACATCGCCCTCCCTTTTCTCCAGACCCCCGCGATCCAACAGAACTTCCCACCATGGTGGGAATGTCCTGAAGTGTGTTGTCCAATCTGGGAGCCGCGAGGCACATGTGGCTATTGAGCACTTGACATTTTCATTAATTCTCATCTTAACTAATTTCAATTTCAGTGTCAACAGCCACACGAGGCCAGGGGCTACCATATTGGCGGATGCCATCCTAGAGAACGTGGGGGTAAAACAGGAAGCCCAGACCCCTGCCTCCAAGGAGCAGCTCTGGCCACTCCCCCACCCTTCATGTCCACCAATAGCCCTGGCCTGGAGGTGCCCAGGCACACCGTGCTGCGTCATGTCTCTGATTTGCTGCACGTGTGGTTCCCTCTGAAAAAATCGTCCCTCCCACCCCTTGGTTTATCCATTGTTTCCCGAGAATCCGAGAACTCCCACAGGGAGGCGTGCTCAGCACCACAGTCGTTTGCCCCAGTGGCCCTCCCTCAGGCGCCCACTCGCTCTTCCGAGGGCCACCAAAGACTTGAAGAACAGGCCAGCGGGGACATCGTGGTGGGACGAATCTCTCCAAGGGCGAAGAGGCTGCCTCCCCCAGCCCCAACCTGAAGTGTCCCCCTCTCAGCTCCCAGGCTCCCAGGAGTCAACTCACAGCATGGGTGGCACAGTTGGCAGCATGTTCGTACTCTGTGGGCTGGTACCTCTTGTGAGCGGGCACTCGGTGGTTCATGAACCTGAAACAAGAGGCACAATTCCTGGAAACTCAGTCACAGAATTCCCAGATGTCCTGAAGGCCTCAGCCCCTACAGGTGGGAAGAGAAGGATCCTCCCCTCCCTTCTCCCCTCCCTCTCTCTGATACGTTTTTTTGGACTATCCAGTATTTTGTGCCTAATCCCCAGTGTGGTTACAGAACTTTGCTAAATATTAGGATGTAGCATTCTCTTCATTTCCTTTTTCTTAATTTTCTTTACACATCACTGACACACAGTATAGTGCCCCAAGGGTACAGCTTGATGAATTTTGATACATGTACACATCCACGTGACCAGCACCCAGGGAGCCAGAGTTCATTTCTCAGCACCCAGAAAGTGCCCTTATGCCCCTTCCCAGTGGGTACCTTCCCCCAAGGAAACCACCCTCTGACGCTGGCATCACAGAAGTTCTTGACCTTCACGTCAATGGGATCACACAGCACACACCCTTCCATGTCTGGCGTCTTTGGCTCGGTGTGACTGTTGTGAGATTCCTTCATGTTGGAGGCAGCGATTGGTCGTTGTCATCAGAGTATAGTATTCTACCAGGCGAGCACATCACAATCCATTCATCCAATCTACAGGAGGAGGACGGTCCAGCTCAGGGCTACCATGGACACTCACTTATGCTCAGCGTGGAGGCACACCTGGAATTGCCAGTGACTGTCTTAACGATACACATTCCTGTTGCTTTGGTGTCTTTGGGGACTCTCCCAAGCCCCATCCCCTCTGTTCTCTCATTCTCTCGTTTAATCCTATGGACTGGAGCTCCACAGGCACAGGGAGCTATCACCACGCTGGTTTTACGGATGGGGAGCTACAGTGCAGAGGTGAGGACCCCACACCGCCCAGTGGTTCCGGACTCGGCCACACCTGATGGGAAGGACTCTGTGCAGGGGATTTAAATCAGGCTGGGAGGGTACGCCTGGCTGGGCAGACAGCGGGTGAGATCAGCACACACCTGGCTCTTGGACCAGCAGGCAGGATCACACTGGCTCAGAATCAGGTACATGGACAGTTCACCTAGGACTTTGCCGAGAATCATCCACCAGATGCGGTTAAACTCCACTGAAACACCAAAAACTTTCTCCTCCAAGGTCCCAATTATTACCATGAAGACCTACAAAAATGAGTGAGTGCATGGTCCTGAGCAAAGGGCTCGAAGCCATACAGTGCACAGAGCACTCATTAAGCGCCTTCTGTATGCAGGCCCCATGTTGATACAGTGCAAGAGCATTTATTGAGTGCCTCTGTATGCTGGTGTCATGCCAGTACAGTTGACCGAAAATTTGTTGAGCATTTTCAGTATTCTTTCAGGGAACGTTTATGAGCCCCTACCACGTGCTGGGTAGTGGCAGTGCTCTTGGAGTTCAGACAGCAGGGCTCCATCTCCCACAGGGTCTGAGCATCCATACAGGGGCAGATGATCCCAGAGAAGATGGAGGACCCACCTCTGGGGGTGGGAACCTCACAGAAGCACAGCCTCCCTGCAGCCCAAAACAACCAGCCCATCCTCCCTCCTTCTTCACAGGTGGTCCAGGAGGAAGTTGTTGGTGGCTTATTAAAGAATATGTTATGACAACAAAAATAGTGTTATGGGTTGGGCTGTGTCCTCCCAAAAATTCTTATGTCAAAGTCCGAACCCCCAGAACCAGAGAATGTGGCCTTATGTGGAATCAGAGTTGTTGCAGGTGTAATTCATGAAGATGAGGTCATCCTGGAGGGGATGGGCCCTAATCCAATATGACTGGGGCCCTTATAGAAAAGGGAAGACACAGAGAAGAAGGCTGTGTGATGAGAAAGCAGATCTTGGACTGGTGCAGCCACAAGCCAAGGAACGCCAGGGCTGCTGGCGGCCACCAGAAGTGGGACAGGCCTGGAGCTACCTGTCCCTGAGCCTCCAGCAGGAGCCGCCCTGCCCACACCTTGATCTTGGCCTCCGGCCTCCGGACTGGGAGAGATTCAACTTCTGTTGTGTTAGGCCACTGAGTATGTGTGGTCATTTGTTACCACAGCCCTAGAGACACTAGCACAGGTACACACACAGTGTTCAGATTCTGCCCCAAAGCCCTGGAGGGCGGCTCTGCCAATCTATGCTCCCGCCAGCTGGGCTGGGATGCAATTAATGCCTTCCTCCAAGGTGGGAACCCAGTCTCTGACCAGGAACCCTCCACTATTGCCAGACTCAGTCTGACTGCCCTCTCTCCTTCTGCTCCTTTAACAAATACCATACGCCACCCTCAGTGCCAGACACATGGGTTCGAGGGTGATATCACGGTTGCCATGGCAACTCAGGATGGGCAATTGTTCATTTATTTCTGGGCTCTACAAAACTTTCCTTGTCTCTTACCCATGCGGTGGCAGCTACTGAACGTCCGGGAGAGACAAAGGCCAGCGAGAGAAAGCAAGACTGGGAGACAGGGCCCTGGGGCCAGAGGCAAACGCCCAAGAAATCGAGTTCCCACAGCCTGCAAGAACCAACAGCTTCTCATTAACTCCTTGTGGCCTAATTTCTTTCTTCACAAACCTCTATGCAGGCATTTTAAGAGGACAGTGAATTAATTATGTTTTCATTTTCCTTTTAATTTACATATAGTAAAATTCCTTTTTTGCTACAGTTTTATGAGTTTTGCAAATGGAGAGAGTTGTGTAACCATCACCACAGCCACGCTGTTCTCCTTCCCTATGGTTCTGCCTTTTCCAGAATGTCACATAGTAAATGGAGTCACACAGCACTCCTAAGCCTTTTTCTAAAGTCTGAAGAGAACTTATTGTATGAAGTCCAAGTGCATTCTTAGGTGAAAAGAAACTGCTTTCAATGCCACACAGGGATTTTCTTATTTTCTATTCAAAACGTATCGAAGACAAACTTGTTTTATACAAGAAGAAAATAGACCTTCCTAAATGTGACATTACCAATCTTGGCAATTATTCTCAAGCCTTCCATCCTCTTTCTTTCTGTCTTTTTTTCTTTCTTTTTCTTTTTTTCTGTGCGGCCCTCTGGCTTCTTTCACTCGGCACACTGCATGTGAGGTTCATCTGTGCTGTATATTGTCAGAATATCCCATTGTGAGGACATAGAACGACCTGTTTATCCAGTCCCCAGCAGAGGGACAATGGAGTCATTTTTAACAGCTGAAATGCATAGATGAAATTTAAAATGTTCTAAAACAGAGCTGTCAGTCAGATAGGCAGCCTTCAAGACTGTGGGAAATTTCTCCTAAAAGTGCTGCCATTTCTAGCAGGCCGTTGCTGGTTAACAGCGGGCCAACAGGCCTCTCCGCCTCCTCTCTGGAGAACAGAATCCCAATTCTATGGCCAGCCTCTGCTTATTAGATGACCATGTGGCCACAGCATTTGATGGGGGCAGGAGGGCAACTCCGTGCAGAGGGCTCCCAAACTTAGCTGGGACCCGGAGCCAGATGGTGGCACGGAGACAAGGACAGGAGGGTGAACCCCCAAAGCAGGGGCTTTGGAGCAAGGCACAACTGGGTGGAAAAATCCCTACATGGTCAGTTACCTGCTGTGTGACCTACAAGAAATTGCTTAACATCTCTGAGCTGCAGCTTCCTTCTGTGTAAGTCCACAGTGGGGTGCGTGACACACAGCAGCACTTAAAGGATGGGCACTCTTTTCACCGATCCCCGGAGTGCTCCCCCAAAGAACCCAGGTACCGTGTTCTTACTGGTGCTTAACCCATCCAGGTACTTCACATAGAGCGTCCCATTTTAAGGCCAAACAGCCTTGCAACGTAGATATTATTATTCCAATGTGAAGATGAGGCTACAGGAGGTTAGGCCTGTGGTTCTCAATCTTGGTCGCACATTAAGAATCACATGGGAAGCAGATGGATGAATTGACTAAACATAGTCCATCCAGACAATAGGATATTATTTGCCACAGGACCCCAGGACCCCAAAATAGACACCAGGCTCAGCAGGGGCAGCAAACAGGATTCAACTCACATGCCAGTTCGATCGGGTGGTAGAGGCTGCCTGGAGTGCTGTGTTGCAAAGGATCCTGTGAGTGAATCTAGGCCTGTCGGGGAATGAATACGGTGATGAATTTGCAATGTCTGCCATGGGCACTGGGCCGGCAAGAGGAAGCTTCCCCAGTTTAAGAGTTACCCAGAAGCTTTCGCTGCCCGCCTCCTCTCAGACTCTCACGACGACGCTGCAACGTGAGCAGGGCCGAGACGATGAATGTCATTGTATACAGGGGTTCAGAGAAGTGAAGCCACAAACCAGGAAGGGATGCAGCGAAGATTGGAACCCAGACCGTCTGACTCCTGGTTTAGACTTCCCACGGTTCCCACTTCCCCTTCAGCCCTGTCCGTGGTTCTGACGGGAAAAGCCCTGCCATCAGTCTTTTACACCATAGTATAACGAGTGTATCGGGGCATCCGCTCCAGGATGGAGAACTGGTTGTGGATCTGGAGGCAAAGGAAGAGACAGAGCTCTATCCCAGCTCCTGAAATCACCACCTCATTGGCCAACGGTCAGCATAGACCTGACCACAAGTTGCCCATAATCCTAGTCCCCCTGAACCCTGACTCAGTCAGTCCCTCCACCTTGGAAAGTCCACACCAAGAATCCCACGTCTCGCAGGCCAAGGCAAAGCCCTGGGAGACCCAGAGCACAAGTGCCTGTGCCGAGGCCAAGAACAAAAATACCCTGCAGCTTTGCACGGGCTACGCAATCCTGTGTTCCAGGGGACCTGCCTCTTCGGCTTCCAACCCGATTCAGACGACGCAACTTGTCCTCACCCCAGGAAAACTCTCCCCAAGGCCCACAGACATCATGCCTTTGGGCCTTCCACACATCTCTTCTCCTGCTTAAAAGTCCCTTTTCCCTCTTCTCCAGCTGAAGAACTCCTATTCAGCCTTCAAAGCCCAGGTCAAAAGGTCCCTCCTCTGAAAGGCTTCCTTGCTCCCTCCCCTCACACCCCCATGCAGACTGGATCATAAAGTGCCTCCTCTCACCTCTAGGCCACGGCACAGCTGTGGCCTGGCTGGAATCTCATCCCTCTTTTCTCCCCTGGAGTGCTCCTCAGCAGAGAGCGTCCCCTCTCTTGGACTCCCACCACAGCCTATGTAACCCCTGTCACACAACACACGATATGTCCTTGGGTGTTCTGGGTCCACCTCCACCCCTAGACTGCAAACCAGGTGACTGGCCCTCATTCGTCTTCATCTTCCTGATACAAATGCAGAGCCAGGTGTGCCACAGGTAATGCCTGGTAAATAAGCAAACAATCCATCATCTTGGAGCATTTATTAAGTCGTTCAGACTGCACATAACAAGTAAGGAACAGTCCAGCCTTTTAAACACTTCCAAATTTCTGGAGTCAACAGACTCCTGAGAAATGGGTTATCCAGCCAGGAGCGTGGCTATCCTGGGAGCGGAGGCAGAGACTGGAGGAAACATGCAGGGGTTTCTAGGAAATGGCAACACCGAGTGTCTTGATCAGGGTTCTGGTTCATCAAGTGTGTTGAGTTTGAGAGCTATAACAGAAAGGCACACTCTCCTGGACGTTACACAGGAGCAAAAGGTTAAAGACGGAGCAGGCCCAGGCTCCTGCCAGCCTAGGTCTGGGTGGGGTCTGTAAAGGTGTGTTTTCTAAAGCACTGCCCTGGGGTCCCTACAGACAGCCGCTGCAGCACTTCTGCCCCAAGCAGGGCCCAGCCTTGCTGACCCCACCTGTCTATCCCTGTCCTCACCCCCTGGGCCTCCCTCTGGGCCTGGGCTCAGTGCACCCCAGCTGCTCTCCCCTCCCACTCCCTCCTTCAGCCTGGAGCAGCCAGGCCCAGCCTCAGAGCTTCTGCAATTTCTCCCTCTCCTCTGGCTTGGGCCTGGCCAGGATCTGGAGCCCCCAGAGAGAAGCAGGCTGCCTATCCTAGATGAGCCCAGGCCCAGGAAGGCTGCTGCAGCCGCTGGTGCCTGGCAGTGACAGCAGCCCTGTATCCCCAGGACAGAGGGCTAAAGAGAGTTGTGCAGACAAAGGGGGTCTAGTGTCTGTGTCACAGAGGCAAGGACAGCCCGGACAGAGCTGGCCCCAGCGCTCAGAGCCTCCCCCATCTCCAGCTTGGCCCCAGGGTACTCTTGGTGTCCATTCATGAATTCACGGCTCCTGGAAGGCAGACAGCGTCTTGGCTCAGTCTTTGGGAAACAGAGTGGGAGGAAAAACAGTCCTTGGGCTGGTGCCACCTTGGAATGGCTGTGTGATCAAAATCCCAGGGGAGACAGAGCCAGGAACAGGAAGGGGAAACTGAGCAAGGGGTGGGAAGAGCAGAGGCTGGACGGGGTGCCAGGTCTGAGGAATGCGGGCATGGTCTGCAGGAGAGAACACAGCCTCCAGCCATGTTGCACGTGGCGCTCCATGTGAAAGGCACCCCCTGGAGGTGTGCACCTGGTAGTACTAACTCAGCCCGGCACCCTCCCTGGGGCTCCCTGGGGCACCTCTTCTCACTGTGATAATGAGGGTCCACATCTCTAAAGCAGGAGCCACCCCATCCTCCCAGCCTCACCGGAAGCTAAAAGTTAAGAAGGTTCACAGGAACCCAGACCTTCTGAACCAGAAACCCTGGGGTGGGGCCCCACTTCCACAATCTTTGTACCCAGAGATTACAAAGGGACCAGAGCCAGCATCCTCCTTACCCCCAGTCTGAGCCCCAGCCTAACCTACTCTTTCCTAGGCATCCCGCACTTCCCCCTCCAAGCCCTCACCCACACTCTGCCCTTCCCTCTCCCACACTCACCAGCCTCCCTGAAGAACTCCTGTTCATCCTGAAGGACCCATCCAAATGCCTAACCTCTCCATGGCTTCTCCTGTCCTTGGTGGGTACCAGTGGTTTTTGCCTGCCCAGCATCTATCCCCCACTCAATCTTATAACAGCATCCACTTTCACTTTTGGCCACCCCTTTCCTCCTCTCACTCCATTAGGTACAGGCGAAGCTGCACCCCACCCCCAGCCCAAGCTGCCTGATTCCCAAAACCCAAGCTCCAAAGGAGGGGTGGTGATGGACCTGGCTGTCTTTCCTGTGACACTGCTCACAGGTCCAAGGATGGGCATGTAATTCCAGGACTGTGGTGATCCCGCATGGGAACCCCATCCACAAGGGCTGTGCGCAGTCCAGATGGAGAGAGATAGCCCTGGTCCTCTTTGAGACCCTGGAGCCAGCTGTACCTGAACCCGCAGGCTGTTCATGTCTGAACACCAGCAATATTGTTTTTTCCTTTCCTTGTCCTCATCCTGCTTCTTTTCTT
The DNA here is from genome assembly GCF_036562045.2 of Rhinolophus sinicus. Classification (NCBI taxonomy): domain Eukaryota; kingdom Metazoa; phylum Chordata; class Mammalia; order Chiroptera; family Rhinolophidae; genus Rhinolophus; species Rhinolophus sinicus. The sequence goes on along the minus strand of NC_133759.1, from coordinate 108,427,531 downwards.
TCCTCTCCTCCTCCTCCTCTCTCTCTCCTTTTCTCACCCTTCTTTCTTGCCTCTCCCTCTTCCTGTCCTTTCCCTCCCTGTCTTTCTTTTTGCTTTAAGCTAGGTCAAGTTGAGGCTTGTAACTGAGAGTCCCCAATGCACCCTCACTCAACCCCTCCTCACCCAGGCACACAAGCAGAAACCATACCCATGTTTCAAGCATATTTATCGATATCTCAGTTATGCATTGGTTCCCATGGCTCAGCTATTAACAAACTGAGTTCTCCCCTAAACTTTGAGCTGCTAGAGGGGAATGAGCAGGCTCGGCCTATGATTCATTTTGGCACTGCAGCCCCTGGCTCTCCGCAAAGGTTTTGAATGAACCAACTAACCAACTGTGGTTGCCCACCCAGCAGACAAGTCTGGCGTGCCTACCACATGCCGATCTTGTTGGCCCCTCGGGGGACACAGAGGCTTTGAACAGCCCCCAGCCCACCACTGCTCCAAACGGCTTTTGGTCTGGCTGGGGAATGGTGAGCAAAGATACAGGAACTGCCGTGCTCGCCCCTGCTCAACTCCAGGGACTTGGGACAAACCTGGAAGGGTGGACTGTGTCTGGATGACTCTCTAGGTGCATTTCTGCTCTGCTGCTGAAGTGGGGCTTCTGTATAAATCTCATGTCCTGTTTCTCCTGCATATCTGTCAGCTCAGGTTTGCAGTCAAGGAGAGCAACAAGCTGAGACCTGCCTGGTGCTGAAAGGACAGCTCCCCAGGGCATCGCGGATGCCCAGCCACAAGTGTCCCATCCTGCACTGGATCAGCCCATCACTTAATTGGCACCCACTGGATGCCAGTGTACATGCATTTCCTCACATCATCCTCCAAACAATCCTAGAAGGAAAGCATCATTTCCCCCATTTCGCCTAATCCTACACCTCACGCCCTCACCTGGCCGTATCAGCAGCTGAAGTCCTATCATATAATTATCCATTTGTTGACTGTTTCTCACACTAGGATGCAAGCTCCCTGAGGGCAGGAAATTTGTCTTGGTCACTGTACTCCCAGCACCTAGGACACATCACAGACCCTGGGCCATTATTGACTGAATTAATGAACGAATGGAATATGGATTTAAATCTGGAGCAGCCAAGGGTCCATGGTGAGGGAATGGATGTTTGCTTGGTTATCCTCACGGATATCAGACAGCACACTGGCCACAGCCCCCACCTCTCTCCTCTCCCTCTCCTGCCTGAGTCCCAACTAATGACTTCAACCAAAGCAGTAATTATTAAAATCAGAGCCACAGAATCCTCCAAGCCCCTCTGGACTTCCAGTGCTCCTGCCAATTGATTGGTGAGATCTGCCCACATGACAGAGCTGCAGGACGTTTCCTGATAAGCGGGACCTGAGGGCACAAGGACTTAGCCCCAAGATAAGTCCTTCTCTTGCTATGATCCTAAGGACAGTGGGTCTGCAATGACTCTGCTTCATTCAGAGTTTTCACTGTCCATTCTGTGACCACCAGGCCCCCTGTGGGCCAAAGGGACACATCCCACACTCTGGTAAGTGCATGAACCTGGTCCATCCCTCATGCAGCAATGAAGGGAAGGACCCAGTGTCCAGGGAAGCTAGGTAACTAGCTCAAGGTGCCCCCACAGGGGCCGGGATAGACAGTGCACTATTGGAGCACTCACCATGCCAGGATGTGGGCGAAGCACTTGGATCCTCTACACAATTCTTATTCTGTCCATTTTATTCCATCCATTTTACAGAGTAGGAAACTGAGGCTCAGAGATTCAATCAACCCAGGGAGGTTAGTACTACTATTATTTCCCATTTTCCAGGAGAGGAAACCAAGGCCCAGAAAGGCCATGTAACATGCCCGAGATCACACAGCCAATGCGTGGGGGCTGAGGCCAACCCAGGTGGTCTGACAGCAGAAGCCACACTCGATGCAACCCTACTTCCCAGTCCTAAAGTATCTGTTATGCGCCGTCCACTTCCAGGTAATGCAGAGAAGACACACCTGTTCTCCCCACTGCCCCCAGGTTTGTGGAGGGACAAGCCACTGGGGCCATTAAAATACAGTGGAACAGGATGGAGATGGCAAGCCACAGAGATGAAGGAACTGAGGTTCTGATAAAGCAGAAACTATGAGGCGGCCGCAAGAAGGAGGCAGAGAAAAGCAACAGAGACAAAGGGGAAGTTAGATGGCAAAAGCGAGAATGGGATAAACACCCAGAGTCACTGAGGCATGCCAACGGCAACCCACACGGGCAGAGCCTCCAGCTCCAGGCCCCACGGAGCCCTAAACGCACTAAAGTCTAAATTCTGTAAGGGGGGCAGGTGCTCTGCTGTTTAAGGAGTGACTTCCCTTAGCCAGGGTGAGGCCTGTCCACACTCATACGTCCTGTGACCTAAGCCATCACACACTCTGCGGTGTAGCTGAGGGACGCTGCAAGGTCAACAACTTCATACCGCTCCTGAACTTGCATTTGTGCAGGGCTAGACCAACCTTGCATAAGACATGATTCCTATTCTTTCCGTTGGCATCTAGGTGGACTTTAAACGCTAGAAGTCAGCCAGCGCTTTCGTTTTCATAAAATAAGATTCAATCACATTTGCAAAAAAAATCAAATAAAAATAAAACCATTTGGTTTTACTTAAATACTTCTTGACTTTAAATTTTATACTTACTCATCTTAATTCGAATTTTGCCTTTTAAATTTAATAGAAAATTTTTGGCATTTTAAAATACAAATAATTTTATTTTTTCCAATTTTTTTACATTTGCTTTAATTTACATTTGTGGGGTTTTTTAAATTACATTGTTCATTTTCATCCTTTAGACTACAGCTCTTTAAGAGAATTTTCTGCAATTATGGAAATGTTATATATCTATGTTGTCCAATGCGGTCACCACCAGCCATATGTGGCTACTGAGCACTGGAAATGTGGCTAGTGTGACCGGGGGACAAGCTTTTTCATTTTATTTTATTTTAATGAATTTAAATTTAAATAGCCACAGGTGGCTAGTGCTGCAGTCCTGGACAATACAGCTTTAGATTATTAGTGTTAACAGAACCCAAATTTAGGTGAAAACTCTTGAGTATAAGTAACATAATTAATGATTCACTGCAATGAAGTCAAAAAAATAAACTGTATGATATACATAATAATTAATAACTTATGTCCGTATTTTATCACTCATCCAAGCATTGCTGTCACAGCAACAAGTGCCAAGACACATGTAAAAAAACAACTAAACTCAGCCATCTTTGATACTTGCCAGTCTTGAATTCTATGATGCCGCCATTTTACCATGTTCAGTTATGTCACCGTAGAAGTATATTTGTCGAGAAGCAGGACAGAGCCCATTTTGTTGAAAGCTTATTAGCCTGACTTTTAACTTTAAATATTCAGACATGTGGTATGTGGGCTTCGGCTGGGACACTTGCTCTGGCCCCACAAATGTTTGGGGTGGGCGTACCAGTGATTGGATGAAGGATGCTGAGGTGCAGATGGCACGTTCTGAGAGCCCTGCCAGTCCCTACGAGGCGTGGGCAGCAGGGACGGCTCAGAATGCTAATCACCACGACCGGTGGGGAGCAGAGAATGGCATGAGATCTGGTTTGGGAGACACTTAGGTTGCACCTGTAGGTAACTGTGATTATTATTATTCCCACGGTTGTGCGGGAGGCAGAAAAGCAGAGTCCAGACAACCCTAGGTGTGAATCCCAGCATTTGCTCTACAGCCTTGAGCAAACCCAGTAGGGATAACTGTCCGTACTCACCAGCCTGCCAAGGATTAGATGAGATGATGCATGGAAAGTGCTTCGCACAAAGCCTGATGCGTGGTTTGGGGTCATCTCCCCCAACTCCATGAAGCCCTGTGCCGGCCTGGCCCACAGGAGGCCAGCCAGGCAGAAGCACCCGTGAACCCCACCTCCCCACCATCCCTTCTTCATCCACACAGACCTACTGAAGTCAGAGAAAGCCTTGGCAAGATGGAAGGATTTCTCCGACAGCCCCACGCATCTTAAGAAACTAACTTTTTACAGACTGCTCGAGTCCTCTCTGGAAAGAGACAGACTATAAATCACAATAACTGTGACATTAACAGCCACCACTTTGCAGCGCCAACTGTATACCTGTGTTAGATGCCTCACACACAGTATCTTAACCACTTTAAGAATAAAAAATATTTACGGAACATGTAACCTTCAGAATTTCAGAGTCCTGGCTAGAGTAGGGCTGGTTCTGAGTGGCGTTGCAGGAACAGCGGGTAGTAGGACAGGACGTAAATTGAAAGAAGGACTACCAGGGCCGTCTGTGCATTACTACCCCCATATTAGCCTCGTTTACAGGGAGGAAAACGGCTTGGTGAATACATCACTCGCCCAAGAGAACACAACAAAGAGGAGGGCAGAATCAAAGCACAAGCTCCAAGCTACTGACACTTCCCGAGGATGCCTGCCGCCCACGTGGAATGAGCTGGGACCCAACCTTTGTGTGGCCTGAAGAGCAACTCCAAGCACCATGGCAAGAAGGCACTATGGGGGCCATTCCCAGTGGGAGCCCTTTGACCTGGTCTTTGTAAACTGGGCAGTCAGTGAGAGGTACACGGACCTTTGACCCATGGGACTTGGCCAATGCCCAGAACCAACAAAGGATCAGGTATGTGTCCACACAGAGAATTCCCTGAATGCTGGTGTCTTGATGTCCCTGCAGTGTTAGTTACAGAAGTGGAATCTGGGAAATAGCCTAAGTAAGTGTCCAAAAGTGGGAAATAGTAAAATAAAGCAGAGTACAATGATGAGATAGAATATTAGGTGCACATTAAACTGACGTTGCAAATAATTATGAAAGACAAGGGAAACAGGATTACAGCAGGTCAGGTTTTTTTTTAATTAGGATAAAGAGCTACCTACAGAGTATAGGAAGAAGACAGGAAGAAAACAGACCAACACATTTAACAGTGGTGATTTCAAGAGGGTGGTGACTGTTTCTTGCATTTTTATACCTATTTCCCATGATTTAAAAAATGTTCTCCAAGGAACACGGGCTGCATTTATAACCATAATGTTTTATAATGATCCTTGTCTAAAGTAACATTGTATTAAGCAAGAGAAGGGACCAATGTCTTTAGAAGTTAACTCACTTGTCCAAAGTCACACAGCCCGTACTCATTCAACAGATTTGGACTGGTACCTACTCAGATGCCAATAGCTAGTGGACACAGATGGCTGGACTACACTTCCCAACCTCCCTTTCAGGGAGGTGTGGCCACACGAGTAGGTCTCACCCAGGGAAGGTGAGACTGTGCTATCTTCTAGGGCACATAGAATTCAGCTTGTTTTTCCTCCCAAGTCAAGAATTAGAACATTTCCAGGTCCCAGAAGCACCCTATGTATCCTTCCCAATCTTCTTCCCTCCCTCCCTCAGAGGTAACCAGTAACCTGATTTTGCAATAACCTTTTTACGTACCTTCCTCTGCATTCCTAAACAATACAGTTGGTTTGTCCGTTTTTGAGTGTTACATTATTGGAGTCATACTTTCTTTTATGTTTTGCTATCACTCAACACATCTATGAGATGTATCCATATGGTTGTCTGCAACGGGAGGCCATTTTCATTGTGGGATACTACTCCGTCGTGTGTATACACACCATTCTAGCAATAACGGACATCTGGGGTGTCTCCAGCTCTCGCCTGCCTTGAGCAAAGCTCAAGAAGATCCTTGTCTGTTTCCCCTTGCACACCTGTGCAGTTTCTCTAGGGTAGCCGCCCAGAAGAGAATAGCCATATCTTAGGATGTGCACGTGTCCAAGTTTACGTAATTGCTGTTTTCCAAAGTACTTATAATAATATTGTTATACTTCTCATATAGTGAATGTGAGAATGGTATCCCACTGTGCCCTTATTTTGCATTTCCTTGATACCAATGAAAGCATGTTTACTGCTCATTTGTGTTCTTTCTTCTGCAAAATGACTGTCTTTTTGCATTTTCTATTGAGTTATTTGTCTTTTTCTTTATATATTCTGAATATTAATTACTCACTGGCTAAATGTGTTGCAAATACGTCCTTTAACTCTGTGACTTTTCTTCTACTTTCTTCATGGCATTTTTTGATGGATGGAAATTCTTAATTTTAATGTAGTCTAGTTTATCCATCGTTTCTTTTATGGTTTACATTTTGTGTGCCTTCAGTAATCTTTACCTACCATAAAGTCCAAAATATATTCTTTTATATGTTCTAAAAGTTTTCAAGTTTTTTTAATTTCACTTTTAAATCTTTAGTCCATCTAGTTAAAATACAGAACTGGGTTATACTATTAAATTCACTAAATCACAAAGCCTTTATCAAGGACCTAATTTGTGATCTGCATGGTTTTACGGGCCCCACAATAAAGAGGGGGATGGGAGTAGTTCTCATCAAGGCGTTCCATTTTCTCACTGGTCTCCCCACTCACAGAAGGAGCTTGAATAAAGGAGCTCATGGTACAGCCCCCAGCCCAGCTGGAGAGAGCCCTATTCCAGTTACAGAGGGGGCAGCACCAGTGTCCACATCTAGAGGTCATTTAGATCAACCCTCCTGTCTTTACAGATCAACTAGCTGAGGTCCAGAGACATTGAGACACCTACCCAAGATCACACAGCTGGTGTGGGCAGGCAAAAGCTCCTGGTAGAGGCTCCTTAGATCCTTCCCTGCCTGTCTTACCTGTAGCAATAAGCCCGGGGCTTCTCTCTTCCCTTTGGGTGAACACTCCAAAAACTCACATTTCAAAACAGCACACACGACCCTTGAGAACTTGGAAAGCCCAAGTGACCACACCTTAGAAGACCCCACGGATTTGTGCAGCTAGCCCCCACCCCCTTCAGACCAACAGAAAATCTGCAAAAACTCATCCTCACATCCTTCCCCCAGTGTCCCCTTTCCTCATGGGACTCCCCAACTTTAGGAAAAAGACACTCAGAATGCCCCGACCCCCGCTGCCGGAATGGAGAGGGGGCCTGAGAGGGAAGGGCCAGTCCTGCCTCCCGCATCAGTGCCCTCATGCCAGGCCACACTCAGTCAGGGCCTCTGGGGTCAGCTGTGTCCAGTGTGATCAGGACTTGTAGAAACTTCGGGGCACCAGGGACCCTCAACAATGAGCCACATGGATGTGGATATCAAAGGTGACACCGATGGGCTCAAACTCACCACCTGCCACTGTCCCGGGAGAAGAGCCTTGAGGGGGAGGGTAAGAGGTGAGGGGGGCAGGGCAGGCCTGGTGCTCCCTCCCTGCCTGGCAGGAGGAGAGGCCCAGGCTGCACTCCAGGACAGCCTGTCCTCCCTGAGGCCCCTGAGGACTGAGGTGCAACGTCAGGAAAGGGTTTTCACGCCAGCTTTCAAGCAAGCCCACCCCTCAGATTCTTAGAGGAACTTAGTAATTGTACCCCCCTTTCCCCTGTCTCCTTTTAATTAGGAAACAAAGCAACAGGAGTTTGGCTTCCCGCTCAGCAACTCCATGGGAGTATCTGTCATCACCATTTTAGGAGAAGAAAGTGAGACTCAGGGGATCGCAGACCTCACACTGTGAAAAGGCCAACATGCACAGGCAGTTCTTCCTGGACCCTAAGCCTCAGTTTCCCCACCTGAACAGAGCACCTACCCACTCCTCCGCGTGCTATGAAGGAGATCAGGGATGGTAAAGGGTGGTGGGGGGACGGGCAGTGCGCGCTGGGGGGCGGGGGGAGTGGGGACGGGCCAACGCCTATTATCATTAACGAAAGCTCCAGATCAGACATTGAGCGGTTGCTCTGCTCCAGGCGCCGTGCAAAGTGCTTTCCAGGGATCATCATCGCGGGGACCACAAGGGTGGGAATTCTCATCCCCGACTCCAGACCTGGAAATTGAGGTGCAGACAAATGAAGCGACTCAGGGCACCCCGCTAAGAGAGGGGCGCCCGGAACCCACTCTCTTCGGGTCCAGGACGCAAGCCCAGAGCGGAGACGCTGACAAAGACCGTGGTGTCTGGCTTCTGGTTTCTGCCGGCGGTTTAGGGTCCCTTCATCCACTGGAATGCTCTAGGCGGCGGGGGCAGAAACAGAGCCGCGGCCGCGCGCCCCACGCACCCCCCACGCCCTCCGCGCTCCTGCTCACCTCGCGTACTTGGTCTTCTGGAAATCGAGTAGCCGGGGGGCGAACATTGCGCTGGTTCCATCGGCGTCCAGCGGGCGTTCAGACAACCGGAACTTGGCCGCCCGCGGGGGCTTCGGGGAGACGAGCACCCGGCTCCAACGCAGCAGGTAGGCGGGGGGCGCGGGGCCCGAACCGGAGCCGGAGCCCAGGCGCCTGGAGCCGCCGACGTAAATCCCGAGCAGATGGTGGCGGGGCGGGGCTGGGGGCTCCGGGCCAATCGCCTTGGTCCCCGAGGCCCCAGCGCCCTCCCTGTGCGGGGTGGACCCCTCCTGCTCTCGCCCGGGTCGGGCGGGGGGCGGGGGGAGGTCTCCTGAATCTACCCTCTTCTTTCTCTCCTGTGTCTCCTCCGCCCGTAGGTTTTAGAGCGAGAAGGCGGCTGGCCCTGAGCTGGAAGAGAGCGGGCACTGCCTGCGTACCCGCCCTCGGCCCCTGCGTGGCTGGCCCCCGAGTGGACTTGTAGCTCGCGCTTCCCCACCTCCATCGCCGCCTGCCTGGTCCCTTTGAGGCGCGACGGCCCCAAAAGATCCGCCCCGACTGGCCGCAGTCTCTGGGAAACGCCCCCTCTCACTCCAGAGACCATCAGGACCCCGAGACAGAGGCACACGCATTTGGTCGCAGGATTCCAGGGTACCCAGTACCTGCCCACGCCCTCTGTGTCCTCTACAAAATCCAGCTTTCTCCTTTAGGAGACCTTGGCCGGGATTCTGGGCTGTGGGAGGCCACCTACGGGAAGGGGTGACACCGTTGGGGGCTGCTAGAGGCAGAACAGCCTTCACCGTGGAAGGAAGGGTAGGCCGCTCCTTTCCAGGAACGCACCGCACCCTTCTCCCCTCCCGTCTGGTGGGTTCCCAAGCCCCAGCTCCCTGCCACTTTTTATAACAACGCTTTATTTGAGCTCCTACTGCACATTCAGAAAATCATCCCACTCACACCCTCTGCCCTAAATGCTGGAACAAGATGGAGAAAGACAAAGAGACTCCATTTAACTCATCTGTGCACGCCAAGTGCTGGGCACCTGTGGGCACACACACCTGTTATTGGTGAGGACCAGAGGGGTTGCAGATAGATGCAATCAGAGACCACTGCAGGGCTGGGGGTGTGGCGGGGGAGGGCCGGATGGAGGTGGAGACCAGAGAACGGATCCAGGGATGTTTACAGGTAAAATCCACCAGCCCCTGTTGGTGGATTAGAAATGAAGGATGAAGAGCACAGAAGACGCTAGGTGACCCCTGGCCCTGCCAGGTGGGTACTGGTGCCACTTGGGGGAGTGGGACGAGACTAGAGGAGGAGCAGCTGGGAGGCGAGGGAAGATGTGACTTGGGCTTTGGCCAGGTGAACTTGAGGTTGAGGTTGGCATAAGTGGAAGGCCAAGGGATAGAGTGTTGTGGGCCAGAGGGTTGGCAGGACGAGAAGCCCGTCGGTGAGCAGGGGCTGAAGGGCTGAGCTGAAAGGATCGCTCCGAGCCAGGGGTTTCAAATTGCCCATCTGGACCTAGTAGAGCTGCAACTTGCAATTCAACAGCCACCAGCTTCATGCGCCTTCTACGTTAAGCAAAATGGAATTAAGTTTGCAGTGCAGTTTCTCGGTCCCATGAGCCACATTTCAAGTGCTCAATGACCACATACGGCCAGTGGCTATCGCATGGGACTGTTTCCAACATCGCAGGAGGTTCTGTGGGACGGCGCTGCACCAGCAGATCATGCAGTCACATTCAGGAACTTTTGTTTCAGATGTTTATGTACCTTTTGTGCTTGGTTAGGATGGAAAATGTATTTCTTACTGGGAGTCATGTCCCCTAGTACGGAGGAGGGAAAATGAGGGGCAGGACCTGCCCTGGAGCCCAGCTTTCAGGGCTCTGAGCCCGTGGCCCACACACAACTCCTGTTCTAATGGTTTCTCAGACTCCACAGGTCAAAGTGAAACTGAAGCAGGGAAGGCCTGTGTTTCATGGCTTCTTCCCTGACCTTGACCTCTGTAGCCATTGCTCTGACCTCCCACCCTACCTCAGGCCTCAGCGTCAGCGCTGCAGCAGGAGATACCTGTGCCCAGGTGCCAGCCATGCCTCCTGCTCAGCCCTCAACCTCAATTCCCGAAAAGGTCCCTGCTGGCTTTGCAAAGGTGAAAGCCCCCAGAGGCCTGACGTACAGTGGCCCCCTCTTCCCAGGGCGTCCATGGGGAACCACAGCTTCCCAGAGGCTGAGGGAGGCACAGGTTTGGGACTGGGCCTCCCCAGGCTCCTGGCCCTGCCTGTGATAGACCTGCAAGCAGGCCCTGGCAGTGGGCTCAGCAGGGCTCCAGAGGAGACCCTGAAAGGAAACACAAGCCTAGAAATCGGTTTTCTTTTTCTCCGAGAGCGCCTAAGAAGTTGAATAAGAAATAACTTACTATTTTTACTGCCGGGATCCAGTTGTTATGGCAACCGAGGGCCTGACTCCTGAGGCTGGAGTCAGGGTTGGACTGTGTGTGCGTGGGAGGAGATGAAGTGGGCGCCTGGGGCTCCCGCCTATGGGGCTTTCACAGGGCACAGGTCTGCCTCCGGGTTAGAAGTCCACCGCTGCTCACCGCTGAACCCCTTGCCCTGTGAGTGGTCCTGGAAGATTTCTCCCTTTAGTGTAAGCCAGCCTCCTGCTAGCTCTGTGGTCTCAGGCCCGACATTGTTACTGAAACATGGTTTCCCCTTGAATCTGCTCCATAACATGGTAGGTGTTGCTGTTTTTAACTTACAGACCAGGAAACATGACCGGAAAGCCACACTGCTGGACTGGAAATCACACCTATGTCTGTCTAACCCTGAAGCCCCTGCATTATTGAGCAGACACTGAGTAAGCCTTAGTGAGTTCCCGGCTCTGCAGAGGGGCCGAATGGGAAGCAGGCAGGTGAGATCTAGTGCTCCCCACCACCCAGGCTTCTCTCCCCCTCCCTGGAACCCTGACCACGTCACCAGCCTCCGCCCCACGAGGCCAGCCTCCGCTGCCTGTCTATCCCTGGGACCCCACTGCACCCTCTGACCTGATTCCCCTCCTCCTCTCTCTCTTGGTGACTTTAGCCTCCTATCAGTTGCTATGAGCTGGGCACCTACTATGTGCCTCGCAGTGTCTCGGAGCTGGAAGGGACCTAGAAGGCACAGTCCTGGCCACCTAGAGCTTAGGGTCTGTATGACAGAAGGGATACGAGACAATTGCAGATCATTTTTCGTTCACTCAGCGAATTTGAGTAAATGCCACATGCCTGACTCTTCACATCCATCATTTCATGAATCCTTCCAACAACCAGAAAAATTATTCCCATTCGGCCAACTGACAAGCAAGCAGAGACTTGGAGAGGCAGCTGGTGACAGGTAGAAAGGGCTGGGGCGGAGTCTCGAACCCAGGCTGACCTCACTCCTAAGCCCCTGCTCTTTTCCAGAATTTATCTTTAAGTGTCTCAGCCTCCTTGCTTGGGGCACACAAGTGGATGGGGGAGGCCATACCTGGTGAAGCAACAACCAAGGGGCAGGCCAGGTCTTGCGGGGGGCAGGCAGGGGAAGCCACTTTGCCTGGGGGACCGGGATGGGAGGAAGACAGGGAGGCCTTCTCAGCTGAAGCTTGTAAGATGGCTAGAAGTTAGCCAGAGGACAGGAGGCAGCCCAGTGAGAAAGTGCCTTCCAGGCAGAGGGAACAGCATCTGGAAAGGCTCAGTGGCATGGAGCAGCAGGGTGGACTGAGGTCCGCTGGTTCCTGAGACCTGAGTGGGGGGGTCTGGACTCTATCGTCTAGACATCGATGGAAGAAGCAAATAGTTGTAATCAAGGGAGTGAGTGAGTACACGCCACAGCTCAGGAGGATGTGACATTGGTACTCATGGAAGAGGGGCTATCATTTAGGGCAGGAACAGGGAGACCCAGCTGAGCTGAGGGAACAGAGAATAGAAATTCTGTGAGGCAGAACCCACATGTCTTCAGGAGGAAATGGGGGGAGGGTAGTCATTGGGGCGGTGCCCCCGTTTCTGGCTGAGCCCCAGCTTCTTCACAACAATGCCATATTCATCAAAGTGAAGCTAGCATCCACTATAAGGTGCACTTTTACATACTCTAAGAAACACAAATTACTGGCAATTAATTTTGCCAACATGTTTTTGAACTTCTTCAAGGATGCAGAAAAGTTCAGAGAATTGTACAGTGAACATATATACCCACCACCCAGAACGTACCGCTAACCTCTTGTCCCATCATGTGTCTATTCCTCAATGCATCTTTTTTCTTCTGATGCATTTCAAAGGAGCTTGCAGACATCCTGATAGACACTTCAGCATGCTTGTCATTAACTAGGGTTGAATATATGTCTATGGTCCTTTTTTGAGGGGAAATTTACAAAGAGTGAGTCATACAAATCTCAAGCAAACACTTGCTAATGTTTGGTAAATGCCTACACGTGTGTAAGCCAAACCCCTTTCAAGATATAGAACTCCAGAAAGTTCCTTCATGCCCTGTGCCAGTCAGTCCCCACCCCACTCCCAGAGGCAACCACTGATTGGTTTTGCCTGTTCTAGAACTTCCTATAAATGGAACCAGACGGTCTGTAATCAAGACAATGCCTTTGGTTTGATATCCTCTGATGTTCAGGAGAATGCCTGTGAGGTCCAGCCAAGTTGTTGCGTGTATCAGCAGTTCATTCCGATGTATTGCCGAGGTGTTTTGGGTGAAACGTGGTTTGTCTGGTGTTCAAAAGGAGGAAACTGAGGGTACTAAAGAGGTTAAAATTGCTTACCTCAAGTCAACCAGCAAACAGAGAAGTCAGGAGTCAAACCAAGGGAGTCTGGGTCTGGAGGCCAGTGCTCAGCCACTGAGGCACCCACCCTGGAGGTGAGGGTGGGGCTGCACAGTGTGCCTGAGTGAGCAATGTGTAAATCCTCCATCACCCTTTCTCACCAGTAGGGGTGTGGCAGGTATCTTGAATGCAAACATATTTGAAAGCTCAGATATATACACTGAGGTGGCCTTTTGCTTTCAACCTCGAGTTTAACCAAGTGGGTCTCAATACTTAGTTGGTGTGAGAATTACAATACAGGGTGAGTGTGTTGCTGTACTCTGTGGGTGATTGAAAGGATTTTTAGGGATAATCTTAGCCACATGTTACATTGGCCTTCTAGGCTCCCAGTGAGGCACTGAAGTATATTATAAAGCCAATGTTAGAGGTAAGGAAACCAAGGCTTGGAGAGGCTGGTTGACTTACTCAGGGACACATGGCTAATAAACATGGAGCTGGGCTTTGAACCCAGATCATCTGCCCTCAGAACCCAAGCTCACAACCACTTCCAGCTTCATAAGCATAAATAAAGGTTCTTGGCCCACCACCCTCAGAACAACCAACCATAGAGGCTTAAAACATGAACGAATCCATTTCTTCTTGATTCCAGTTATTATACTTTTCAGTTCTAAAATTTCTGTGTGGTTCTTTGTTGTGTTTCCATTTCTCTGCTGAGTCACTTTTCTGTTCAGTAATCACTTTTTTCAGTTCTTGAACATTTACAATCACTGTTTTCAAGTCCTTGTCTGCTGATTGCAACATCTGGGTCACTTTGGTTTGATTTCTATTGACTTTTTTTTTTTTCTTGTAATGGGTCACATTTTCCTATTTCTTTGCAAACCTAGTGACTTTTTTTTTTATTGGATCCTGGATATTATAAATGTTACATTGTAGACATTCTGAATTTTGTTATGGTCCTCTGAAGAGAGTTGACTTTTTGTTTTAGCAGGAAGTTAACTCGACTCAAAACTCTGCCTCCTCAGTAGTTGAAATCTCTACTCAGTTTAGTGGTCAGCCAAGGTTTAGGTGGATTTCATATGCAGGTTCTATAGCTCAACCCTTCTGTGGCTCCTTCCCTTCCAAAATCACCCCCCCACCAAAAAAACTTTCTGGATCTTTTGTCAGCTTTTGAAGTGGCTGAGCACTTCAACCTCTGACACTCCAAACCAGAAATGCTATAGGATTTGGGGAATGTCCTCATGCACAGAGCCACAAACTTGCAAATGTCAGTCTTTCAAGAGTCACTCCCGTTTCTGTCTGCTCCTGTCACTCTCCTGCACCTTCAAATAGTATCTATATCTATACCTATATCTTATCTACATATGTGTGGGTATGTATATATACACACGTACATGTTAAAAATAGTTTATATGTATACATATATATCTCAGATTTTATAACATATATATTCCAGGTTTTGTGACCTATGTAGTCCCGATTTTATTTTATGTATGTGTATATATAACTGCTGGGGAGGTGGTCCAACCAGGCTCCACTGCCCTCTGTCCTCACCAAGAGCCGGACTCCAAAGCTTCATGCTTTGCTCAGCCTGCAGTGTGCTGGGTCCTGGCCTGATGGACCAGGCCTTGTCCAGTCGCTGCCCAGCCAGGGAAGCCATGGGAGGCTCCTTCCTTCTTCCAGGCTTGACCCACCCCACCCCCCTCCCCAGCCAGTTTCAGGTCTTCCCAGGAAGGAGAGAAGCAGCTCCCAGGAAGGAGCTTGTCACTGGCTGGGTTCCCAGGAAGCAGGCTGTGAGATGAGATTAGCATGAGAAGATTTATTAAGGGGCTATTCTTGGGGTCACAGCAGGGGCAGGGGGGAAGGGGAAGGCAGGAAGAGGCAGAGGGAGAGGCTGGGCTCCAGGGCTCTCTTGACAGTGGTCTCAATGAGTCTTGAAGGGGAGTTCTGAAGCTGGGGAGACACTTCAAAGGTTCCCCAGGGGTTAGTGAATTGGGCCTTTATATCCCCTTCCATCAGTCAGTGGTTCAGCTGCAGGAATGGGATCCCAGGAAGGCGAGGAATCCACTGAAGGGCTGACAGTCTAGAGGGACGCCCATCATTCCTGATCAGAGCTTCCGCTGATGTGGACCTTACTGCTCTGAAATGCCTGGCCGGCTCTACCTGGGTCCCTTTGACTCTCTTTCCAGCCTCCCACCTCCTCCTCCAAACAAAAGGCCCTTCTCACCTCTGCTCCTCTCCTCACTTAGCCGGGAATCCAAACCCTGAACTTCCAGAGCAGCAGAGAGCAGGAAGTAAACTGGGTGAGGAGGTGTGTGAGGTCAGGTCGTGGGTCCTTTGGTTTTTGTCTTCTAGACACCGCTTATTTCAGAACTGCGTGCTCAGGAGTTGCTGTCCAAACCCTGGAGCTGGAGAGACTGGTATCACGTCTGCGTTCACCAAGTGCCCACAGACAACATTCAGATCAAAACAGTCTCGTTCTCAAAGGGGACATTGGAGCTAGAGAGACTTTCTTACAGGATGAAGCCAAGTTCAAATCCAGGTTCTCCACTTGGGAGCTTAGATTTAAAAAACGAAAACAAAAAAGCAGGCAGGTAGTATCAGTAGGAACCTGACTTGTCATAAGAAGACTACCAAACATCTTGCCAGAGGATAAGGTGACTTCTTCACATTGGGAAAATCCTCCAGATTTTTATTTAAAATTTCACGTGGGGCAAAGACAAAAATATCATGCTCAAAATATTTATAAAAACTGGTGTGATATGGTAAGTAGGTTTCAAAACTTTTGGTTTTGTTTCATACGTTTAAGAAACACAAAATGTAAAGTTTATCTAGATGGGTACTGCTGGATAATGCTTTTCTAGAGTGTGATTTTCTCAACATTTACGACTGTGGAACAACTGATCCTTAATTTTTCCCAACCCAGGAAGCACTTGGATAGAGAAGCAGGAGGTGAGGGCCTGGGGCTGGTCCAGCCTGACAGTTGTGTTATCTCAGACAACTCACACTCTCTCACTGGGCCTCAGGTTTTTCATTTCTAAAATGAAGGTAGCCAGCTCTAAAATTGTAAAATTGAAATACAACAATACCAAAAGAGGAACAAAGTTGGAGTAATCATACTCCACCAGCTCTGACATTCAGCCCTTCTCTCACAGGCCCAGCCCCTCGTCCTCCCTTGCCCATTTGCCCCACGTACCCACCTCCTGATTACTGGACACCCCTGATCCCGGCACCCTCAAGAGAGGAACCGAAGCCCAGGATCCAGCCTTGAAGGGTCCCCATGGGTCCAATGTGCTGGGTCTTGCTGGCCTCTTGTGGCCAGAAGTAGAATTACCACAAGTTAAAAATACCATAATCTGGGAGTCAGTTCTGATGGGGCTGAAGGTGGAGAACCCGCATGCTCGTCCATGGGGGGCAGGGAGAGCGATTAATGTAAATCAGAATAACCTACTTGTCAAAATTTTAAATGCATATGCCCTTTGACTCATCGACTTCACCTCTGGGAATCACAGATGAAGTCCTGCCAAAACCTATTTCCTCTAGTTCTAAGTAAAAGAGGTAAGAGGAACATTCTTTTTCTGTTGTTGTTTTAAATTTTATTTTTAATTATAGTTGACATACAACATACAATATTGTATTAGTCTCAAGTGTGCAACATACTGATTTAACATTCATATACCTTACAGAGTCAGCACCACAATAAATCTAGTAACCATCTGTCACCGTACATAGTTATTACGATATTATTGACTTTCTTACCTGTAAGAGGAACATTCTTATCTTCGTGTTAAATAAAACCACAGGAAAGTAATTAGCCAAACCCAGAACGTGGGGCCACCCGCAGGACAACTGACCTAGCCTCTTTAACAAATACCTGGCATAAAAGCAGGGAGTAGGGAGACTCTTGATTAAAAAGAGATTTTCAACCCATACAATGCGGAGCTGTTGTCCAAAGGGATCGACTGTAAAAAGATTTTCCTGACCCTCAGGAGAAATGAATCCCCGAGGGTGTATTAGATGATATTGAGGAATAATCGTTCATTTTGGGAGGTGAAATAACGGCATTATGGCCATATTAAATGGTGTCTGGAATTTACTTCTCAAATATTCCCACCAGATGTCAGGGAGCATGACTGGAAGAAGAACAGCAAAATGCTGACCACCACTGAAGCTGGCTGACGGGTGCAGAGACGTTTGTGCTTTTGTCTCTGCTTTTGGTGTGTTTGAAAATACATATAATTTAAAAAATTAAGTGCTAAAATGGAAACCAAGAAGACAGCTGGATGGAGACTTTGCTGACTGATAGTCAGGGAGGTTGGTTGGCCTTGGTCCCAAGGGGTTCCATTCAAACCAAGACCTGAAAGATGGGAGGTGGGGGTGGGAGCAGATGCTAAGCAAAGGGAAAGTCTTCAAGGCAGGAAAGAGAGATTGGAAGAATAAAGGGGCTGGAGAGAGGTGGTAGAGGGCAGGTGGTCCCAGGTGAGATGGAACAGGTGAGTAGGGGTTGCACAGAACAGGTCCTTGGTAGACCATGGTGAGGAATCGGATTTTATTGGGAAGTAGGGTGGGGGGAGTCCATGATCCCACTGCCTTTTAGGGTTCCTCTTGATGGAGGAGGAAACTCAGCAGTCCCTCTCTCCAGCAAAACAATTTAACTGGTGAAAATATTCAAAAACAATCATTCAGAATCTCTGGAAGTGCATACAATAAGGGCATACAGTAAATAGAAAACAAAAACATTCATTCAAGAAAACCGACTAAATCTGAAAAAGCAGCCTTCTGTGCTTTTGAGCCCCGACCCTGCATTCCCCCAGCTCTCAGCACCTTTGTCTCTGTCCTGTCCTCCTGGGAATCATTATGCATAAGCTTGTACGTCTGATGTGTCCCATGGCTCTCAGAACATCTGTTCATTTTCTTCGATCATTTTTATCTCTGCTCCTCAGACTGGAAATTTTCAATTGACCTGTTTTTAAATTTGCTGATTCTTTCTTCTGCCAACTCAAATGTGCTGTTGAGCCCATCTAGTGAATTTTTCATTTTGGTTATTGTATCTTTCACCTCCAGCTATCCGTTAGGTACTTTATGATTTCTATCTCTTTGTGGAGGTTCTCTCTTTGGTGAGACAGTCTTATCATACCCTTCCTTTTTTTCTGTAAATATGGTTTTTTAGTTCTTTTAACATATTTATAGTAGATGCTTTCAAACTTTTGTCCACTAATCCACTATCTGGTCCCCTTTAAAAGTAGTTCCTTTCCTTCCTGTGTTAGAACCATGCTTTTCTGTTTCTGTGTGTCTCATGTGTTTCTGCTGAAAACTTGACATTTAAAATAATATAATACAGCAGCTTTGGAAATCAGATTCCCCTTCCCACCCTGGGGTTTGATGTTCCTATTTTTTGTTTGTTTAGTGAGTTTTGTGGACTAATTCTGTAAAGTCTGTACTCTTTGTCGTGGGCAACCACTGAAGTGTTTGTTCAGTCATCTTAGTGGTCAGCTAATAACGGGACGGAGGAATGCTTTGGGGTATGCTTCAACATTCCAGCAGGATTTTGCAACTCTGCTTTGGTCTTCACTTCCTACTTATTCAGGGCCTCAAAGTCTGCCAGAGGTGAGATTTTAGGGTCTTCTCAGGAATTTCTTGGGCAGGTGCACAGTCTTGTACATACACATAGCCCTCTAGATTCTCAGGAATATGCTAGGAACTTTTCAAAGCCTCTTATGGCTATCTCATTCCATTGCTAGTCCTTTTATCTCATTCTCTAGTTAGTCCTTTTAAGATTTTGTTTTGTTTTGTTTTGTTTTGTTTTGATGAGTTTCTTGTTAGCCCCACCTGGTAAGCCTGCCTCAGGCAGTTGCAATATTAAACAATTGCTACTGATTGTTTTGGACAAATGTCTTGGGGATAGGGTTACCCACAAAGATATTGGGAAACTCTTAGATCAAATAAAGACACCTTTTCAGAGTTTTTCAGCAAACTGCCAGACAGGTCAAATAGTGACCATTCTCTAGGGATGGGGCTTTTGGGAAACTCCAAGGCCATTACGCCCCTTCCAGTGGCTGCTAGGCTGCTTGTTTTCACATCTATCACAGATGCAAGGCTGCTGGTTTTCAAGGCTACCACAGATCTTGAAGAGAGTGATGGGATTAGGGCAAACTAAAATGCCACAGAGCTCAGTTTTTATTGAGATTTAGCTATTTTACTTGGAAACTGCTTCTCAGATTGCTGCAAGCCTTTAGTTAATTTCCGTAGTTCTGACACAATTGATTTTGATAATTTTTGTCCTTGTTCTCTGCTTTCATGGAGGAATGGTTTTCAGAGATTCTTGCTCCACTATCCTAGAAGTACTTCCTCCCATCCATTCAATCTTCATTCTCAGGAGGTGAGTTATTTTAGCCCTTGTTATTATGGAGGAAACTGATGCTCAGAGAGGTTAGGGGATTTATCTAAGAACACATACCTTGTGAGAATCTGAGCCAGGATTTGAACCTTAATAAGCCCATCCGATTTCAGTGTTCCCTGTATTCCTACCTCTCCCCTACTGCCTCACCTCATGCAAAGTACAATCCTCCACCCTTTCGCTCCAGTCCTGAGTTCCTTCCTCCATGCCATTTATCCCACGAGTTTATTTAGGAATTTGCCTGTGGGAGGATTGCTCATCTCTGAATGTTGTACATAAGAAGAATGCTTGAGGAATGTTCTAAGTACTTGCAAATGATGGCTCTGCTCAGACGTTATAAGGAGGAAGGGAAGCTCTTCTCTCTGGCATTAGCATCAGGCCATCACGTGGAGGAATTCTGAAGTGATGATAAAAGAATGCTCCTGAGCATTCTTCCTGCACCGCACACCATCAGGAGTATGAGCTCAGATTGTCCTCAAGGTGGCCTGGGACACAAGGATGCATTACTGAGTCACACACAGGTCAAGTTCTCTGGCACAAATCCAGCCTACTCGCCAACAACACTTGTCTATGGTTTCTAATAAAACCCTAATAATAAAGCAGTGAAACAAAAACTGGATGAGTGGGCAGCAGCAGGCCTCAGCCCCAGTCCATCTGGCCACCAAGAATGGAGGCCCAGAGTTCTGTTCTTCAGGCACCAAGTTCTCATCATTCAAGTTAATGGGAAAACAGACAAAAATCCTCCCTTCATGGAGCTTGTGTTATAGTTGGGAGGGGACATTATATGGTCTATTGGAAGGTGATAGGTAGAAATATAAAGCAAGAAAAGGGATAGAGGAAGTGTGGAGGTTACCATTTTCAATAGGGTTATCCAGGTGTCCATACCAATTCTCTTCTGACCAAAAATTTACATTAAGGTGAAGGACGTTTGCCAATGGGCTCATGCCCTTGGAATTCGCCATCCTTAGCATATGCTCTGTTACCCATAGAGATGGTAGAACAGCCTGCTGAAGACTCAGTTGTGGTACCAGCTAAGAGATCACACCCTGTGAGGTTGGGGTGTTATTAGACGATAGACAGTACATGCCTACAAACTAGGAGTGGAAGTGGTAGTGTTTTCCTTTCATATTACATCTAATAATCCACTTAAGAAATTTTTGTTTCTATCCACACAACCCTAGGTTCACTGGATTTTGAGATTCTAGTACCCTGTTACGCCAGGGAAGAGTCATGGTCTGGTAAGTTGGAAACTCAGTCTACCCTTTGGCTATTTCGGTATCTTCATTTGCTAAACCAATAGAGAGAAGCAGTTACTATCCTAGCGGAATAATAGACTCTGATGAACAAGAGCAAATTGGGTGGCTTTTCAAAAGGAAGTCAAGGAGTGTGCTTAGAACCCAGGGGATTGACTCAGGCACCTCTTCGTGTGCCTCTGCTCAGTAACAACTGTCCATAGGAACATGTGCCAGCGGATAGAATCACGAAAGACACGGCCCTTGTCCAGTGTCTTGATTTCAGTGGTTGGCTATCCAGGCATTTACATTTGTATATTTATACATTTATATGAGACTCCACATATCCTTCTCTGACTGCACAGTCCCTGTCCCTTCATTTAGGTTAAGTGATCTCATTATGTTCTCCTGGTCTCCCGCCTTTGTCATTGTGTTTAAGTATCTCACCACCGTAACTTCCGAGGGAAAGGAGGCCCATTCTGCTCACATTGCAGGTGCTTCCTAAATATTAGCGAACAAATGAATAAATGTTAGGTGGACTCCTCTCCTAGCGACCCAGAAAGCGTGAGCCTTGGAGAAACAGTGTTTCCCTTTTCAGATCTAACACTCGGTAGTATTTGAGCCTCAATTTTCAAATCTGTAAAACTAGTGTGCAATATTCTCCGCATAGGCTTACGATAGCATCAAATAAGATAATGCCCGTGAGTATTTTGAATAATGCTCGGCACATAGCCGACCTTTTTAATATTAATAAAATGTTGGGGGGGGGTCCCCGAGCGCCTACTCTTTCCCTTGCGCATGCGCGGCGCTTGACGAGCCCGCAAACCCTGCCCATCACGCCCCCGCGCGTCCCCACGCGTGCGCGTGCGCAACCGGAACTCTAGTCCGGGCCAGAGGTGAAGGGGCGGGACCTCCGCAGGACGCCTGCGCCGTGAGAGGCCGTGTGCCGAAGGGGTGGGCTGCGCAGGCGCGCGGGGAGCCCCGGCTCCGGAGCATAAACAAGAGCGGGGTCGGGATGAGGCGGCGGTTGATCCTCCGGCGGCGAGCTGCGGTGGCCCCGGCGGCGAGCGGGAACCGGCGCCGACCCTGAGCGCACGCGACCCTCTTCCCGCGCGCGAGCCCCAGGTCGGGCTCAGCCGCCCGCCGCGCGACCACCATGAACCTGGCGAGTCAGAGCGGCGAGGCCGGCGCCGGCCAGCTGCTCTTCGCCAACTTCAACCAGGACATCACGTAAGGCCTGGCCGGGGGTCGGGGCCGGGGGTCGGGGCCGGGGGTGAGGGCCGGGGTCGGGAGCAGGGCGGGCGGGCGCGTCCCCAGCGTGGGCCGGGGCGTAGAGGAAGGGGCGCCCTCCCTAGGGACCCTCTGGGCGCTGCCCTGGAGTGACGCTCCCGGGCGGGGACAGGGATGGAGACGAGGCGTGTCACCCACCGACTGGAAAGCTTTCTGGTTCCGACCCCACTTCTCACCAAGTTGGCCTGAACTTTGTGGCGTGACCTGTTGTCGCGGCCCCGCTAGCGCCGTGGGAGTGGGTTTCTGCCTTATGTTCTGCCTCCATTCGTCCTCAGCTTTCTTACCCCAGTCTTTTCTTAAGGCCCTTCTGTCTCATCACCTGGGGACCCCTTTCCCCGTTTTTCTTTCTTCATGTCTTGCTGTTCTTTTTGTCAGGAAACTTTGATGTCCTCCCTGGACGAGAAACAGACTTAGCACTAATCCTGGCCTCCGACCTGGTCAGAAACTGAGCCAAAGGGGCTGTGACAGAGAAATGCCTGAGGAGTCTTGGTGCTTCGGGGCATGGGCCGTCCTTAGGGGCACAGGGGCCGTTGATGCCGCCCCACGGGTTGGGAACGCAGTTTGGCAAAACACCAGTTTGCAGCCAACTCTTCAGAGGCGGTTTGGTGACCTGTGAGGATAGTTACTAGATGAGGTTTCTGGAGCAGGGATGAGTTGTGGGACTGGAAGGGAGCAGAGCCATCTTGGGAAGTGAGTAAGAGGAAGTGATGTCAGAGGAGGCGGCCTGGGTCCCTGGCTTCCCACTGGAGTTGGTGGAGTTGGTGCAGGCCAAATGGAATCAGCACCGCAGAAAAATGAGGTGTCTCAAAATGAAAACTTGGGTGTAGAACGGCACAGCCTGGGTGGGTGGCGAGCAGCGCGAGCTCAGTGGCACCTTCCCACAGTGAGACGACCAGTGCAGATGGCCCCGCAGTGGGACGGTGTTCAGCGCTGGAAGAGGGCAGGTCCCCACTCCAACTGCAGATGAGGAGAGCGAACTGCAGAAAGGTTCAGAGCTGTGCCTGGATCTCACAGTCAGTTAATGGCGTGGGGCAGCACTAGAACCTGTTTCCTGAATTCTCTCCACTCTGCCACGCTGTTTCTCCTACCTACGGAGTAGGATTTTGAGGGAAGTGAACTTAGAAATCATACTGTAGCAGTACGATTTGAAGATTACATCAACCAAATACCATAAGTGGTCTATGTGAACAAAGGCTGGTACAGCAACAACAATTTGGACAACCTGTTGCAGCTGGTCATAATTGGGATAGACTGAGAATAGCATATTTCAAACCAACCGAGATTTAGTTTTTAAGCCCTTAGTATTTTGAGACCAGTAAGAAATGGTAGCTTGATGGGGTTTTATGTTTCATATACATTAGAGAATTTCCAAAACATTTTCTACCGTTCTTTCAGGTTTTCACTTTCCATCATTTAGTTGAAAGGAAATCAAATGAGAAAGCATTCTCTTTTGCTGTTATTTCAAATGGGCTACCAAATTCCCTGTGTAATAGAAGAATGTTCCTCTGTCTGGCCTGGAAAAAATACCTTTTCACACTTGGAAATCATGTGCTTCCCCACTCCTCTGTGAGTCCTGAAGTTATTAGGTCAAGAGAAGATTTCTGTGTCGTAATTTTGACTTGCCAAAGAGACCTTGATATAACATGAACATAAATTGTAAGGAATACTAAGTTAGGATTGCACTAAAAGTTTATTAATTAAAATGACTATAATTTGTTTAAAATCTATACTTGAAAGAAATACCGAAGTTCCTGGAAAAAGGGTTGACAGTTTACACCTTTTCCTCCCTTGCCCATCTCCGGAATTTATTTTAGTAGAGGAACACAGTTTTTCGCCAAAGAATATTGGTGTAGGATCAGCATTCACTGTACTTAAGTGAGAAAGCCTGAAGCCGTTTCAGTTAATAGCATACATGTACATTATACAGTCATACTTAACAACAGAATATTCCTTGCGTGCCAAACTCTCTCAGTCCTGCTTTTCTTTTTTACTAGTAATGGTTTCAAATATCGTATTTTTTTCTGTGATTCTTAATCCTAAGAGTATGAATAAGGTTTATTTTTTACCGTTTGTTTTTGTTTTGTTTTGTTCTGTTTTTTTTAACTAGAGCAGTGAAAAAGTCACCAAGAACAGCTGATCTCGGTCATCTTGCTCTTGCCTGGTTAGTTCCAATCCTAGTTTCTGAAAGTAACACTTTGGAAGGCTTATACTGGAGGAATTTTTGGTGTTTTTGAAATTGAAGGTAACATACTAATAAGTCCCAGCGTATTGCTTGCACCTCAAATGGAAATATCAGGAACTGAATTTTTCCAGTGGATACCAGTCAGCTTATGGGAAGTGATTTGGCAAAGTCTATTTAAGCTACGTTTCTAAAAGGGACGGAATAAAGAAAGGGACTTGATTTTCCAAGACTTCTGTTTGTAGAATTGATGTGAGTGTCCAGAAAAGCGATGGGTATAGAGACAATAAAGAGACACTTGTCTGAATTTACTGCTTTCTTCAACTGAGTTTCTTCTAGGTGACAGGAATTGTTCTGGGAAGGTCACTTCTCTCCTTTTCCTCATCGGTAAATTCAGGGGTTTGGGAATAGATGGTTTTTAAGGACCTTCCGACCTTAAAGATTGAGGCCATTGTGCCTGCTGTGTAGCGGGTGTTTGAGGAGGTGGTTGTGCAACAGCCTTGGCCAGTGGGAAGGAGACTGGTTAGTGGTCAGGACTTGGTGTGACCCGTGGGATCCATGATCAGAGAAGGATTCGGTTTAGGGGCAAATGATGAGTTCTGGTTTGGATACCAGTTGAGTGTGAAAGGCCCTGGGGACCCCCCCCGGCCCCCCCGGAAGCTGGGTTGGCCATGAGTGAGCTGGAGGGAAGGGTCTGTTGTGGCCATGAACTTACTAAGTAGGACTCCAGGTCTACCAGGCTGATTGTTTTTATGGGTGTGGCTGTCTCCACTTAACCCTACAATTTCTAACCTCTTTAATGAGGAAGGTAATAAAAAGGGAAAAGCCTTTAAGATTGATCATTGGCAAGAGAGTAAAGAAAAGTGAGTTAAAAAGATCTGATTCACATTTTTGCTTTTTTTCCCCCCAGTAGAAATCACTGTCTTTCAGATATTGAACACTTCAGTTTAAATTCAGTGACAGAGACTTGCAGTTAAAGGTGGTGGATCAGACACAAGCATTTTACTTTGGCTCCCTCCCAGAAGCCTAATAAAATGTTAATCAATAAAATATCAAAACGATGTTTTAAAGGGCTCAAACCCATAGGATGGGAGGATGAGAAAGACGAGGGACACGCAACAAAATTTTGGAAACTAGCAAGTGGTAAAGGAAGTGGATCCTGAATTGCCAGTGGAGAAAACAGGACTGACCAACTTTGTTTAAACCACAGAGTCCCCAGAAGGCTCAGGATTGGCAGTCCAGGGAAGCTCTAGCAGTGGAATAAAGGGGGGTGTGCAGTGAAAATAAAGAGGATTGGCTCCAGGTACGTTTCAGAAGCAGTCACTCTCTGCCACCCCAGGAAACACTTAGGCCTGCCTCCACAGGGTACGACAGGGTCTCTGCATTTTTGACCCCGGACATTGAAGGCAGGAGTGTGGTAGTAAAATGAGGGATTAAGTAAGTGTATCCTTTGTTCTGTTATGGTTTGCTAGTTTTTCCTTTGTTAGTAAAAGATTTTCATTGTATTATCTTTAAAAAACTTACCACATGAACATTTGTTGGAGAATAAGATTATTAGTGGAATCTCATACTTAACCTGTTACTGTACCTCTCCCATTAAAATGCCACTGTATGGTCAGGCGAATCATGAGAAATTATTAAAAGCAGAGTCTCTAAAGAGGGGTGTGTGAACCTGATTGTTGATTTTGAGCTGAGACTATTAAACCTGTTTATATTTAATATCACCCTTTAAAAATGTCTGCCTTTATTGGTAAAATATGTACTCATACTCTACCATATACACATATCAAAAATAATTGCAAGATTTTTGTTTACATTTCCTACTGATTGGGGTATACAATCAGTTTTGTAAAACACGCAGTTAAAATTCTAGCTAAGGTATTTAATATCCTAAAGGAGTTTCTGAATATCTGAAAGAACATCAAAGTTCTGATGTTTGATCAACAAAGCCCAGTTTTAACAAATTCTGCCTTTTTGAAGCACATCTGAAACCTGGGTATATCAGAATCCAGGTTCTCATTAATTAATTAAAGCTCATTATTTTGCCCATGGAGGAAGCCCCCTCTAGACATACTAATAAGCTTGGTGATTTGGTTTTGAAGTCAGCAAGAAGAAAGGGAGAGGGGCTGTTGATGATAGGATCACAAAGAAAAGTGACAACTGTCAGCAAAACAAAAGGTGCAAAATACTTTTATAAGCTCAGTACTACAGCCTAGCCATTTGATAGGGGTCCACAAAACCCAGAACTTGTGGTCTGAGAGGGTTACTGTTTTATGATAGTATAGTAAGTTGTTGAATGATGCGAGTTTAGGAAAATGTTAAGAATTTGCCATCCCCTTGTGTTAACACAGGAAAGCATATCATATAATACAAGAATGATTTTTTTCTTAATCATAAATGGTGGGGGGAAAGGTTTTGGTGCTTAAACTAGCAACCCTTAGTTAATTGGAAAACATTTTCCTGAACACCAATTTCCCAAAAGTTACGGATCGCTGAGATTTTGTTCTATTTTTAGCCTTCCTAGGTATTCTTGTATTTTTGTTGGTTCCCTTATTACTTTTCAAAATATTTACAAGCAAAAATACCTAATCACTTCATTGATATAATTAATTCAACATAGTGAAGTATTTTTGCACAGAAAAATGATATGAGCTGGTAGAGTTTTGTTTCTGTTTATACTTCTAAGATAAACCAATTGCAATTTAAATATTTAAGGGTGCTTATAGCAGCTCTGTTCTTGGAATGCAGTTGACCCTTGAACAACACAGGTTTGAACTATGCAGGTCCATTTATGCGGATTTTTTTCAACACAGTAAGTACACACTCGGCCCTCTGTATCCCTGGATTTCCCACCCACGGACTCAAACACCCATGGATATGTGCATTGTTATTCTAGGCCATTTTATATACAGGGCTTGAGCATCGTGGATTTTGATATCTGTGGGGTGGAGCTGGAACCAATCCCCCCCCCCATTACTGAGGGACAACTGAGTTTTTGGAGAGTCTGAAGTTATATACAGATTTTTGAGTGTGCAGGGGTGGGTTCCCCTAACCCCCACATTGTTCAAGGGTCAACGGTCTATTCTACGTATGTGTGAAAGAGAGGTTGAGAATCTCAAGTCTTTAATAGATGAAATGGTCATTAAAATAGCCCTGATTTTTGTCTTGGTGTGCTAATATTCATGATAGAAAATGTCAGTCTTCATTATTTCTAGTCTTCTGGTTTATCTTCTGCCTCCACCTGTTTTCGTGCCTTCCCAGACATGAAATACAAAAATGATCCCAGTATCTGATTCTTTGCATGTCCTACCTCTTCCTCCTTCAGTCTCATCCTGTTTCTGAAAGTTGTGTTTTCGTCTTATTTTCTCCCTTGGTCAGTCATGTTCTGGAGAGTAGTGACCTTCTGATGAGGAAATACTTTGTTTCGTGCCACAGCTTTCCTGTGCGAGGGGATCTGGAGAGCTCTTGAGGCCCCTCCAAGCTCTTATCAAAAGCTGCAGTGTTGGTGTGGAGTGGTGAACGCGGAATTTATGGATGAGGCTCTGAAAACGGAGCCTTTGCTTTCTCCTTCTAGGCCAGCTGTGGAGTCCCCCGATTCCAGGCCCTCCGTTAGCTTTTTGATCTGGTCCGTTTTATTTCCATCCCATGGCTCAGCCATAGCCTAAATGATTGAGCGGCATGTGTTACAGCCTTACTGAAACGCAGAGATGTCATCATCCACGTAGGCTGTAAATACCGTGTTTCCCCGAAAATAAGACGTAGCCGGACAATCAGCTCTGATGTGTCTTTGGAGTAAAAATTAATACAAGACACAGCCTTATTTTACTGTAATACAAGACCGGGTCTATAATATAAAATAATACATAATATAATATATAATAAAATAATATAATACCGGGTCTTATATTGATTTTTGCTCCAAAAGACGCATTAGAGCTGATTGTCTGGCTAGGTCTTATTTTCAGGGAAACGGTAGCTGTTTATACGTACGTATCTGTTTAATCAGAAAGTGAGCTCACTTTTGGACTCGCACATATACCAAATCACCTGAGAAACCCCTTTTTCTGAAGGGATCATTAATTTAGGGCTGGTTACTTTCATTTACATGTCAAACTTATCTTTAAAGTTTTAAGTTTTAAATAAAAATATTGTCTATTTTGTTGACCTTCACCTTTTGCTGTCTGTGGGGTGTGTCATCTTCCTTGCCACCTTCTCTTTTCTGCTCAGCCACCGCTCACCTGGTACAAACGACACGTGTAATTATTTGTGCTAATTTTTGTAGAGAAGATGGTTACTGTTTGGTAACATGGAGCTAGTTTGTGCATTATCACTGTCTACATGTATCAGCTCTTATTTCTGAATTTGGCTTTTTTGCAGGTCCCTAGCTGTTGGTAGTAAGTCCGGTTATAAATTTTTCTCCCTTTCTTCTGTGGATAAGCTGGAACAGATCTATGAATGCAGTAAGTGTTTGCTTTATTTTTCCCCCTTCTTAAAAAAAAAAAAAAAAGAGACAAGTTATACTTGAATTGAAATGCATCCTTAAACTCGACACTGTGATTAAAGCCCAGATGCCCCTTTACCAATATTCTTCTTTCACCTTAGTCTACTGAGAGGCGACAACTGAATGATTTGTGAGTGTCCTCCCAGGTCTTTTTATTTTCATACTTACAAGTGTACCTACAGAAATACTTGTTTGATGGGTGGTTTTTTTAATACACGGTATCATACTGTGTTTATTACTCTGTGATTTCTCCCCCTTTTCAATGCCATTTAAACCATTTAGGTTTCTGTCATGAAGGGCTTCCAGAAAATTGAAATTTTTACAGCCCCGTAGGAATGATTTATTTCCTTCGGTTGTCATTTTCTGGAATTTGAGTAACCGACATCTCAAGGGCAATGCAGAATTGCAGAGGGTCAGCTCTGACTTCTCGCTCAGTCACTTACTGTGTGACTTTAGTTAGATTGCTGCGTCTCTGGCCCTCACTGTCTTTGGTTTCCTTTTGTGTATGTACGTAGTATCTGCTGGATAAATAGGAGTAGATGCAGGGCCACCCCCACAGCCCAGTGAAAATGTGATGGAAAACTCTGCTCTCTTCCCACACGCATAACATTTGTTTAACGTGAATAGACTTCTCATACCCGTTCTTGGCTCCATTCACTCCATAAACGTTTATTGAGGCCCTGCTGTGTCCCAGCCCTGTTTTGGTTGTGGAGATGCAGTAGTGACAAAGTTCCTGCTCTCTTGACACATTTAAATGGAGGACGACAAAGAACAAGTAAATATATTGGTGTCCAATCTTAGGCAGGGGGACACAAAGACAAGCAAACACAGACATAAATACCAGCCCCCACCCCACTACCATTAACATAAGATGAAGACAACCGGAAAAAAGTAGATTCTTTGTGCCAGTTGTTTGAAATGGTAGAGTTCTCGTGACCCACCAGGAAGGCGATCACAGGCTTCCATACTCCCTCCCAGGCCCTGGCCTGCTCTCTCCAGGTGAGCCCTCAGGTGCCCCCTCACCGCCATCAGGAAGTATGTCTGCTTTCCCCAGCAAGTCCCTTGTTTGCTGCTTCCCCCGAAGGCAGGCACCCAGGCCCTTTATAGGGAGACAGCAGGGAGGCAGGATTCTTACAGTGTCCCTGACTGGTGGTTCCTGCTGGCTGCCTTAGCTGTTACTCTGGGGTCCTCACACTTGCCCCTGATGCTTGCTAACTCGTCTAAAAAAAGCCTTTGTTCTAGTGTGATCTGGGTGATAAAATAGCTGTGAACTAGTGTGCTCGCTCACGTCAAGTGGGTGTCAGTGTTTCTGGAATTCTCCAAACCGGCTGCTTTCACTTGACTCTGCACAGGATTGCTCCCTGTAGGGGATTTTTTCAGAGAGGGGTAGCCCAGTCTCTGGACTTTTACAGTGACTGAACATTTATTACGTCTGCACCCAGACGAGGGCCTGGAGTGTGCTCTGAAGTTGTTGCTGTGGAGGCTAGAGTCATCTGTTTGGAAAGCCACAGAATCCCCCACACACACACCGTTTGGAGATCCAGAGCTTAGAAAGGGTATAAGAATACACCCCTTCAATTACTGTTCCTCAATTGAATCAATTTAATGGCTGTTTCCTTGAAACTTATGTACTGGTTTTTGGCATCTCATTTTTCACAGGTTTTGATGGAACAAAATGTGATGTCTTGATAGCATTGTTAAAAGGGTGGGTATTTACTGACCAACATGGTGAGGTGGTATGTAGATTTATTTGTTCTTCATGAACTTTGGTCCTTAAAAAGTAGGTCATGAACTGAACATAGAACTTTTTGAGGGTTAATACTTTAAACCAAAGCTATGAACTTTTTTTGCTCCTAGAGCTTTATCCACCTTTCTTTCCCATACTTGTATTGACCTAGAGAAAAGATTGTTTTCTGGCATTTTTCTACAGGTAGAGCAAAGAATAGTACTTTATGCCTCAGCATTGAGCCCAAGCTCAGTATTGGCTCATGCCTCACAACTCAACCATCCATCATAAAATCAGACCTTTGCACTTAGTTACTTGCTGTTACAGAAAGAATGAGCCAGAGCTGGTCGTGGGAAAAACAAGACTGACATCTGCTTGTTCTTCTTTTGTTTATTTAAACAGAAAAACCTTTGCCCAGCAGCAGTGGAAGTCTTTTTTGTTTGTTTAACTATATTGTTGTAATTTCAAACTTAAGGGAAAGTTGCAAGAACTCCCATGGATCTTTGCCCATTGTTTGTGTGTGCCCGTTTGTCGTTCTCTTTTTCTCTGTCTGTCCTTTGTTGGTTTGAAGATAAATAATAGGTAAATATGTGATCTCTTGTCCCTGAAGTATTACTGCAATGAAATCCTACCCTGTTAGGCAAAATAAAGGATGTAGATTTATTATTGGTGAAATATCACAGAAGCTTAGAGGGAAAAGTTGGCTTTTTCATTTCCACATTGTGTAGCCTTGTATTTTGTAAGTTTCTGAGCTGGGAAACATGTCTCATGAAGCACTAAATTCTGAAATTAAACATAAGTGGACACTTCCTTGCCTCAGCAAAAGTGACCAGAGCCTACTTCCCTGATAGAAATGCCTCCATAGACATAGAGCACCTTTTATCAAGAAACTAACCGCCATTGCCTTTACAAGCCATCATCTGCATCGTAAGGTTTGAGAAATGGTACTTTCTGACATCGTTTTGATTTGGCAGACCATGCACTGGATGGAATATTAGTTTCAGTGAGATTTACCATAATGGGTCACGCAGGGGAGAAACTCCAGTAGCCTCTCTCTGCCTAAATCTGATGTAATGGATGATCAGGCTCTTAACATGGATCTCTTTAGCGCTCCAGGCATCTGATAGATAGGCCTCTGTTGGAAGTGGGCTGTATCAGTTGCTTAATAGCTTTGTTCTTCCCTCTTCCCGCCATGGAGGTTTTAGCATCGTCAGCTCTACACAGTGCTGGCAGAAGCAAAGCACCTTCTTTCTTAAATCAGGTAATTAGTTTCTGAAATTCAGTATTGAAGAGGTAACCTCTAGAAGAAAGTTTTGCAGAAACTGGCAGAGGCCACCTCAAATGGGCTGGGAAAGCAAGGCCATGGACACTTGAGGTCCCTGCAGTTTCCATTCAGACGTTCTGAGTGTCTTGGTGACGGACTATCTTGAATGATTACACGTGTGCAGCCTCGTTTGTCTTTCTTTTCATTTGATGCCAGTACCCTGCAGTCATCAGCCTGATTCATCGTGCACCATTTTTTCATGGGAGGGCTGAGTTGTGTGTCCTTCGTTTTAGGGGGAAGTGACTACTCTGGAAATGTGGGTTCTATGTATGTTCATGCGTTTAAAAGTTCCCTTGGGAGTGAGGTGTAAGAAAAATGTGAAAGAGCTTAAAATAATGAGTAGAAAGATAATGGACCTAAGCTGCTACCAGTGTGTAAAGACAGGCTGCTTTATGAAAGGTGTGTTCCTAAAAAGATCTCGGCGCATTGGTGCGGAAGACTGGGGAACTCTGAAGGAATCCTTTTGTGTTGTTACTTTCTGAGTAGTGACAAAAGTGTGTTAGCTGCAGGTGACAATGGCTCTGGCCTTTTTCTGGTTCCTGGCTCCTTTGGAAAGCTGATGGACGTCACAGGTGGTTCCCCTAGTATATAATCTGGGCAGTTGCAGTTGAAGCGACCCCTTGAAGCCAGTGTGTGTCTAGGATCCAGGGCCGCGTGGTCCCTCGTGGTCCCGTGAGGCTCTGCCTTGACACCTCACTTCCGCCCCTGTGTCTGTCGCCCATTTTCTCCCAGGGGTTCAACTTGGTATTTAAAGTCCCTGCTGCCTATTCTTAACATCACATTTTTGCAATAACCTGCCTGTGGGGGTTTTTTAAGCAGCTTTTTGAGACATACTTTATGTGCTGTAAAATCACCTGTTTAAAGTGTACAAGTCAGTGGGTTTTAGTATATTTACGAAGTCATACACACAGCCTACCATAATCTAATATTAAAACACATTTGTCATTCCCCAAAAGAAGCCCTGAGTCCATTAGCAGTCACTCCCCATTTCCCCACCCGCCTCAGCCCTGGGCAAGCTCTAATCTACCTTCTGCCATTGTAGATTGTGGCTCTGGACACTGCAGATAAATGGAACCATATGTGACTGGCTTCTCTCACTGAGCACGTCTCAGGGTCCATCCGTGTTGGAGCGCGTATCAGCATTTCGTTTGTTTTTATTGCTCAATATTTCATTGTTTTGTTGACCACCATTTGGGTTGTTTCCACTTTGGGCCATTATTGTGAGTAGTGCTGCTGTGAGCGTTCGCCTACAAGTTACGGTGTGGACGCACGTTTCCATTTCCCTTGAGTAGACAGCTGCCTGTGGGAGTGGGATTGCTGGGGAGCAGCTTTGTTTTCCCCACATGAGTACAGCTGTTGGAGAGAGAAGCAACAGGTAGAAAAGCATTTTAAAGGTGGTAGATAATGCCAAGGGGCCCTTAAAAGAGGTAGTACTAACCTGTTTTTATTAACGGGATGGGCACCTGTCTTCCTTACTTCCTACAACACTAGGCATTATTAGACATTTTAATACTTGCGAGACCAGTGTGAGATTTTAAAAAATGTGTTCGTTGCCTTTTTTACATTTTTTAACTCATAACTGAAATGGAACTCTTTTTTTTAATGTAGTCATTTGCTTTTTTCCTTTCTTTTTTTTTATTAATTTTATTGGAGTATATTGCAGTACAGTGTTTCTCCACAGCCCATCAGCTCCAGGTCGTCCTTCAATCTAGTTGTGGAGGGCGCAGCTCCGCTCCAAGTCCAGTCACCGTGTTCAATCTTTAGTTGCAGGGGGCGCAGCCCACCATCCCATGCGGGAATTGAACCAGCAACCTTGTCGAGAGCTCGCGCTCTAACCAACTGAGCCATCTGGTTGCCCCTCTGGAAGATCAGTGACAGTTCATTGTCTTCAGTCTAGTTGTGGAGGGCGCAGCTCACTGGCCCATGTGGGAATCGAACCAGCAACTCTGT
Organism: Rhinolophus sinicus; assembly: GCF_036562045.2. Classification (NCBI taxonomy): domain Eukaryota; kingdom Metazoa; phylum Chordata; class Mammalia; order Chiroptera; family Rhinolophidae; genus Rhinolophus; species Rhinolophus sinicus. The sequence continues at coordinate 108,394,025 of NC_133759.1, read as the reverse complement.
TCTTCAGAGCTTGTGCTCTAACCAGCTGAGCCATCCGGCTACCCCTGTAGTCATTTGCTTTTTAACAACTTGTTTCCTTCCTTTGCCTGCTCTTCTATTGAATTATTTGTCTCTTACTAATTTAAAGCAAATTAGTCATTTGACACGGGTTGCAAATATTTCTTCTGGATTGTCGTTGGCTTTCTGACCTTCCTATGTTTTTTTTGTCCTCCTAAAGTCTTGAATTTTTGCATGTTTAAATGTATTTATCTTCTCTTGTAAGGCTTCTGAGCACTAGAAAGGCTCGTCCTGTCCCTGGCCTGCACGGGACAGTCTCCTGTGTCATCTTCTAGTTCCTTGGTGTTTTACATGAAATACTTGATTCACCTGGAACTTACTGTGATGTAAGGTATCTTCCGCTTTTAGTCACAGGCTGGAAAATATTTTTCGTATGTTCTTATTTGTTTAGAGGGGCTTAACTGACGTACTTGTGGGTGAAATGTCAGGATGAGGAGCTTCTCTTTGAACCTCAGACAAAAAAATTAGTTGAAGCTAAAAGGCAGAAAGTTCGTATTTGTTAAATTTAGGTGGTGGGTATATGGAGGTCCTCTGATGAATATTTGCAGTTAAAAATAGCCTTGCTGTCTCCACACACACCTACTGTTGTTTTTAAAATTCTAAAAGAGATCTCATCTGCTTTTTTTCGTTAAAATTTCAGAAAATTTTTTCAAACGTGTACTTGGGTGGGAGAGATACCCAAACACCCTGACCCATTAGTTCTCTGCTTTACATCAGTAGATACTCCCTTAAATACTTCAGCATGATTGTTGCTAACTAGAGTTCAAGGTTTTAGTTTTTTCTTTTGAGGTAATATTTGCATACAGTGGAATGTGCAGCTCTTAAGTAAACATTCCGTGGGTTTTGACAAATGCATACGTCTATATAACCTGAACTCTATCGGGGTTTACCATCACTCCAGAAAGTTCCGTCATACCAGCCCCCAGTCAGCCTTGACTCCCTTCCACCCCCTGAGAGGCAAGCAGCTCTCTGGGCTTTCTCTGCTATAGATTGAGTCTGCCTGGCCCAGAACATATCAAAATGCAGCATGCGCTCTTTTCTAAGGTTTCTTGCAGTGTGAGGTTTTCAGATTTATCCATATTGTTACATGTGGCAGGCGACCCTTGAACAATGCGGGTTTGAACTCTGCGGGTCCCATGTATACGCAGGTTTTTTTCAGTAAATACCTGTGCTGTTTTCTGTCTGCGGTTGGGGGTCCGCAGATGCAGAGGGCCGACTATGTGCATTGATCTCGCCATTTTATATAGGAGACTTGAGTATCTGAGGACTTTGGGGGGGTCCTGGAGCCAATCCCCCGTGGATACCAAGGGTAGTTAAGTTTTTAGAGAGTCAAAAGTAAATATGAGGATTTTCAACGACGAGGTGGATCAGCACCTCATTCAAGGGTCAGATGTATATGAATATATGACAGTTTGGCCATTCCCTGTTGGTGGACATCTGGGCTTGTTCCAGTTTTTAGTTAGTATGAATAAAGCTGCTGTGAACGTTCTTGTACAACTCTTTGTGGATATGTACCGGGGGTGCCAAAAAAAATGTATACACATGGACACTGGTCAACGTTGCTCAAGCAGTTCACCGTCATCAGAAGTGTCTGGACGCTGATGGGAACCACTTTGAGTACCTCTTGTAATTGCAGAAGTCAAACGTGACTTGTATTCATCTTTTGTTATTGGTAAATATTGAGTATTACAATTTTAATACAGTTTTCCTTTCTTAAAATGTGTATACATTTTTTTGACACCCTCCGTATTTTCATTTCTCTAGGTAAATACCTAGGGATAGAACATGTTTCATTTTATAAGAAATTACCAGTGGGGAGGACGGATGGCTCAGTTTGTTAGAGCGCGAGCTCTCAACAAGGTTGCCGGTTCAATTCCCACATGGGATAGTGGGCTGTGCCCCCTGCAACTAAGATTGGAAACAGCATCTGGACTTGGAGCTGAGCTGCGCCCTCCACGTCTAGATTGAAGGACCACTTGGAGCTGATGGGCCCTGGAAAAACACACTGTTCCCCAATATTCCCCAATGTAAAAAAAAAAAAAAAGAATCAACAGAGCCAAAACTCTTTAAAAATTTAAAAAAAAAGAAATTACCAGATGCTCCTAAATGGCTATCCCATTTCATGTCCCCTCTGATGCTGTGTGACAGTCTGGTTGCTTTCCATCCTCACCACCACTTGGTGTTGTCAGTCTTTTTAATATTAGCCGTTCTGGTGCATGTATGTATAATGATACCTCGTGGTGGGTTTTTTTGTTATTGTTTTTGTTTGTTTGTTTGTTTGTTTGTTTTTTAAAGTAATTGCAGTTTTTGTAATTTTTAACCTTTTGTTTATACTTATTCCCTCCTTTCTGCCGCCTCCCCACCACACACACTCCAGTTCAAGCCGTTGTTTCTCAGTCTAGTTGTGTAGGACACAGCTCCCTGGCCCATGCTGGTCTTATGAGCCTTGCGCTCCCCCTGGGCTGAGGCAGTCGGTCGGTGGTCGGCAGCTCACGGCAGCTCTCGCTGGCTGCCAGCCGCTCACACTGGCTGCGGGTCACTGGCCGCTCCTGGCAGCACACAGCAGCCCACGCTGCCTGCCAGGTGGAAGCTCACACCAGCCTCCAGCTGCTCATGGCAGCCCAGCTCCAGGGAGAGCCATTGTTCACAATCTTAGCTGTGGAGGGTATAGCTCACTGGCCTGTGTGGGAATCGAACCGACAACTTCAGCGTTAGGAGTACGGCGCTCCAACCACCTGAGCCACTGGGCTGGCCCTCGTGGTGCTTTTAATCTGAATTTCCCTGGTGACTAATGTTGGGCACTTTTATGTCTTTGCTGGCTGTTTGTAGGTCTTCTGTGAGATGCCTGTTTGTATCTTTTGTCCCTTTTTAAACTTGACTATTCGTCTTCTATTATTGAGTTGTCAGAGTTCTAGATACACTGGATACGAACCAGTCCTTTGTCAGATAATGTCTTGTGAATGTTTTTTTCCCTGTCTGTGGCTTGTCCTGTCTTTTGAGCAAATATGTTGAATTTTGATGAAGTCTGATTTATCCTTTTTTTTTTTTTTTCATTTATGGTTTTGCTTTCTGTGCCCTTTCTGAGAAACTTTTGCCTATCATGAAGTCACAAAAATATATTCCACTGTGTTTTTTTTTGGTTTTTTTTGAAAACTTTATAGTTTTAGCTTTTATGTTCAGTTTAGTGATCCATCTGAAATTAATTTTGGTGTGTGGTGTGAGGTCTGAGTCAAGGCTAATTTTTTTCTTAATGGATTCCTGTTGTTCCACCATTTTCGAAAAAATTATTCTTCCCTCACTGGATTGCTTTGTTGCTTAAAAACAATCCTATAAGTGTGGGTCTATTTCTGCTCTTTGTTGTTTTCCACTGGTTGTCAGTCTTTCTGTCAGTAACACACTGTCTGGTTTACTATAGGTTTCTTTATACACCAAGTTTTGAAGTCACATGTATAAGCCCTTCAGCTTTGTTCTTTTTCAAGGTAGCCTTGGATATTCTATTCTAGATCCTTTGCTGTCTGATTTTAAAGAGTCGGCTAGGATTATGCTTGGGATTGCATTGATCAAGAGATCAATTTGAAGAGAAGAATGAATGAATGAATTAACTAATACATGTTTGAAGCACCTGGCACAGCTGTACTTCCTGTAGCTCGGGTAGACAGGCTGCATATAGAAACGATCTAGATTCTTGCTCTGCGATTTAACTACATTCCAGAATTCTCTTTGCTTCTAGATCTGAACTTACCCCAGGTAATTACTGATAAAACAAAGGAGGAATAAGGAGCGATTGGGGTGTAGGGTAGTCAGTAGGAATGGGGGTGAAGTAATATTTGTGGAGGATCCACTGTATCTGCTACTTTCTGTGTAAGATGCTGTCTGCACTTGGTGTTTAGTCCAGTCTTTGAGTAGGGAGCGTCCCCTCTGTAAGTGGGGCGCAGGGAGCTAAGGGGGATACAGCCCCGACTCTGAGCTGGTGTCTGCCATTCCCTCTTAATACGGTGGTACCATGTAGAGTAGTTGATCCCCACTTCACATATGAGGAAACGAGACTTAGAAAGATGGCGTCATTCAAAGACTATGTGGGGGCCCATCGTATGTCAGGTACCGTTGAAATGGCCAGGGAGACGGCTGTGGGCAGGAAATACAGCCTCTGCCCTCATGGAGCTTACCCTCCAGAGTGTGTACAAGGAGGACCAGTGGGTGGATGCACAGGCGACTACAGGCGATTGCCAGGAAGGACGTGAACAGGATAACGTGAGAGAGGAGCTGGGAGACGTCTCTTTGGCAGAGTGGGGGGTGGGGGTCGGGCCTCTAAGGAGGTGGCATTTGAGCTGAGGGTGGGCCCCCCTGAAGAATGCAGGGGCCTTCCTGGCAGGGAGACGCTGAGAGTGGTTGTCTGTGGCTCCTAACTGATGAGTGTAACCCTGGTCTGTCTGCCCCAGAACTCATCGTCACACTTCCTGTGCTGCTCTGGGACTGTCCCTGTAGCCCAGCCCCCTCACTAGGCGCCCACCATCGTAGCCCCATACTGCTCTGCTTTATATATGTCTACACGTACACACGTGCTTGTGTGTGAGCAGATTATGCCTATTGACCTGGATCCATATTTTCTTCTTTCAGCTGATACTGAAGACGTGTGCATCGTAGAAAGATTGTTCTCAAGCAGCCTCGTGGCCATCGTCAGCCTCAAAGCTCCTAGGAAGCTAAAAGTTTGCCACTTTAAGAAAGGAACTGAGATCTGCAACTATAGCTACTCCAACACGATCCTGGCTGTGAAGTTGAACAGGCAGGTAAGTGACACTCTTAATTGGAATCAGACTGTCAAGTGTGCCCTGTCCCATGTCTTGGGTTTTCAGTATGGCTTTGATGGTCACTGCCATCGCAGTATCCTCCAGTGCCTCTCAGACAAAGCCAGTGGGCTTTAGCTGTCATTTCTGGTTCCTCAGCCATCTGGTCCATGCCGCTGCTCGCCGCAGCCCACCACCCTGCCCGACCCGGTTTTCTCAGCAGCGTTGCTCTAACCCTCCGTTCCTGATGCCCCTGCTCTGTGCCAGATTGTTTTGCTCATCCTTCCAAGACCTGAGTTCAAGGGCACAACAGGCCCTTGAACATGGCCTCATGTGGGTGGGCTGCGGTAGGAACTTAATTCCTGTCGCTGTCCGATAGCCTGGGGTAGAATGGGTTTCGTGTCTGATGTTTGTGTGATGTTGCAGTTTCCAAGAACCTGTTGGCGATGTCACGTGAGGACTCACTGCGTCCTTAGAGTTGAATAGTTGAATCACAGCTTCTTTTGCTTCTATAAATGCTCCTTTTAAAAATCTGTTAGCATCTTCTTTTTCCTATTTTAAACTTTTAATTTAACTTTTTAGGATGAAGGACTTAGTGCTTTTTAAACCTTGCCCCAACTCACAGAGTGGACCAGTTAACTAGCACTTGCGTTGACCTCACAGCAACCTCGTGCTTTGCTCACTCACAAGTCTAGCACTGTCCTCCGGCCCTTGAGCACTTGTGTTTACAGTGAAGTACTCTGTACGGGAAAGGCTGGGAAAGCAGCCAGACGTGGAACGGATCCTGACATGGGGCTGAAACTGGGAATTGGTCCGTTAACTGAAAACATTGGTTAAAATGGGAATTCTAAGACCTAACATGTTGACCTGTTTTAAACTTAAAACATACATGTGTACGTTCATGTAGCAGCTCATGTGGAGCGTGTGCGTGCCAAGTTGTCCTTCCTGCGTAAATCCTCCCCTCGCTGCGTCAGCTGCAGCTACATCCATCTTTCAAATGCAGCAGACACTTAGACACCTGCAAAAGAAGCTGAGTGCACAGTGGACTTTTACACGTCTCAGAAATGCCTAGGCCTTCACTTTGATGTTGCCATGCCTAATTCAACACCAGTATTTTAGTTACCAAACCCACCAAGGGGAGGGTGAGAGCCGAAGAAAAACAAAACACGCTTTTCTTGGCTGTGGTTGACCAGTTTCTGTGATACGGGTTAAATGGAATAGTTGGAAGTCCTAGAACAAGCGACAGAAATAGTCTCGGGCACACTGGCTCAGATGAGGGGCGTGGTGCTCGGGAAGGCCGCCTGTGATGGCCGGCGGCGTCCGCCACGGGTGGCCCGTCTCGTCTGCACGGTGTCGTAGAGCTAGAAGGAAGGCTGAACGGCCTAATGCAGCTGTGCTGAGCAAAGATGAGTGCACAGCGTGGCTCTTTCTTTATGCTGGTTCTCTCTGTCCCCGGGTCTCCTAGAGGCTCATCGTGTGCCTGGAGGAGTCTCTGTACATACACAACATCCGGGACATGAAGGTTCTGCACACCATCAGGGAGACGCCCCCGAACCCGGCAGGTAAGTTAATGGGTTTTCTCGTTCTGCCTTTTGAAGATGACTGGGGTTTTCCTCTGCATAGGTTCCACAGATACAGCCAGGTTTCAAACGTGTTGACCTTAAACCAAGCTCCCTTCCTTCTAATGTTGCTGGTCTTGTGACCACATAAATCATCGGTTTAGTCAGCTTCCGGTTTGGAGGTTGCTAATCACTTCCCACCAGAGGCCTTGAATCCGTTTCTACAATTCCGCTGTCACCTGAGGCGGCGGTTTGGAAAGGAGAACCTAGAAACCCCACCGTGCAGGGCCCGAGGTGGCTCAGCTCTCTGACTGACATGCTCTCTGTTAAGTAAATGCTCTGTTAGCAAAGGACTGCGAAGGCAGCCCTCGGGCTTAACACTGCGCGTCCTCCTGTGTCCGCGCAGGCCTGTGTGCACTGTCCATCAACAACGACAACTGCTACCTGGCGTACCCCGGCAGCGCCACCATCGGCGAGGTGCAGGTCTTCGACACCATTAACTTGGTGAGACTCCTCCTGTGCGGCACGGCTCTCCCCAGGGGGCTTCGTTCTCGAGTGGGTGCCATGGGCCTCTGACACCCACAGTCCTTGGTCCAGCAGCACAGTTCTCGCTGCTGCTTCTGATGGCAGAGCAGGTCTCGGGGAGTTGCCCCCACATACGGCACTGTGCTCATCCCCAATGTGTGCGCCGGAGAATGGGGGGGCGCCCACACTCTCGGATGAACTGCTCTGCTTAAGGTTCCGAGCAGTATCCCTTGGCCCCGCCCCCAGTAAGTCGGCGGCCTTGGTGTGGGTATTACCTGGAAGGCTGCTCGTTGGCATGTTGAGCCCAATGACCAGTAGCACAGCGTAGCCCGGCTGCGTGGCAGTCACGTTTGCCTGCTTTACCTTCCAGAGAGCTGCAAACATGATCCCGGCTCACGACAGTCCTTTAGCCGCGCTGGCTTTCGACGCCAGTGGAACCAAGCTTGCCACCGCTTCCGAAAAGGTAAGTCTGCTGTACCCAGTGGAAGACTAGTTCAGCGGTTTCAGCAAACTTTTCAGTTCCGTTCACAGTCAAGTTACCAAACAGTTTCTGTATCGACCAGCTCACAGAGAAACATTGACAGACACCCACCTGTCGGGCTGTGAGATGTGCTGCCGGGAGCCGGCTCTCACCTGACAGTTGTGACAGGAGACAGATTAGAGCGAAAGTGCCGTCATAGCCATGCATTCACCCAGTGCGCTTTAACATGACGACACCGCCGTGTGCTGGGGTGGAGGGCTGAGAAGATGATAAACAGTGTGAAAGGCAAAGAGGCAGTTGTGTCCGGAGCTGATCTGAACACATTTGAATGTATTTCCTTTCATTCCTTTTCTATTTATTGAACAAGGTTGTGATCGTACTATATGTATGATTTCTCCTTTTTTCCATTCTGCATAATACTGTATTTCTCTGAGTTACAACACTTTTAATGGCTGTGTAGTGTTCAGTTTTGATTTACTTAAACTTCCTTTTGGGACATTGATATTGTTTCTATATTTAGAACATATTAGAATAATATATTAATGACATATAAACATGTGTTAGCTAATATTTAGACTCTAATAATGTATGTAATTCATACGCACATCTTTTATACACGTCTCTAATGATGAAAAGAGTCAGTGAGGAGGATCTCGGGGATAAGGGATGTGGCCTTTCCTAAAGCTCTGTCTGCGTAGGACAGAATGGCTTAGGCAGTCCCTTCCATTTGAACCTCCTCGGCCTCCATGGCACTCAGGGTCCTCATTCTCTTCCTCGTGTGGACTATTGCTGCTTCTTCCTCTGCTGTTCCTCTCGTCTTAAAATTCTGTTCTGTCTTCTTTCTCTTGGCGGGGCTGGAGAGGGTCTGACTTGTTCTCCTGCTCTGCTCCTCTCCTCTGAGCTCTGGTATCTACCCTTCAGTTGCTTGCTGCCTGGTTTTACTTGGATGCTTTCTCTGAAAACCTGAAATAGCCTCCCCTCCTAAGTCGCCTCTTCCATTGAGCCAGCCAACCAAGTAAGATACGGAAAGTTAGCTACCTGCTTTAACCTGTCCTGCGTGGGTCTTTACTACTGACTCTCATACACAGTTTCTATAATGATGATGCTACCATTTATAGACCACTTACATCATGCATTAATACTAGACCCTTTGTATTCATTACCTCACTTGATCCCCTCAGCGAGGTAAATGTTTTTCTGTTTTATATTGAGAGCTCAGAGGTTATGCCCAGGGTCACACAGCCTGGCAGAAACAGAGATTGGACTCGAAGCCCGACTTTGCTTTTGAACCCTGCTGGACTCTGACGATATCACCTTGTTCTTCTCCCTTGGGAGCATCGAAATGGCCTATTACCTCTTGATTAATTAAAGTCTTATCTTAATGATTTTTATTATGTCTTAGAAGGGCGCTAAAGCACTTTATGGAATACCAAAGCCAGTAAAAATAGAAGTGTTTTTCTGGGCTCTAAAGAGCAACTCTTGATTTACTTTTAAACAGAATCCTCTTAGTTTGGGGGATTAGACCAGCAGTGACCTTGGCCCTGCTGTGTACTAGGTGCTTAGGTGCTGCGGTCACAGCAAGGCAACGATGCATGGGGCGTAATCCTGCTGTCGGGGACCTGCAGCCAGGCTGTGACCAACAACTACTTAATTAATACTACTCAGTGGCAGTGCCACTAAGTAAGGAAATATACCAGGGGTGCCGAATGTAGACACATTTTCAGAGCTGTTACCTATGTGTTACTTTCGAAGTTGAACTGAATTACATAGCAATGTGTAGCGTGACGTATGCTCAAAAGATGGCGTTAATCAGATGAATGCCAGTGTCATTCATCATATTACAATTTTAATACAGCTTTTTTCTTTCACAAAATGTGTATACATTTTTTTTGGCAACCTCTGTATATATAAATAAAAGTTTAGGCTACAAAAGACAACATTTTTGCCATGGTTATTTTTATATATGAATGCATTATTTTAGCCCCCTAATTCTCAAGAATTACAAACTCAATTGGTGTCCTTCCATACAGGGAGAATTGCTATCTTTAAAAAAACATCTCAAAACGGGACCCATGTTATCTACAACCTGATCTCATCCCATGTTCTATCAGTCTGTTTCTTGTGCTATTTTATTACAATAGTTTGCTGGTATTCTTTTAATGTCTACTTGGTGAAAGCACTGTTGAGTTTCACTTTCTTGGCTGATTTCTCTTTCTTATTCTCCCAGATGTTCGGGTTCTGTCTTGTCTACCCACAGACCCCTGTGAGGAGGTGGGAAATAGAGGGGTGGTGGGGAAACTGACATCCTTAGAAAATTTTATTTCTAAGCAGGGAGGTGCTGTAGCTTACCATTTATTCGTGTTTCCTTTCATCTTAGTACAAGTTTTATAGGTCTTACCATTTTGTGAGTTTGGACCTATTCCTTTTTAGGCAGTTAAGTAACATTTCCAGTTAATCAATTCCCTTGATCAGTAACTCAAAGTGGCAAGAAAGGACGTCAGTGGGGCCTGACACTTCTTCAGACCATCGGGGTAGGGAGTCCTTCCCAAGGTGGGGTACATGCTTTAAAAGGGATTTGATTTAATCATTTAAACTTCAAATGACTTAGGAAAAAAGAAAAAAAAAACGATTATATTCCACATTTGACTTCTAGGCTGTTAGTGTTTAGAATAAGTAGTAAGTTGACGTAGAGATTTAGTAGTGAGCGAATGGGGTGTTGTGGTGTGCTCGTGGCAGAAAGTGTGAAGGTGGTTGTGCAAAGGGCCGCTGGGCAGTGGGCCGGGAGAGGGTCTCCGACACCGCGTACCGGCCTGCTGCACGCTGCCACTGAACGACGTGCCCTATGTTTCATTTATAGTCTGAAGGGAAAGAAATAGAAAAAGTCTATTTTTACTCCGCTGAAATTCTCTTTTCTTCCCTTTTTTCCCTGTCACAGGGGACCGTGATTAGGGTATTTTCCATTCCAGAGGGACAGAAACTCTTTGAGTTCCGGAGAGGAGTTAAGAGGTAAAGTACATAAATCTCCAAATTGATTCTGGAGCCTGTTTGGATTTCTGTTTCACATTCTCTCTGACCAAAAAGTGGAGACGTAAACACTGGGCATCCCGGTAAATGACAGGCATTTTCCCGGCCCAGCTGGATGGTCGTGGGAGATAAAGGGACATTTTTATACAGCACACTGGATTTTATTGGTCCGTGATCCCACCTGAACGTAGAGCGATGGCCAGATGGCCCCAGAGCGTGGAGGAACGCACAGCATCGGGCCCCTGTGCTGTGCGGCTCCTCGGCCTGCTCTGAGGTGGCAGGCTCAGAACTTGTGACCTGGTGAGCTGATGCCTGTCCTTATTCTCTCCTCTGACAACCTGTCACCAGCTCCCACATCTCCCCTCTCACCCCAACAAATGGCTTTGGTGTTGTCTTTAAAAAAATAAGCCGCAGTATGGAGCTCCCTCCACGCCCCATCCGTCTGCAAACCTTGCTGGGTCGCACTTGACCCTCCCTCCCATGACCCGCTCTGGAGGAAGGAGCAGCCGTCCTCTTCGTCCTGAACCCTCTGTCGCAGGGCTCTGGGGCCAAATTCCAAGGGCCCACTTGTAGCTGTGTGACCTTGCTCAGCTGACTTGACCTCTGGGGCTCTGATTCCCACCCCAGTTGGGCATCTGCTAGAAACCACCTCCCCAAGGTCGGGAATTGGACCAGGAAGTGCTGGTACTTGGGAAGTATTCCAGAACTTGTAGCTGTGTGCGTCCATCCCATTTCCCATCCCTATCCCCCAGTGCAGGTCCTGTCCCCCCAACCCTGCACTGTCATTGCTCCCTCTCCGTGGGGTCATTCCCACAGATACGCGATGAGCTTTAATGTCCTATCTCCAAAGCCAGAGGCCCAGCCCCTCCCCCTTACCTCGTCCTTATGTTTCTTTCCCTTTTCTCCCTTGGTTTTCCCGACAACACACCTTTCTAGACTTTTCCTCTTTGGCTGCTCCTGCTCCGTTTACTCCTATATCTGTTTCTGCCTGGAACCTCTTCTCACCCCTTCTAAACCTATCGCCACACATCCTCCTAAACCATGTTGTCTGCCTGCGTGCTGATGGACATGTAGCCAGGCTGCTTTCCTGAGGTTCCCTATGTGTCTCCTGCCCACTGGATGCTGGGCACAACCAGCCCGAGTGTGCCCCCATCTGCTCATATGTCTCGGTAAATATTACCACCATCCCTCCACCCGGGGCCAAGCCAGGGGGCCTAGGGACACCTGCTTAGGCAGCAGGCATGCGGCTCTCCCAGGTCGGTCCCACCAGACCCTCTGTCCCCTTGTGTCCCGTCCCCCCCGCTCCTCCCTCCCGCCCCCCCATTCAGATCGCCCTCTGACTTTGCGCTCACCTTGGTCTCTGCCCTTGGCCCCTTTAGTCCTTTCTTCAGACTTCAGCCCAGGCTGTTCTTTGAGGATGTGAATATAATTAGAGCACATCTGGAACCTTCACTGCGTCCTTTTGCCTGTAGATTAACTTCAAGCTCCTCCGGCCCTTCCTTTGCAGCTGTTTTATTTCTCTTCCCTTGTCGCGCCCAGTCCCAGACATATTATACATTCAGTCCCCAGAAGAGTCCTCTGTCTCCACGGGGGTCTTGCATATGCTGTCTCCTGCGCTTAGGCTGTCGTGGTAGTGACCCAGCACCTTCTGAATCCTTTGAGTCTGCGTCCGGCTCCCTTGAGGAGGCTTCTCCCTGACCCCCCCAGTGGAAGTAGCCGTTTGGTCTGTGCTTCTGTGGCCCTGGCACCCCTTTGTTGGCCACTAGTGTAGTACTTGCACTCAGACCTCACTGAGCGCTCCAGAACAGCAGGAGCCTTCCGGGGCTTGTGCCGGAGCTTACAGGGCTGGGAGCACGGAGCCTCCGTAAAGCGCCTGAATTGACTGGGACCCTTCCTGCTGACAGGCTACTGCCTTTCTGGGGTTGGAGGAAATGCAGGTGTGTTTCATGGCTTTAGGGTTTTTACAGTGATCTTTAAGACATACTGTAGAGCGTGCTGAATGTGGGAAGCTTTACTCTTAAACATTGTCAGAGTTGCCAGTTTACCCTCTTGCATGTTAAGAATGGCTGTAATTTAAATTCAATTGGCTATAAAGGAATATTAAAGAATTGCTCTTGTTATCTTTCAAACATATTTCTCTCAAGAAAGTTTTTGAGAAGATGTTTCAAAGGGACGAGAATGATGCAAGTATGCCTGTTGTGCGAACTTTTCCTCTCTGTGGTTTAGTTACAAGTCCTCCAGGGTTTCGGGGTGATGGCATAACGTGGGCCCCTTCACCTGTCCCCTAGGTGTGTGAGCATCTGCTCCTTGGCCTTCAGCATGGACGGCATGTTCCTCTCCGCCTCCAGCAACACTGAGACTGTGCACATCTTCAAACTTGAGACTGTGAAAGAAAAGTGAGTTCAGAGATACATTTGTTTCCGAAACTACAAAGCACTTTCTCTGCTTACTGACTGGATGAAAACGTGAACAGACACTGTCCTGCCTTCCGACATTTTTGCCAGTGAAGACCCTGGCACTGGCTTGAGAATAAATGTCACCAAATTTAGACTCAGCAGCAGAAGGGATTTATCCCCGTCAGATGGTCTTCTAGCATGGAGCGTGCGCTCAGGGCAAGGTGCAGCGTGAGGGTGAAGGTGGTGGTCTTTCGGTTAGTACATACATCCGCCTCTCAGCACGCTCCTTAGGCACAGGAGCGTGTCTGAAGCACTGCCCGTTGGCGCGCACACGTGTCTCCCACCTGCCCATCGATGCTTTTCATCTTTAAAGCAGTTGATTGAAATTAGGTATTACTGTAATGGATATGCATGATGAAGGGGTGCTTCTTCCCTTTCCTTAAAATATAAAAACATAGCCCACCAGGATTGGTATTGTTTAGTTTATACTGTCTTATTCAGAGTATTGAAGGTAACTTAAAAATATGTACCAGCAATTTGAAGTTTGTGCTTACAAGGTTCTGAGAGACTTTCTGTTAAAAAGATGAGGGTGGATCGTGGATTTGGCCTGGTACGTCCTTCGTTTGCTCCCAGTTGTGTGCCGTCATCTAACGTGGCCACTGGGAAGGAGCGCAGCTCTTCCAGGCTCAGTGACCCGGAAGGCCCCTTTCTCTGACCCTTCACACTCTGTTAATGTCCCCGGGGTCTCAGGAGGTCATGGTTTTCTGCACCCCTTTTTTCCTCAAGTATGGGAAATCTCTCTTTCAAGTTTCAGGGCTGATCCTCGTCTCTGTGCGGGTGGGACGTAGCCATTTGTCTGTGAAGAAGCGTGTGTCTGATGCCTCCCCTCCTTCTAGACCTCAGGAGGAGCCCACCACCTGGACAGGGTACTTCGGGAAGGTGCTCATGGCGTCCACCAGCTACTTGCCCTCCCAAGTGACAGAAATGTTCAACCAGGGCAGAGCCTTTGCCACAGTCCGCCTGCCTTTCTGCGGCCACAAAAACATCTGCTCCCTGGCCACGTGAGTAGGGTGGCAGCAGCTTCCCTCTGCTCTGCCCCACATACATCCGAGACGGTGGCTGGTATGGTCCCGTTCGGTTCCTCCTCACCCGACTCATCTGCAGACTTAGACCTTTGACTAAGTGACAGTTACCTGGAAATGGAGGGAAGCGTAAAGCTCCCCTTCGTTGTCGGTAGACCTGAATGCTTTTTCTGCAGTGCTCTCATTCCACACATCTCCCTCTTTCAGTTTTTGTTGAGAGTATTTAGAGTATTAGTGAACAAATGGCATTAACTCAAAACCAGGTGAGATTGGCAGTATTTAACCCACTGGGCCTACAGAACTGGCAGTTTCACAGTTCCAGGCTCTGCACTTAGCCCTGGACGGCAGCTGCAGGACACACGGGCCTCTGTGAACTGCACTGGCATCGTGCAGAGTTTAGCTCTGCAGGGGGAGAGCGCTGTGGATGGTCCTGTGAATGTTAGAAACAGTGGCTTCCATCCTTTTATCCAACTAGCATAGTAGCTGAGAAGGTTTTATGAAAATACCTCCAGTTTTGCAGTCAGAAACCATGGACTGGCTCTGCTCCCATGCCCGCGCCCAGGCTTTAGTCACACCGTGCAGCCTTGGCCTTGAGGCAGTATTTTACCCTCCTGTACACCACATACCATGTCGAGTACGGGAAGCAGTGTGCTCGTTCGGAGGGGTCTTCCCTGGCTGTGCCAAAGGCCGGGCTGCTCACTTCCTAAGAGCTTCGTGTGAAGGAGTGGTCCTAGAATGGAGCTGTGTTTTGTTTTCACTAGGATTCAAAAGATCCCCCGATTGCTGGTGGGCGCTTCCGACGGGTATTTGTACATGTACAACCTGGACCCCCAGGAGGGGGGCGAGTGTACCCTGATGAAGCAGCACAAGTAAGTCGCCCCCACCTGCCGCCCCCTCCCTGGACCTTCCACAGGCGGGCAGTCTGCGGTTGGGCCCCTGTTGTGTGTCTGCATTTCAGTGTGGCCCATGCTATTTAGGAGCTGTGCTTCCCCTGGATGTGGGCACAGACTCCCATTCCCCCACCCCCTGCCAGGGCCCCAGTCAGTAATAGGGCGAGGTGGATGTAGGAGAGGCCGGGTGCTACACCTGCCCTTCCTGTGGGGGGAGAGGGTCCAGGCCCTCCCCCTAGGGATTGTCTCAGGATGAAGCTTAGCATTTACAAGAAAGGGCTGACGCACCCAGTGCCATCCAGCGAGTGCCGCGTTTTGAGAGCCTGCTGTCTCACTGTGAGATACAGATTGTCTCTTTGAAAAGAAGGAATTATTTGTTAATTGGGAAGTAGTGCAGTTTAATGTTCTGTTTTTGCTTTTTTTATTATCCAAAAGTTATATAACAGCGATACTACAATACTCTCATAATCCGGGTGGAAATGAGGGGTGATGTTTTTATAACGAATTCTATTTATGATCCTCAAACATAAAAATGAAATATTGTCTCCCTAGGTATAACATTTTTCCATTAGACTTTCCATGTAAAAGTCCGAGTGAACAGATAGATACACAGGAGTTATTTAAAGTCACCGTAGTGTTACAGATGCATACGAGTGGCCTCTGGCCTTTGTTGCTGCAGGTCTGGCCCTACAGACCCGTGAGTCCCTGCGCCCGGCTGTCCTCACTGTTGTGGTTTTTCTCCGCTTCTCCCAGGCTGGATGGCAGTATGGAGACAACCAATGAAATCTTAGACTCCGCCTCTCACGACTGCCCCTTGGTGACTCAGACCTACAGCACAGCTGTAGCCAAAGGTACTCACGTGCCTGCGTCCCCGACAAGACTTGGTAAGGGCTGTGACACAAACCTAGAAGGTAAATGATGCCAGAACCTCCCGCTCTGCTTCTCATGCTCTGCTTTTCACCCTTCGCCTTGCCCACCACCACTTTCCATTGGGCAGGGGAGTGACAGGGCCCAGGCAGAGGCAAGCTGTCGTGAGTTGGGCTGTGCCTGGCCTCTCACGGCCAGATTTACTTTCTTCTTCCTTTTGAAGAAGAGTAATCGTGGCTAAGGCCGGCTGGCTTGCTGCGTCTCGGCTAAAATACGACCCTGCCCCGACCCTGCCCCGCCACTGCCAGTGTTTGTCCTGGGTCCTTACCCTCCCCCGTGTCTGATCGTCCAGCAAGCATGCAGGGGCCACCCTTGGCCAGGGCCCTGCGAGGGGGGCGGGCTGCGGCATTCAGGGGGCCTGCTGCAGAAGCTGGCCAGTCAGCCTCCTTCTGAGCACCCCCCACCCCCAAAAAGTGGCTTGACCTCAAGTGGGCGGTCCTGTAGTTGCTCACATGTCACGTTGTCCTTGCTCGCCGGTACGCTTTGAGTTAGATGAAGCACCGAGCAGCTCGTGTCGTTTTTGAGCACCCCACATAACCAGTTCAAGAAGTACCTCCATTCTCCCTGCTCGCTAAGGAGAATTCACAGCATGTCCATCGGGAAGCCCCTCTGTGTATACATGCAGGCAGCTTTTTGACACTTAGGAATTTTGGAAAATACATGACTTCATCTTGAGCTGCCTAAGGCTGCAGAAAGCTTGTTAGTCAGAAGAGAGATTAAAATTCAGAGTGTTCGTGTGGGCTGCCATTTATAAACACCCTCGTGTACCCCAAGTCCAGCCTCTGGCCTGGCTGCCGGACTGCCTGCTCCGCTCCCAGCCCCTGAGGTGACCCGCTGTCTCTTTGCAGCCTACACAGATGAGCTGGGTGCAGCAGGTGGCACTTGCCTGGAAAATGAAGCCAGCGCCCTGCGGCTGGAGGAGGACAGCGAGCACCCTCCCATGATTCTTCGGACGGACTGACTTGACCTGTGAACTCTGACCCCAAAGCAGAGAACACTGGCTTGACAGAGGACTTTGTGTTATGCTGCTATGAACTTGGACCTGAGTTGGGGGAGAGGATGGCAGAGACTTAAAAAGAAAAAAAAAAAAGATTGTAGCTGTAGTCTCATTCCCTACTGTTGAGAAATACATGGTTTTCACTTCAGTGGCTTTTAATTCTGCTTATGAATTTTAGCTTTTCGTTTGTTTCCTCTTTTTGCCAAAACTAACTGTTTGGTGAAGCCCTTGAAACCTCCTTGCTTTGCATGCGTTAATGTGCCAAGGCAGCATAGGACAGCTAGGAGCCACTTCCTAACACGCTGCGTTCGCCTGGTTTTTACAATCTGTATATAATGAGCGCATGGCGGTGCAGAGCTGGTCTGCCTGCGGAGGCTGGTTCTGCTCAGACAGGTCCGGGGCCCCCAGGGCTGGGCCGGCAGCGGCCTGGTGGAGGGGTCCTCTCCCAGAGCCCCGCCCACCTGGGCTATGTTCTCCGCTTTATTTTGTTAATTAAATTCTTTCCAAATTGGACTATTCTGGGATTTCTTCCGTGGTGGATTTGTTTTCCATGTGGGTATTGACAGAGGTTCTTTCTGATATTAAAACCCTTTCCTTCTGACAGCAAGTGAACTTGAAATCGGAATATCGGAGCGGACAGTGTTCTCCTTTGTATAATTAAATTGTCTGGTCTCTACTTAGTCTTCCTGTTGAATAACTGTTATTTTATTTTATTTTATTTTTTATTTTGAAAGGGTTGTAGCTATTTCTGTGCCCACATGGCACAGAATTAAAATGTGATGGGTCCCTACTTGTTGTTTTACCTTGAGCGCCACTGTCTGTCCCGGGCTCTTCGTACTTGTCAGGAGTAGTCGAGATAGGTGGAAACACAAGAGCGAAGTCGGCTGTGAACCCCGCCTTCATGGGGTGATGACATGTGCCTTTCCTATTTAGTCTTGTGAAATTGTTCAGCAAAGTGATGAGAGAGTGTGCTCACAAACCCAGTATTTGCCTGGCTTCCCTTGTCATTTTTACAGAATTTAAACCTCCAGTACCTCAAACTCTACGTTCCAAACCAAGACACATGCACGTCATGTTTAAAGGGAATTTGAGGGGCATTAATGGCATGAAAGACCGTTCTCGAGTCTTTGGGATGTGACAGTTAAGGTTAGAGGTGAAAAAGCAAAAATATTGTATTTGCCCTCCTTCTTTATTTTGTCAGGTTTCTGGACAGAAGAGGGGTCAGGTGTCTGTTTCAGGTTGTGTTTGTATCTTGGACGCGGCAGTTGAGTGGCCCTTAGGAGGGAAAGAAAGGGACTTGGTTGACCTTAGCGCTAAGTGCCCAACTGCCAGGTCCGGCCCTGCGCCTCAGGCTGCATATGCAGTGGTGGCTTTAAGGTGACAGCCTAAATTTAAGAGGTGCCTTGAGTGAGTTCTGACCGTGCCAGAAATCTCTAGAAACGCCGGTTATGGCAGCAACATGAAGTGCTATTAGAGGTGAAGGTGAAATGTACTCAACTTTTCCTTTAAAATCTCTGGCACGTCTGTCCTGGATCCCTGATGAGATGTGATCCACAGTGACAGATCTGACAGGACGACCGTCTGCTGGGCCCAGAGCAAGGATGGTCCTTTGCCCGAGGAGTTAGCGTGCCCAAGCCTACCTGTGTCAGACCTGGAAAGTTCTCTTACTTGTCTTCGCCTAGAACAAGGCCTTGGGCTCTCTCTTTGGTGGCACATTTGTCCAGAGTGAGTGTTTATGGGGAAAAGTGTCAAAGGTGTCCGTGCCGATGCGGGGCCCTATGCTGGAGTTTCTTGGTAACCGAAGGGAACTGCCTTTCCTGGATCATGTTGAATATTCCTGATCTCGGTGCCTGCTTGTTGACTCCCACACGTGTGGTGACTTGGGGAGTCATGTTTGCCGGTTTCTCGTGGTCAAGGGCGTGTGATTTCGTCTGCCTTTGGGGTTGGTAGTCCTAGCAGATGTGGGGATTCTCTTCCCTCCTTCAGCCTCAGTTTCCTCAACTTTAAGAGGGGCGGTTAGAAAAGAAAGGTCGCCCCTGGGGCCCCACAGGGCAGGGCTGGCCAGTCCTTCTCTCCCCAGTCGGGGAAGCTCTTTGCTGCCCGCGTCCCAGGGAGGGAGGGAGGACCAAGGGAGAAAAACGAGAAGGATGTACATGTGTTTGAGGATTACCCACCCTCCGTGACTCCTTTGCCTGTCGCATTGCCACGAGCACGTCTTCCTTTGTGCTCGTGTCGCGGGTGGGCTGGAGGCCCGTCCACGGAGGAGGAAACGGAAGCTCCTGAGGTGGTTGCACCTTCCTGCCATGTGGAAGCTCGGCTGGAGGGGACTCCAGCTGAACCCAGCAGAACACGTGTACTGATTTGCTGAACTCCAAACTAGACACCAATGTTAGTTTTTTATTATGGCATATTTTTCCAAACCTCAAAAAAAGACTATTTTGAAAGAGGATAGGAAACCAAACCCAGAAACTTACTTAAAGGACTCATGTGGATTGGGACCAAACCTTTTGTATTTTCTAAACAGTGGAACCAAGATTTGGATTGAAGCTGCAGTTAAAAACACCTGAATCCAGTTCCCGATTCTACCACGTTATGGGCGGCGTGGCCGGCACAGGTCACCTGGGAGCCTCAGTTTCCTGGAATGATCCCTCCCTCCCTCCCAGGGTCGTCGTTAGCGTACCAGGATGTGTGGACTGCGGGTGCCCAGCTCAGCACCCAGAAAACGCTGAAACAAACTGGTCTTACAGATTAAACCCTTGATTTGTATTCAGTTCTGATTCCTGAGTACAGACAGAGCTGGTGGGAAAGGTGAAGTAAGAATGACGACAAGTATAATTCCCATTCAGGGTTATACGTGGCCCCCTTTCATCCCTGCCTTTTCCTCCTCTTGCGTTCTAAAAACAGTGGCAGGCATGTGCATCCAGTCTGGGGATGGGGGGAACTTGCCCTGGCTGGCGGACTGCAGTCATCCAGATACGCACACCCTCATCCCACAGCAGATCCCCGCTGGCAGGGATAAGACACGAGCTCACCCTGAGCAGTCGGCCCTGCCCTGCCCTGCCCTGCCCTGCCCTGCCTGGGGCCCCAGGACCTTTGCAGCTGCGGTTCCCAGCAAGGAGCGAGTTGCACGCTCTGCCTGCTCGCAGGTTCGTCAGGAGGAGAGAAGGGGAAGGCCCTTGTCTTCCCCACGGCCAACAGTGGGCCACACATAGAAAAGACTAGAAGTGCTCAGGTCGCAGCAAGAAAAACGAGACAATCAGTGATGGGAAGTGTGTTCCTGGCTCATCCCCACTGTTTGTGGTTTTGTGACTGCGTCAGCGGATGGAAGCCATGCTTGTTTTGTTCTATTTCTCCCCTGCCCTAAATCTCTGTAGACCTGTCCTTTGCATGTGGGGAGTGACGGGATCCCTTGTATAAAGTGTATGTAACACTAGCACAGCTGAGAATCCAAATACATTCTTTTACAAGTGTACTTAATTCTCAAACTCAAGACGGACAGGTTGAACATTTGGTTTGGGTTCTGCGGCGTCACAGATGTGAGAAGCAGTGTGCTCAGACCAGTATTCTGTTTGGAATTATATCTATATTATAATAATTCTCTCTCTGAGGGGCTTAGCTTCTTATTGAAAATATATGATAGTTACTGTCAAGCAGACGGATTTCACTGATGTATATTTTCGTTTTTACCTGGGTCATAATTCTTGGCCCATGTTGTACCTTTTCATTCTGTGGATTTTGTGAAGCACACACATAAAAACGATATTGAGGTACAGCCAGCCCTTCTTATGTATCCCTGGTATTTGACCAGGAAAGTCTTTAATTTGGAAAAATTAAATCTTTTTAACACTCAGAATTGAAAGGGACTGTTTTGATTCCTCAGCCCCGTATTGTTTTGTTTTTTTACTGAGTTGTCACTTAATTGCATTCCTCACCACGTTTCCTTACGGGGTGAAGCTGTCGGATGCGCCGTCAGCATGGGTTGTGTGAGTGTCTGTGGCTCGGCTGTGGCAGTGTTTCCTGACTTCGTCCTGGACCAAATCAGACTGGAAAGCCCATCTCTGTTAGCATTTTGTAACCACATTAAGACATTAAAACCTGTGTTGTTCTATGTTTTTCATTGATTCATTCCCTACTCACAGGCCATCCGTCTCATTTACACCATTGCTTAAATGCAATATTAAGAGTCCCACAGCCTGACTGCAATCTTACAAAGGTTTCCATCCAGAATTAGTTTTTGTCCTTTGTGAAACAGATTATGCACTTGTTTCTACTTGACTTCTTGGCCTCATCTGAAATATTGTAGAACTGGACCCCATGGGACAGGTAGGATGAAGTCGAGAGTGCACTGGTGTCCCCGAGGCAGGTGGCGGGCCTGCTGGCTGTGCTAGCTCGGCTGCTTTGAGAAGCACGTTCTGCACGCGCCGTTGCTTTGTCACAAATTGCCCTCTACGTTGGAAAATTTGTTCCTCAGTATCAAGTCGGTTTTATGTTCTCCCCAATAAGGCATGAGTGACACCAGCAGGTGAGCTTCTGACAGGGTCAGTCGTCGCTGTTTGAGTCGCATCCCTACCTGTGACCTCAGACCCACTGTCGGTTCCCAGTGTTTTGTAGCTACCGTCCTGCTTGAGGAGACCCTGGTGCAACAGTTAGGTCAGGGAAACGCACAAGACTCCCTAAATGTGTATGTGACATTTTCTGCTGACTTTGGTTCGTTTTATAAAAAGCGTTTGTGATTTTTTTTCCTACTGTTTGTTTGTTTGTTTGTTTTTGTAGTGGATTAATATGTACTTGAGTTTCTTTAGAACAGCCAAGCTGTTTTTCTCATGGGAGCATGAAGAGCAGTGTGGCTTTCATGGTGTCCCCTGGCCTCCCTCACTGTTGACCTTCCCCAATGTAGCTGGTGCGGGAAGGTTCAGACACGAGTCCTCAAGGTGGGGCCTTGGCTCATGGGCGCACGCTGAGCCACATCTGTGTGGGACCACGCAGGGATTAAGGACCAGGAACGTGATGAGCAAGGCCAAGTGCAGAGAGTGTTACAAACCACCCACCTTTGGAAGCCATGCCCTTGGCATGTCCTATTCAAATCAGCTTCGCAGAGAACCCTAAAGCAAGTTATAAAGGAGTCCTTGAAGTTCCTGCCCGCCTGCCCTTGTCACTGCCAGGCCTGCCGTGATGGCAGTGGCTTTTGCATCCCAGTTACAAGACTTCCATGTTGCTGCTGGTCACCAGCTTTCCTTGGGCTTGTCTCACTCATCTCGTGGCCTTACGGGAGGAGATGCCAGGGCATATTGGTATTGTCACTAGGTCCTGAGAGGGAACCGGGATTTTGGAGGTCGTGACCTCAAAGGAAGGGCAGGCAATACCTGAAGCAGTACAAGGAATGCTGCTGATGTGGGCATGTCACTCGGTGGGGCTCTGCCACCGCTGGTGGTGCTTTCCGAGGGGACCTTCCTTCACGTCCGTTCCATCGAGACACAGGCAGGCGGCGTCCCCATCCCTTGGGTAATGTCCCTGATGTCAGGCAGATCCCCAGGGTTGTCGGGGCTGACGGGTCGTCGTAAGGGGCACGTCTGCTGTTTGTCGTCCTCCTACCTCAGGCCGCATGGGACTTTCTCTCTCTGACCACCCCCTGCCGTACGTCCCCTGCGTCCCTCCGCTCAGGTGGTTCAACTCGCAGGCTGCAGTTTCCTTGACAGGATATTTTATTTGTGATCCATAAATATTTCATAGAATCCATGAGTGGATGAAAAGAATTAAAAGGCTTTTTGTTGAGTTTTGCAGACATAGTCACACTATCCCAGAGGATATCTTTAGTATATGACAGCTAAATACATTTTTCCCTTGGGTTTTATAGAAATAATATAATTCCTATTATAGGAATTATACAAGGTTGGACAATTAAGTTTGTTAATCCTAAGAAAAGTTAATCCTAGAAAAAGTGCTACGTACGTCATTGCTGAATGTCACTATGGTCACCTTTGAAGTACTCCCCTTGGGAAGCTATGCACTGACGCCAGCGCCTAGTCCACCCTTCAAAGCAATGTTGGAACTTTCTCTGGAATGGCCATCAGAGCTGTCATCGTATTACCCTTGATGTCCTGAATGTCATCAAAATGAGTTCAGTATTTCCTTTCTCTGGGTAAAGAAAGAAGTCATTGGGGGCCAGATCAGGTGAGGAGGGAGGGTGTTCCAATACAGTTATTTGTTTACTGGCTAAAAACTCCCTCACAGACAGTGCTGTGTGAGCTGGTGCATTGTCGTGATGCAAGAGCCATGAATTGTTGGCCAAAAGTTCGGGTCGTCTAACTTCTTCACGCAGCCTTTTCAGCACTGCCAAATAATAAACTTGGTTAACTGCTTGTCCAATTGGTACAAATTCATCATGAATAATCCCTCTGATACCAAAATAGGTTAGCAACATCATTGCAACAAGTTCAAGTTCGCGAACTTAATTGTCAGACCTTGTATTCCTATAACCTGACACATAGAACCTTATAAACTCTCAATCTGCTTTTCTTCTTGCCTTTCAAAGACTGACCTTATCCAGTGCTGTCTCACTTCTCTTCTGACCAGGGCCATTTGTTTTATTTTGAACAGTCATTTCCCAGGGACCCTGGCAATTTTCTGCATTTTCCATTTAGGCTGACATCTTCCTTATTTTGGAGATAGGGGGACACTGGGTCCTCATGGGTCCCCTCCTGTGCTCTGCAGTCTCACTGTTTAGCCAAATCATAGGGACCACATCTGAATAGAGTTTTTTTTCACATTATTTCCTTATTCTCACCTATCAGCTCCACCAAATACACGCCCAGGGAGGCTGGATCGGACCTCCACCCCACCTGTGCCCCCTAAACTTTCTGAGCCTGGGATATCCAAGCAGGGAGGTAATAGTTACATAAATGGTGACTACAGTGACATTTTCATGCTGCTGGATACCAGCCAACGCTCAGTGAGACTCAAGGTCACCCAAGGTGTCCATGGCCCCGCTCGGCAGCTGCCCACACTCACAGATGGCTCCCTTCTCCTGTCCATGTCCTATTTCTCCTGTAAATGACATCCCCGCAGGAAAGCTGAGCCTTGCTAAGCTCAGACAGGTGAATGTCAACAAGGGGCCAGGAAAATTGAGCATGGCCTGTGTGTCGCTGGTGAGGATAACTCTCAGGCCAGCTCCCAGGTGTCCTGGAAGGACGGCGATCAAAGCAGCCAGGAGGAAAGAGACGTACTCCCAAGTGTCCGTCAACGGATGGCTGGACAAACAGCACGTGGTCTCCTTATGCACATACTATTCGTATTCAGCCGTAAAGGAAGGAAGGCAGACACCTGCCACAGTGTGGATGAACCTTGAAAACACTGCTCAGAGAAAGAAGCCAGACACCGCAGGCCCCATATTGTACGGTCCCATTTATAGGAAGTGTCCAGAATAGGCAGACCCACACAGACCAAGCACATCAGTGGCTGTCCAGGGGTGGGGGGTAGTGGGGTGACAGCTAAAGGGTACAGGGTTTCTTTCTGAGATGACACATATGCTCTTAAGCCCACTGTGGTGGTAGTGGCAGATGTCTGTGAATATGCTAGAAACCACTGAATGGCAGCCTCATGGGAGCAGTGTGTGCTGGGTGAATTCTGTCTCAGTACAGCTGTTCTAAGAGCGAGCTCAAGGGTGCACTTCAGCCTGGCCCATTGGAGGGGGTTGGCTTCGAGCCGGGCAGAGCGAGGCCACTCACTCTGTGCTCTGAGTCCGCAGAAGATGCCCCGGGTGCAGCCCACCGGCTTTCAGGTGGAGGGGGCGGGCCGTCCTGCCCCATGGCTCCTGCCCAGGTGCCCTGGAGTAAAAGTGTGCCAGAACCTGGATGCTTCCATGCCATGGCCGTGGTGGGGCATGGTGGCTACAGGGACCTGAGTCACTGGCGATGGGATGTCCAGGCTCCTCCCTTTCACGTGGTGGCTTGGGCCTCCTCCCAGCATGGCAGTCTCCTGGCAGTCAGATGTCTTACATGGCAGCCGACTTCCAAAGACTGAAAGCAGAAGCTGCCAGGTTTCTTGACAAAAGACAGAACTGGCACCATGTCACCTTGACTTCATTCTCTTGGCCAAAACAGCTGAGAAGGTCAGGACAGGTTTAAGGGAGGGAAATGGACCCCACCTCTTGATGGGGAGGCAGTGATTGCCGTCGTCTTCGGAGACAACCCCGGGCTGTACCCACTCACTTCTGCTTGCAGCGTGTGAGGGTTTTCATGGATTCGTGTCTCCCCCAGCCTCGTGCTACGATGAACATCTTCAGTACATTCATGTTTTTAAAGAGCAAGAAAAGGAGCATCCACAGGGCCCTTACGTCCAAAGGGACGCGCCAGCCCCGCCCGACCCCCGGCCCGAGCTCCCTGACGGCCGAGAAACCCAGAACCCTGACCGTGGAGGGTGCTGTCTCTGTCACTTGCAGTTGCGTGGGCGCTGCCTTCTGGGGGACTTGTATTTGCATAAGAGCTTGGCTGAGAAAGAACTCGGAGCCAAGATTCCAAATAGCAGCACAAATGCTCTGAAGTGTTTAAAATAAAACCTGGTACAGAAACAGGCCAGTTAAGAGACGATGTGATTGCCCAGCCTTCGTTTAAAATTCATGTTTGCCCCTCACATCCTCTTGTTTGCCTGGCTTTATGTTGAAACTGGTCATGGCATAGATACAGTATTCACTTTCCCAAAGAGACACCCCAGAGCCAGCTCAGGTCTGGGGCAGGTAGGCATGTCGGAAAGACCGCTGTGGGAGGCGTGTCCGCTGTGGGCCAGTAGGATCTTAGCAACAGGAATGAACCTGGTGGACACACACACGGCTATAAACGCAAATGCATAATGAGCTCAAAAGAAAGAAGGAGAAATTCTCCAACGTGAGAAACTCAAAGCCAAAGCAGCGAGATTGGCTCACGGCACAGGGGCCCGGGGTTGGAGCCCAGATGCAGACCCCTCTTGGGGCTGGACCTTGACTCAGGTGAGGAGCTGGAGCAGACCCCTCCCAACACAAGTGCCCAAGTTGCTGCCCAGTGAAAAGGGTCAAGGTAGCCCTGTCCCCCAGGCCTGAAGAAGACCCACTGGCCATGTCTAGGGGCCTGGGGTGGGTGCCAGGGCAGGGGAGGGACTGGGAGACAGTCTCTGGAATAATGAAAAAGTTCTGGAAATAGATGGGTGGTGTTTACACAGTAGCAAATGTACTTAACGCCGCTGACCTGTACACTGAAAAATGGTGAAAATAGGCAATTGTATGTTATGTATATTTTATTCCAAAAATAAAAAAATATCGGAGAAGAGGCAGAATGATCATTATCTGCAAACAATTTGACTGTCTACCTGAGAAACCCTAGAAAACCCATGGGGATGCATTAGGACCAATAAGAATGCTCCCTTAGGTGTCTGGTTAGGAAAGTGATCTTCACGAATCAATAGTTTCTCCATTCAGTTAGACCACACAGTGGTGAAGGAACACCCTTCTCATAGTAGCAGAAGTAAAGACATAAACACTGGGTAATTAACTTAATGAAATGACTGGGATTCACATGACAAAGGCTGCAACGTCTGGAGCTGCCCGAGAAATACTTGTTGAATGAGTAATTACAAATTTTTCCACGGGATATAAAAGAAACAAGAATAAAAGAAAAGAGGTATCCTGTTAAAAAACAAAAACAAAAAACAGTAATAATGACTTGTCTGGGATGGTTAAAAATGCTGTGTACCTAATAATAAAACCCTGGGCATCAATTTTGAAAGATGAGAATAAGGGTGGAGGGTCTATAGGTGTTCGCTGTACCGTTCTTTCAACCATTTTGTAAGATTGACATTTTTCAAAATAAAAAGTTGGAAAATTCATAAAATGGTTGGGAAAATTTGAGCATTGATTAGACACGCTGAAGTTAAATCACCTCGAGGCCAGGTTGGTCACTCCTGCCCTGCACACCTCGGCCCATGCCCAGCTTGGCAAGAATTCAAGTCAGTTTGGACAAAATGTCCATGTGCTTCCAGAAAGTGAGGCTTTCCTGTAGAATCCTCCGCCTGCCGAGGCAGCTGGACACTCTGCCAGAACTCAGCGTGGTGTCTTGCGGTGTACACAGCCCAGATGTCTGTGGCATCCTCGGACCGCCACGCGAGAGCCGGGCCCCAGTGCAGGGCTCCCCAAAATTCTAGGGGTGCTTCCTGCAGAGCCCAGTCCTGAGCAATGGCTCCTCTTGCTGATGCACCAGGATCCTTCGAGCCTGTGACCCCTCTGTTACCTCACATTTCAGCTCGAGAACATGGACAAGGCTTTGCCTTTGTGGCAAATCAGAAAATGTGTTAACGGTCCCCCATCCACACTGACGTGTGTGTGCGTGTGTGTGTTTGCGTGTGTTTATGTGTGGGTGCCTCTGTACGTGTGTGGGTATATATGTGACTGTGTGTGGCTTGTGTGTGTTGGCATGTCTGAGTATGTGTCACATGCATACATATGTCTGTGTGTCACTGTTGTCACTGAGTGTCACAGTGTGTGGCCTCAGCTAAAGATTACTGTTTCAAGTGACATCAGGCTGAGTGAGTGGATGACGCTGTATGCTCCAAAGCTCCAACTTGCTTGTAAATGTCCTTGAAGAGGCAGAGGACAGACACATGGCTGCAGCCAGAGAGGAGGGGACCGGGCAGCAGCCAGACAGGCAGCGCCCAGCGGCGGAAATGAAGTCACAGAACAATGCAGAGCAGCCCCCTCCGTCAGTGCCTGGGCCAGTGTCCCCCACCCCTGGAGGCACCACAGTTCCCCTGAGGACACCTGTGCCCCACGACAGCCACTGAGAATGCAGCCACTGGGGACTCAGTGATAAAAATACAAACTTGGCTGCTTACAAAACTCACTCACAGCTTAAAAGCGCTCATCTCGTAGTCATGGAATTGACAATACTGATAAGGATCAAAGGGACCAGAATAGACTCGAAGGCTTGTTTCCCACTTAACTCTTAGAGTCTTGTTTTCCCTAAACCTCAGGCTCTCTACTCTCTTTGAAGAATATTCTAGATGCACCAGTGCAACCCCCATTACTCTGAATGTTGTCACCCTCTTCCATCCTGGAACAGCAC
This sequence comes from Rhinolophus sinicus, assembly GCF_036562045.2. Taxonomy (NCBI): domain Eukaryota; kingdom Metazoa; phylum Chordata; class Mammalia; order Chiroptera; family Rhinolophidae; genus Rhinolophus; species Rhinolophus sinicus. The sequence goes on along the minus strand of NC_133759.1, from coordinate 108,366,219 downwards.
CTCCTTCTTGGGAAGAGTCCCCCTACAGCCCTTCCAGCCACCGGGCAGCCATGTGACCCAAGCTGGCCCAATCAAATATCTTCCCTGGGACTTTTCACATTGGGGTGAAGAGAAGGATCAGGCCCTCTTGGGAGATGAAGGTGGTGGCTGTGCGCCAGGAGCTGTGGGTGGCCTGTTCTGGAGAAGAGTGGTCATTAACCGTGGCTGTAGCCCAGAAGGGGAGTGAACCTCACACGTATGTGCGCACAGCTTAGGTGGGTAAGTACATCCCTGGTTGACGATTCTGTGCAGAGAATCATGCCTGCCACCTACTCTGGCCCTCGTCTCGTGGGGGTGATAACCAAGGCCCAGGGCAGAGGTGTAGCTTGCCCAAAGTAAGGCGGCTGGGGTGCTGGCAGCGAAGCCTCGAATGGACAGCCTGCATGTAGCGTCCCCTCATTTCCTGGGTCAAGGTGGAGAAACCCGAGTGCCCTCAGCTCCTAGAGGTGTGGGGCAGCAGCCATACCATTAGTTATTAAACCTCTAAAAACCCAAGAAAACAGAGGGGACTGGATTAGAAGCCAGATAACCCACAGCGTTTGGCCAAAAAGGGAACATCCAATCTGGGGGCGTGAACCCACAAATCACAAGAGCCAAGAACAAGGTTTTGCAAACCACGAAGGGGTTTCGAGGTAAATTGGGTCCCTGAGCATTATAACGTGGAGATTATTTTATTCCTCTACAATCTTTCTTTTTGACAACTTCCCTTCTCCCTCTTTTCTTTCTCACTGAACGTTTTCTCCCAACCCATCTACCCCTCAGTGGGGTCATCTGCAAATTCTTGGCCATTCCTCCATCAAAGTTAGAGTCCCGGTCCTGTCCCTGTGAGCCTGGGCGGGCCTCTGTGACGGCTGCAACGAACACAGTGTAATAACAGCCACGGAGACGGCACCACGAGGCCCGCGTGCTTCTCCCAGTGTCTCTTGGGCAACGGCTCTGTGAGCACTGTAGTGTCCTGTCTGAGTTTCCTGTGGCTGCTGTAACAAAGTACCACAAACTGGGTGACTTAACAGAGCTGAACTGTTGAACAAATGCATATGTTGAAGTCCTAGCCCCCAGGACCTCAGGATGTGACTGTAGTTGGACACAGGGCCTCTAAAGAAAGGATTAAGGTAAAATAGGGTTGTTAGGGTGGGCTCCAATCCCACATATGACTGGTGCCTCTTAGGAAAAGGAGATTAGGACACAGACACGCATAGAGGGATGACCACTGAGGACGCAGGGAGAAGACGGCTGTCTACATCCCAAGGCCCAAGGAGGGAGGCCTCAGGAGGAACCAGCCCTGCCAGCACCTGATCTTGAACTTCCAGGTTCCAGCACTGGCCTCCTGCTTGATGGCTCACACCCCTATCTTCCCCCACCCCCTGGGGCAGATGGAGTGAGACACTCCAAACCCACGGCTTACGGCACAGTCCACCCCTAGACAGACATATCTCAGGGGCCACAGAGCACACCAACCCCTTTCCTTTACTGTGGAAGAGCAGAGCTCAGAGCAAGGTCACCCAGGCACTCCAGAACAAGGTGGTGAGGCTTCTCTTGGACAGCCGGAAGCCTATTAAATCCTTAACCAGCATTAAGAGACGCACAGAGTTTCTTTAATCCTCCAAAAGGATTAGGGGAATTCAGCCAAGATAAGCTCCTTTCAGGGAGCAAATAACCGCCAACATCAGGCTCCTCCTGGGCGGGAAGCGGCCCCACAGCACGCAGCCTGCGCCTGGACACGGGCCCCATTTCGTGATGCCACAGCCCGTCATTATGACAACCACCAAAGTGGCTGGTGTTCTGACAGCTCAGGAGGGCTTCCAAGGGGACAATGTTCTGGGCAGACGAAACCCCAGAACCAAAGTATCGATTTTGGAACTTGGGGTCAGGCTGACCCCTGAATTTGCAGGGCCTGGGGCAAGGGTCAAGTGGTCAAAGGCCCACACCCCGCAGGTCTAAACCATCAAGAGTTATATAGTTCAAGCCAACACACTGTTACACGAATGTGCCCCGTCTGAGAGCTGAAGGGTCCCGGGTGGGTGGCAGTCCTCTGCCTCCCTCCCTCCATCTATCTCTGTCTATTATCTACCTCTTTTACTCTGTCTCTCTCTCCATCTCCGTATCTCTCTCTCTAATGTCTGTCATCTCTATCTCCCTCTCAATCTCTGAAATATCGCAGTCAACCATCTCACCCATTCACAGACCCCAGACATGGCAAGCTGCTCAGAGAGACTTCCAGACAGATGCTCTCCACCCGAGGAAATGTGTGTCTCACTCAGTTTACCGTTCTGTGTCACAAATTTCTGGACTGGTGAATTATCACTTATAAAGCTATTTCCAGCTTGGGAACAAATGAGTACAGTGGTAACTAAAACCCCAAAGCTGGACTGTTGTGTCCTCTTGCCCCCTCCTCCCACCCCATTGGCATGTCTGGGAGGGGCTTGGTCTGGAAGCCCGGAGAGAGGAGCAGGAGGAAAGCAGAGGCAGGTAGGGAGCGTTATGGACTCACAAGGGCTGGACAGGCCCCCTGAGGCCCAGAGAGGGCAAGCGCCCTGCTGGGGACACACAGCCTGAGGTGCCAGTCAGCACTCTGCAGCCCCGCCGGGCTGGGTGGCTCCTGCGACTGCTCCAGTGTTTTCTCAGCACTTGGGAACAGATGGCTCCAGCTCCCACCCACGGAAGCCAAACATTTTCCCTGGTTACCCTGCTAATTTGCTCACAAGCCTCCTCTTGTAAATAGAGAGTACAAAGGCTCCTTCGCACAGCGTGCCTGACGAGAAAAATCTGACTGCCCGGGAGAGGCTGCAGACGGAGAACAGGAAACCCCAGGTAAGGCCCAGGTGTGGCCGTGAGCTTCGGAAGCCAACCTGTCAGAGGAAGGGCGCTGGTTTGGGGTCCAGACAGGCCTGGGCTCCAGCCTTGACTCTGCCACGCCCTTGGAGCCTGGCTGGGAAGCCTTGGGCCAGGCCCTTCTGCTCGCTGGCATCTATTTTCTCACCTGTGAAATGGGCGTGCTATTTCCGGAGCAGTAGAATATGAGCTGCTGTTGGGCGCTCTGGGAACTGGGGTATCTGTGAGAGTCTGGGCACTCTTCCCCACTTTGACTGTGGACAGCACAGTGAGGGCCAGACCATGGGCTGGCATCATTCTGCCCTGTCGCTCACCCAGCCCCTTTCACTTACCCAGCCCTCCTCGGGGCCTGGGCAAGTGCCTTTGCCTCTCTGGGCCTCGTCCTCATCTGCAAAATGGGGTGTCGTGGAGCGTCCCTCAGATGATGCCTGACACCCTGTGAGTACTCAGGGCCATCCCTACCAGCAGCCAGGGGAGGCTCCCTGGAGGAGGGGACTATGGCACTGAGACTTCACGGATGAGTAGGAGGTGGTGAGGTGGAGGGAGTGTGTGCGCTGACAGGCAGCCCTCCAGGTGGAGGGAACCACATGGGTAAAAGCTTGGGAAGTAGTCCTCTCATGGCGGGGGAGGGGAGAGCTGTAGGGAAGGGGTGTGGCTGCTACCTCTAGGGAGAGGCAAGGAGGGTGGGTGGGGAGACACCAGAGGGCAGAGGGTGGTCCAGGGTCCAGGGTGGGCAGGAGCACGGAAGGGTTTGGAGCAGGTGCGGAGAGAGGAGGTCAGGGCTCCAGGGGCAGCAGCTGGTACCTGTCCCCAAGGATCCCATCCCCCCAACCGCATCCACAGAAGAGTTCTTCTTCCCTAATGAAGAGCTCTTCCTGCTAAAAGCAACTGCCTTTTTCCTGGCTAGCCTCCAGCAGCTGGGGGCCTTTATGCCCCCTCCTGGCTGGGCTGGGTGTGTTGAGGGGTGGGGCCCAGAAGGCCACATATGGGCCCCCAGTTCTGGAAGCCTGGCCTAGGGTGTGATTCCCCCTGATCTCCAGGCTTGGGGACTGGCGTTTCCAGCGCCAGCATAACCCACTGGACAGACAGGCTGGCTGAGGCGGGGCCAGTATTGCTTGGCCACGGCCTGTGACTCGGGCAAGCCCTCCCAGGTCTCCAAGCCTCAGCTGCCTCTGTAATCGTTTCCCGCAGAGTCACTGTGTGGTTTGAGCAGCCTGGGCACTTGGCCCAGAGCCCGCTCCTAGCTGGTGCCCGTGGCGCCAACCCCCACCCCGTCCTGCTCAGCACCACACGGGCGTCCTTGCCCCTCTTAGGAGAGGGTCATGGGCTTTGTTTGTTCATTCATTCTGCCTTTTGGCCCAGATAGCTAGGTCTCATTTTCTCCCGAGTCTGACGATGCTCGAATGGAAGGACAGCGGGCAGTGAGCTGAGCTGCACGAGCAGACGGGGGCTGACGGCTTCCTGAGGAGGGGCCTTCTCTCTGGGCCTGGGCTTGTCCAGCTCCAGGAGCCTTTCTGTTCAGGTCAGGAGCACAGGCTTTCACCAGGGGAGACTGAGGCCTTAGAGACTGTCGCCCTCCACGATCCCTGAGGCCCGGCCCCACCCAGCGTGTCCAGCTGGCTGGCCCTGCACAGTGCCCCATGGCAGCGTCCTCCTTCCGCCCTGCGGAGACCTCCGCACCCAGCGAGCCTGCTCCCTTTCCCTCCCTGCTGGGTCCTGAGCAGGCCTCCTCACTCCTGTCTCTGTCTGGCTCTTGGCTGCATGTACAGGTTGATTGGAAGATTATAATTGGCTTTAAGTTAATAAGTCAGGAATAATTAGGTTTGAGCTCCGCAGGAAGCAGATGGCACAGCCTCCATGGCCGGCAATAGCCCCATTGGAGCAGCAGGGAACCCGAGGGCAGGGGTGGGGGGCACTGCTTGCGCCTCTTTATTCTTCTTTCTCTCTAACATTTTGTTATGAGAATTGTCACATAAAGGACAGTCGAAAGACTTGTGCAGTGCACACCCACGTGCCCACTGGGTGCATGTTGCTCTGCTTACTTTCTGAGAGGGCCCCATCCACCTACCCATCCGTCTCACCTTTCTCGGTGCAGTTCAAAGTCAGTTGCAGACATCAGTACACTTCAGCCCCAAACGTGGCTGTCATTAGCTGGAGGTCAATATTGGCTTTCGGTTTTGTTGTTTTTGGGGGGCAAAATTTACCAACAGTGAAACACACAAATCTAAAGGGACCATTGCTGAGTTTTGACAGATGGACACATCCCGCAAAGCAAACCTCTGTCAAGATATAGAGCATGACCATCATCCCAGATGGTTCCCACATGTCCCCCACCCTCCCCAAGGGGATCACCATCTTGCCCAGTCTAGAACTTCCTTTGAATGGGGCCACACAAAGGGTGGTGAATAACTTTTGTGTCTGTCTTTTTCATTCAGTGCATTTGAGATTCACCCTCGCTGCTACATCTGTAGTGTGTTCCTTTTTAGTGCTGAGTGGTACTCTGTGGTTGGATGGACCGGTCTGATTAACCATGGCCTCTTGATAGGTACCTGGGCTGTTTCCAGGTTTTTACTACGAGGAACAAAATGTGTATATGTCTTTTTGCGGACAATTAATTTCTTTTTAAGCTTATCTTGAGTCCCTCTTTTCCCATAAACAAAACAAGCCCATTCTATAGCTGAAAGGGACAAGAAAATGCCTCAATGCACTCATTTGTCTTGGAGTGGGCACATCTCCCCAAACTGAGTCGCTTTGGCAGGCCATGCTGGTCCATGGTGGTCTGGGGTGGCCCCTGTTCCTTGAAAGAGATGGACACAGGTGGACAGCTGGTGGTGGTTGTTACTGCAGTGGTGGGAGCTATTCTAGAAAATTCAGCTTGGGCCCAAAGTGTCTCCCTTGCGATTCATGCACAAGGCCACACACTGGGGGTTTGTTGGGTGGGCCACCAGGAACAACAAACCCAAGAGCCCCCCAGGAAATGATTCACCCCAAGGCAAAGATCAAACATAGAATATTGCCAATACAACATGGTCTTAGGTTGAGCAAAATCTCAAGGTGCCACTGTTAGGAGTAAAAGAAGTGGTTAAGGCAGTGATTAACACTCTCTCAGCTAGATGAAAAAACTTCTCAGAATCTCAAAAGCGGACATCTTAGACTCTCTCAGCTAAAATAGAGAGCTTTAACATTCTTTAAGGGCCTTGCCTCACAGCCCAAAACAGAGAGAGGATGTCTCAAAGAGATCCACGGGTGCAGTTTTGACTTAAGGTTAATCTGATACACAGGAAGCCCACAACGTTTTTAAAGAAATGACATCAGCGTGGGCTGAACACAGTGAGCTGAATCCCGCTGGTGGGGCCCAAGGCACCACCGTTACTGCCCACTCCTCGAAAATGAGTGTGTAGAAGGAAATGGGGGAACTCCTGGGCTTTGGCTTAGCCCTGCCAGCACTCAGGTATCACGGGAGCAAGTTAGCAGAAGGACACCTTTCAGAAAGCTCACTCTGCCTGCCTTGGGGGGTGGGTTGGAGGGCACAGTGGGGGAAGCTAAGAGACCACGGGGGAGGCCCTGGTGGCCATCCTACCCAAAGGTGCTTTGGGGCGGGGGCATCTGAAGCCATTTAGAACAGCATGAGACCCTTGCCAAGTGAGGACAAAGCAGTGTCCAGGCCCTGGCGGCAGCAGCCCTCTGCTCACTCTGTCTGTGAGTGAGCCTCTCGCTGTACCAACCTGGATGCCTTCACGAGCCCCACTGACAGAACAGGCATGGCTTCAGGGCCCTCCCTCTGTCCTTGCCACAGCCTGTCACTGGCTCATTACATGGGGCCTTAATTGGCTGCATTTTTTATCCTGGCAGATGGCTTTTTTCCCAAGGAGGGTTGCTAACAGGGGTGGCAGGGCACACATTGATGAGCAGAGTCCTGTAGCTGTCAGTGAGGCCTGGCCCCGCGCCTCGCCCGCCCGGCACCCCCACAGAAAACCCTTTCCTGGCTCCGCCTCTGGGTCACCCCCAACAGAGACCTCTGATGTGACTAGTGGAAAACACACAGGATGCAGAGCCCCAAGACTCAGCTTTGACCTACCAGCTAGAGACCTGTCTCCACACACAAATACATTTTTAGTGCTTCACGCTAAACGTGTGCATGGAGAAAAGCATTGCAAAAAGCTGGTGTGGGCTTGCTGTAGGAAAAGAGAAAGGAAGATGATGCCTCTCCAGCCCCCACATTCAATGATGACCACTGTTTAATATTTTGCTACATTTCCTTCTAGTCTTTTTCTCTATGCAGAGTGAACGTACAGTAGGCATAGTTGTGTATCCTGCCTGTCCCACTTAATGTTAAAAAATCCAGAGAGTGCAATAGGCTACAGTAAAAATCAGTGTCCCTTCCCTGACCCCAACCCCCAAACTCTTCTCAGACTCAATCACTGTTCCCTTCCCAAAGCAGCTGTGTGCAGGCACGCACACTCACATATGCTCCTGTTTTTTAACACTAATGGTTTCATGCTATACACACCGATTCAGTCAGGGTCTCCAGAGAAACAGAACCTATTGCGTGTGTGTGTGTGTGTGTGTGTGTGTGTGTGTCCCAACCAAGTTGACACACAAAATTAGGCATCACCCCCCTTACCCTCTGGCAACCACCAAACCATTGTCTGTGTCTATGAGTTTCTGTTTCTCAGTCAGATGGAAGGAGAACTGACTCTGGGTGATGAACACACAATGGGATTTATAGATGATGTAATACAGAATTGTACACCTGAAATCTATGTAATTTTACTAACAATTGTCACCCCAATAAATTTAATAAAATAAAAAAATAAAAAATTAGGCATCACACACATTTTTCCGCACCTTGCTTGTTTGAAAAACTAGACAATGTATCTTGTAAATCATTCCATATTAGTAGGAGTAGAGCTGCCTGATTCTTCTTATAATTATTGCATTTTGTGCTGCTGAACATTTGTTTCTAATATTTTACTGTTACAAAAATGCAACAAATATCCCTAGGATATAGATTTCAATAGATATGCAAGTGTAATGTATGAATTCTTAAAAATAGAATGAATGAAACAAACGAAGTGTGCATTTAAAATTTTTGATTGACGCGCCAAATTTCCTTCCACAGAAGCTGTATGAACTTCCCCTCCCACCGCAATGACTGGGAGGGGCCTCATGCCCTCACCTTGCCCGGACTGACTTCACACATTTTGGATTTGCCAATATTCTAGAAGAAAAATGGCCTCTCAGTGTAGTTTTAATCTATACTTTTCTTATTAGGTGTAGAGTTGGGCAATTTTCATATGTTGAAGCCACTGTTTCCGTTTTTTGTAAATTATCATCTCTTGTGCTTGAATCATCTTTTCTATCGGTAGTTGGTTTTTTTTTCTTTGATTTGTAGGTACTCTTTACATATTAAGGAAGTAAGCCCACTCCCTGTCTGTGTGTTGCAAATATTTCCCCACCTTGGCATCATCTCTTTCATTTCATTTATGATGGGTTTTTCCATAAATGAATTTTCTATTTTTATGAAACAGTCAAATTTAGTGGTCTTTTCATTGGTGGCTTGTAAGTTTTATGTCTTGCTTAAAAAGAACTTTCTACAAGATTATTAAAAACTGAAATCTGGATTTTTTTTGCTGTTATTTTTTGTTTTTGTTATTTTGGGTTTTAGTTTTGGTATAAGGAATGAGGTAGAGATCCAATTTTATTTTATTTTCAGATTGTCACCTAATGGTGCAAACATCATTTACAGAATAATCCATCTTTCTCCCACTAATATGAAAGCTACCATTATTTTTTTTTTTTTAAAGAAAAGCTACCATTATCAGTGCATGCGTTTGGGTTGACCTCTGGAACTACATCCGGTGCCCTCGATTGGTTCATCTCGTCAAATCTAGCAAATGCTGCTGTAAACACGGAAGCTTTGTTCATACTCTGTATCTAGCAAGTTAGACTCTCCTCCTTCCTCGTCTTCTTTCAGTATTTTCTTGGTTCATTCTTGCAAATTCATTTTCCCATGTGAATTTCAGAATCAGTTTATCTACTTCCAAAGGAAGGACATCTTGCTGGTGATTTTACTGGGATGGTGTTAGATAAGGGAACTAATTTAGTAAGAAATAACCTCTTGGTCACACTTGTAGTAAGAAATGACGTCCTGTGGAAGAACAGGCTGTGCCTGTCTCCCCACTTCTCTTCCTTTGGGCCCCTCACAAAGGGGTTTTTCTAATATCCTTTTAAATCTTGTTTTCATACGGACATCGAACATTTCTAATTAAGAATATTCCAGGGAATTTTATCTATTTTGTTGCCATTGTATAGTAATCTTTTCTTTCATTACATTTTTCTAATTGTCATGTCCAAGTAGGAAGACTGTGGAAATGTATTAAAAGGGTTTCATGTGGGTGGCTGGGATCTTTTAGCTGTATAATCCTATCACCTACAAATAATAATAATTTAACTCCTCTTTTCATTTTTATAGATTTTATTTCTTTCCTTTGTCTAATAATGTCAGCTAGGACTCCAAAGGCGGGAGGAGGAGAAGGTTAAATAACAGAGTTGAGAGCAGACATCCAAGTCTTGCGGCTGTGTTTAAAGAGATGTGCCTTTTGACTAGCAGTACACAAAAAAGTCCACTGACTCATCTTTGGCTGTTTTTGTAAAAATTCAGAATGGATGGTGTATTTTATCAAATGCCTTTTTAGTATCTAAGTAGATGGCTGTATGATTTTTCCTTTGACCAATTAATATGATGAATTATATTAATAGCATTTTTACATGAGGCAATCTAGCATTCAGAGTGTTGTAGGATATTTTTATTTTAATGCGCTAGTGGGTTCTGCTAATATTTTATTCAGGACTTTATACTGAAATTCACAGGTGAGACTGGTCTGTTATTTTCTTAGAAAAATCTTTGTTGGGTTTAGGAAATTCTCTCTCCTTTTTTCCTGTGCTCTAGAATACTTAAGTTACACTATGGCTCTCTCTTTAAAACTTTGGTAGAATTCTGTAATCCTGTAAAACTGCCTAAGACTGGGTTTTGAGCAGAGAAGTATTTCTTCAACAAATTTCTCTATTTCCTCTCCAGTAATTGCTCTATTTAGATTTCTTTTTCATCTAATAACAGTTTGACTGGTCATTTGTATTTTCCCAGAAAATTATTTTACCACTTTTTTCCAATTTTTTTTGGATGCAAAGTATCTTTTGTATTTCCTTTCATTTCCTGTTCCTGTGTCACTTAACACCCTCACAGCCAGTTTTCCACATTATTATAAATACTTCAAAACCATATACCCTTGTGGTGACTTCAGATTTCTCTGTGTGGTTACATATCATCCCACTGGTTTTCTTGAGTTTTTCTAAGATAACAGTGTCATCCGTCCCCCACCATGATGAATGTTACCCACTCTTCTTGGGAGACAGGGCTGTTTGTAATGTTTGGCTCTTACGATGAACATTTTTGTATATAAAACCTTTTCTGTATTTAGAATTATTTCCTTGGGCTAGATTTTCTGGATCAAAGAGTAAGCATGTTTTTTAGGCCAATTTACTTTCCAGAAGGGTTGCTTCAATTTGCATTCCCACCAGCCGCCTAGGTTTCCAAACCTAGGTCACAGCATGCTCCCTCCTCCGATGAAAACACTCCAGGGACCCCAGCGCCTCTCCACTGCCAACAAGACCCCCTTGGGCTGGCCTGCCCACCACTCGACCTCATCTCTCACCAGATAAGTTCCCCCTTCCTCTGTCTCCCTACACTGGTCTTCTTTCTGTCCTTGAATATAATGAGACTTTTCTGGTCTCAGGACTTGGTTCTGGCTGCTCTCTCTACCCAGAACACCCCCGTCACAAACCTCTCCACAACAGGTGCCTTTCCATATCAGGTCTCTCAGCTCAAGTGTCACCTTCCCAGGGCGGCCTTCCCTGACCACCAGGTAATATCCACCACCTTGCCCACAGCCACACACCATGGTCTGTTCCATCACTCTGTCTTACTGTCTTCCCGGCATCTGACGCTTCCTGAAATGACTGTACTTGTATACTGCCAGTGTGCCCCATTGGACTGAAACCCCATAGGGGCAGGGACCCCAATGTGTTCCCTGCATCTAGAACCGTGTGTCACACACACTGAATAAGTTTTATTCACACCCAGGACAGCTCGGCATGGCTTCCCGCATAGGCCCTTTCAAAGGTCCAGGCCCATGAACCATCAGGCTGAGTAAGATTAATGACGTGGATCAACTGGCCATGTCCCCTGGCCCAAATGACAACAGAAGAAAGGCAGGGGGACACATCCCACCCCTGAGGGCACATCTGTACCATCTCAGTACTTCACTCAACACAGATTTTCTCAGCACCCAGTTCAATCCACCCTTCATACACGCATTTGGCTCCTGCTGTATGCCAGGTACTCCGTTGAGCACTGAGGATCCAGAGAGAAATAAAGCAGGTCTTTGCTCTCAGGGAGCGTCCAGGCGTCCAGTCTTTTTTTTTTTTTTTAAATTGGGGAAGGGGAACAGGACTTTATTGGGGAACAGTGTGTACTTCCAGGATTTTTCCAAGTCAAGTTGTTGTCCTTTCAATCTTAGTTGTGGAGGGCGCAGATCAGCTTAAGGTGCCGTGTTCAACCGTAGTTGCCCACTATCCCTTGTGGGAGTTGAGCCGGCAGCCTTGTGGTTGAAAGCCCGCGCTCCAGCCAACTGAGCCATCTGGCCACCCGGGAGCTCAGCAGTAGCTCATTGACTTCATTCTAGTTGTGGAGGGCACAGCTCGCTGGCCCATGTGGGAATCGAACCGGCAGCCCCATTGCCCAGAGCTCGCATTCTAACCAACTGAGCCACCCGTCCGCCCCGCGTCCAGTCTTTTAGAAGTTATGGGAAAAGGTGCCGGCCACAGCTGTGGGCAGAAGTAGCTCTGCAGCCTCCTGGTTGATGCCCAAGAGGGTCTCAAGGCAGGAAGAGCCAGTGTGGTGGAAAGTGAGGGGAGGGCCTCCAGGTAGGAGCCCGCACATGCTCTGACAGATGTCTGTGTTGCTCCCACCCTGGTGACTCAGTACTGGGTGGGAAGGGGACTTGCCTGATTCCCACGGACAGGCCCTGGCCCAGGGACTGGGGCACAGGGGGGGACCCAGGCTAGGGAGCTGCACAGCCCCTGGCCCTGGCCGGAACCCGCATGATCTCCAGCTCATGGACTCCTGCTCATCCTTCAAAACTGAGTCTGGTTACCCGAAAGACTTGTCCCACCCACAAGCCAGCATGGCACCTTAAGCCTCCTCCCAGAGGACCCAGGGTGATGGGGAGACGAGGGTAGTATAGGCCTGGGGAACAAGGCGGAGGTTAGGGTATTTGGGGGTGGCGGGCTAGATCAGCTGCAGGTCACCTCAGGGTCGCCGGGGCCACTATGCCCGCCTTGGGGTGTTTCGGCCACGACTTCTGCCGGGGTCTCGCCCTCGCCCCAGCCTCTGCGGAGGTAGCCGGATCGGGGGGATGGGGGAAATGGGAGGAGGAGGGCAGGCGAGCGGGGCGGGGCTCCGCGCGGGGGGCGGAGCGCGGTGGCCCTGGTTGTGCTCGCCGCTGCCGCTGCGCCCCCAGGACGCGCTCGCCGACCCGGGGGCCAGCGGACCCGGACCCACGGAGGACGCCAGCGGCACCCGGCCCAAGGCGGGGCGCGGGGTGGGGAGCGCAGGGCTCAGCGGGCCGGAACGTGGGCGCCCAGGGGTCCCGGCGCGGGGGTTGCAGGCACGGACGGGCTAGGGCGCGCCGAGGACCCCCGGCCCGGGCGGGGCAGAGGTAAGTAGTCATCGCGGAGGTGGTGGGCGGGGGCGGAAACGGGACGAGATGCGGGGACCTGTCGGAGCCTTTGTCTGCGGCGCGCGCGCGGCCCCACTCCGCGCCGGCTCGGGCCGACCGAGTCCAGGGGCGCGGGCACGTGACCCTAGGGACCCCGAGCCCCCCCACCCCACCCCTGTCCCGGGAAGAGGGGACTCCCACCCACGACGCTTCCAGCATCCGGACCGGGCCAGCCCTTCACCAGCCCATCTGCGAGCACTGGACTTACACCCAGGAAGATGCACGGGGCTTGGCCCCGCTCCTCCCCAGCGTCCTAAGGGTCCTGCCACCTGAAGTTCCTCCCTGGAACTCCCTCCACCCCATCTCATGCCTTCCCCCAGCAAGCCCCCTCCTGGCTCCTGGAAAAGCCGCTGGACAGACAAGGCGGGGCCTGTGCCCAGGGGGGTCACCGCAGGGTAAACCCTAGAGTCTGTCCCTGGCCTAGGAGCTCAGGCCTGGGAACCAACTTTGGTCCGGGCAGGCAGAAGGGGTTGGGGGGTCGGGGGAAGGCAGGCTGAAAGCATCTGGAAGCTGCGGGAACCAAGACTGGGAGGGTGACCCAGCTGCCCCAGCCAGTCAGGCAGTGCCTGTGGCCAGTGCATCCAGTGTCCTCCCGGACTCCAGAAAGGGGTTAGCTGGAGGGTCTTGAAACGCACTTTCTGGTGGGCAGAACCAACCAGGAGGTGTTGGGGCAGTCTAGAAGGCTTGGCTATGGAAAGAGCAGCAGAGAACTTGTAAGCTGGCCTAGGCACCTAGGCACAGGGGCCCAGGGCCATCCGAGAGCGTTCAGCTGGCCAGGGCCCTGGCCCACCAGGAGTGTGAGGCCTCAGGAAGGCCAGCAGGCTGGATTTCCACATAGAATTTAGGTTCCTTTGTCCCCTCTGCAGGGGCGCAGTCTGGAGATGGAGCACAGCCCCTGAGGGGTCAGCCTGGCCTTGAGGTCCAGATGCCCAGCACCTCCACAGTGCCCTAAGGGGCACATTCAGAACAAATGTCCACTCGGTTACAGCTGAAATAAGGGGAGCCAAAGGTGGTCAACCTGGCCGGGGCTCCAATATGAGCCGTGTGACCCCTAGACTTGGCTCTCTGTGCCTCAGTTGCCCTTTCTGCAAAGTGGGGACATTAGCTGGTTTTCAGGACTGCTGGGGTTGGGGGACCTCTTCGTCCCCAGCAGTGCCCTGAAGTGGTGGCATGTGTGACTGCTGAGCACTTCCTGTGTGCAGACTTCCCTAACTATCACCCCGTTTGTAAGGTACTCGCTCACCCTCCTCGTCCACAACAGGGAGATGGGGGAACTGAGGCCCAGGGGCTGACCTGTGGGCCAAAGAAATGTGCTGTGTCTTTTCAGCTGCTCCCCAGGATGGGCACCGAGGGGTCCTGGCAGGGTGGGAGGGGGAGAAGAGAGCCCAGAACACGCAGGTCTTTAAGAACATGTGCATGTCCTTAAATTTTAATTAAAGGGAGATACCATAGGAGGAGGGGTAGGCTGTGGGGGGGCGATCTGAGGCTCTGTGCTGCTGGTGTGGAGCATGAGGGGTCTGGGGAGGAACATGGGGGTGACTCCTGAGTGCACACCCCTGCCCCACCATTTTGTGTGGCCTGGCCTCTGTTCAGGCCAGTGACATCTGGGGGCCATGAGGCCGTGGCAGGGGGAGCCAGAGCCCCCACCTCCAGGAGGGAGCCTGGAGGAGCACATGGGGACAGTGGCTGGAGTGGCTGCTGTGGGCGGCAGCTGCCTGCCTCATCACTGAGCTGGAGGGAGCGGTGGGGCTACCTCCTGGCTGCATGCTGAGCACGTCCGCCGCCTGGGTGGCGTGGCCTCTCAGCTCGCTGGAAACCTCACATGGAGGCCAGGCATATCTGGGCGCTGTGTCTCCAGAGCCTTTGCTGAACACAGGCCCAGGGAGTCGGGGTGCAGATGTCCTCCAGGGCTGGGCTCCCATTCCCATCCTGAGCAGGTCATGAGGAGGAGCGGTCCATTGTTGTAGTGCCCCTCGTATATGCAGACAGAGGGAGGCTGGATGGGCCACCCGAGGGTCTCCAAGCGTCCAAGGCCACTGTCATTCAAATCCAGGCCAAGCTCTGTCCCAAGTCCTACTCTGTGTCCCCCAGCTCCAGATGTAGGAGGCCGGGGCTGGGGGCTCAGAGGAAGAGCACTGAGACTGAAAGGGGGGTTATGTTCTGGCTTCCCAGGAGAATCCCCCATCTCTTCACTGCTCATGGGTGCCCACCAACTGGTCAGCCCCCAGCTGGCAGAGGCAGAATTTCCCAAGTCTGCAGGACCAGCCTGGAAGCAGGGACGGCTCTGCGCTCACAGGTTCCAATAAAAAGTCTGTGGAGAGCCAGGAAAGGAGGAAACACAGGGCTGGGGGAAGTGCTCAGTAACCTGCTGGAGGCGGGGAGTGGGTAAACTGAGGCAGGAGGGCTGGAGGAAATGAGATGCAACAAGCAGGCAGAAGAGGGGCGAGAGCACAGCTGTGGCCCAACCTCAGAGAAAATCAGAGGAACCCCGGGCATGTGGGGTCCTCCCCCGGCTTCTTCCATGGGTTGTCCCACACATCCTTGTGCGGGGGCCGGGGATGCAGAGATGCCACACTTGGCGCCCGTTGCCACAGTGTCCCAGCTCTGTGTCTCAGATTCTCTACAGTGAGCATGTATCCTTTTTGCAATCAGACAAATGAATAAGGTCGTTAGAAAAACAAATTGATAAATGTTTTAGGGAAAAAAACACACATAGAAACACACAGGGTTACCCACACAGTAGTGGTGTTTGTTCATCACGGAGCAATTAACTCCTTCCTTTCCAAAGAGAAGGGCTAACCAATTTGAATTGAAGCAAGAGAAACTGAGGCAAGACCAAAGGAAGGCCTTGCTGTCCCTGAAGATGGTTGGCCCCCAAACGGGGCCTTGGTGGCTCTGCGTGTCCACAGGCCTGGGTTTGGGTAGGGGCTCCACTGCTTACTGCCTGTGAGACCGGGGTGATGGGGCAAGGGGCTTGTTCACCCTCTAACCCTCGCTCTCCTGGGCTGTAAGATGAGTGAATATTGGCCCCTCCTCCCAGAGGGAAATGGTGTGTGGGACACTTGGACACAGCGCTGGCACAGAGAGTGTTCAGTAGTGTCATCTGTTGTGACTGCTCACCGAGTCCTGGCATTCTGCCTCCACGATATCCCTCCGCTCCGTCTCTCTCTGTCCATGCCCACTGCCGCCACCCTCACGCAGGCCTCCGGCACTGCTTGCCACTGCAGCGAGGGCAAGCGTCTTCAGACACAAATCATGGGACATCACTCGTCCGCTTAGGCTTGTGTGCTCCATCACGCTGTTTCAAAACGAGTGGCGTGAATCGCGAGGACGCTCTGCAGGCGTGCAGGCTTGGCAGCGTGGCAGTGGGGTGGGGGTCCCCTTTTTGCTCCCTCAGCCTGCCTCCGCTCTCCACAGCACAGGCTGCCATGGGCTCCGTGGGCAGCCAGCGCCTCAAGGAGCCCAGCGTGGCGGGCACGCCGGACAGGAGCATGATGACAAGCTTCAGCTTTGACAGCTGCCAGCTGGAGGAAGAGGAGGCGGCAGCAAGGGCAGCTCTGGGCCAGGGCGGCAGGGCCAGGGGTGCCCCGATTTTCACAGACTGTGGTGAGTGAGGGTGCGGTTGAGGTACGTGTCTGGCCCTTGGGAGCCGTGGGTGGTCGTTGAGCAGGGGTCCGGGCCATTGGTCAAGGGAGGCAGCGTGTGTCAGGATCGATTAGGTCTGAGGCAGGTAACAACCAAGCTCACCACCTCAGCGCCGTCAGCCTAAGGCCGCGTATCCAGTACAGGTCACAGGGCCAGGCTGAGGAGGCGCCCTCTGAACGAATGCTTCTGTGACTCCTGGGCAGGTGGAAGGCACATGGTGACTCATGCACTGACCTGTGCATAAAACTTCTATCTGAGGTGACACAGGTCGCTTTGGTCACATTCATTGGCCACAGCAAGCCATGCCTCGCTTCAGTGGAGACGGGAAAGTACCTGAAAGGAGGGGGACTGATGTGAGGTTCAAAGGTTTGGTTTTTGTCCCAGCTCTGTGACCTTGGGCGAGTGTTTCAACCTCTCTGAGCCTCAGTTTCCCCACATTGAGGAAATAGCCAATTGCCTGTGAGATCAGATTTGCAGGGTGGGCAGCATGTGGGGCTGGAGTCCGGCAGATTTGGGTTCAACCCCAGCTCCCATTCCTTTGCTCAGGGGCCTCAGGCAAGCCATTGTCTCTGGGCCCTGGTCACTTCATCCTGGTGCCACTCTCAATGCAGTTGCAACAGAATCCACAAAACATCGCTTAGGACTGTCCCCGGCACTTGCCCCTCCCACCCCCCAGAGTGATAGCTCATTTGGGGGTGGTTCTGGTTTATACTAGTACCACTTCAGGCTCAGAAATAGGGTCTTACTCTCAGGTTCCGACCCTCTCTTTGCACATGGGGAGTGGAGTTCTGCTGTGGGGTTGGGATAACCTCCCTGCCACCATGTGCATGGACGTGCCAGCCCTGAGCCCATCCCCATGGTGCCAGACTTCTGCCAGGTGTGGCAGTAGAGATCCTGGGGCAGTGGCCCTGGCAGCCATGGCTATAGAAGTAGATGGTGGCCCTGGTGATTTTAACTGTAATGGCCATGGTGATGGTGGCCGTGATGCTGGTGGTGGTTGTAGTGGCTGTGAAGGTGAGGGCAGTGGCTATGGCAGTGATGATAATGGCTGTGATGCCGTGGCATTGGCAACCATGGCTGTGAGAAGGGATGGAAGCCAGAGTCATGGCAGCCATGATGCTGGTGGGTACGGTGAAATGGCCACGGTGACAATGGACCATGGATATGTGATGGTGGTCATGATGGTGAGTGCTATGGTGACAGTGACCATAGTGTCTGGTGACTTTTGATGATGGCTTTTGTGGTTTGGAAATGGTGGCGGTGGCCAGCTGATGGTGGCCATGGTGGCAGTGGTTCTGGTGGCTGTGACAGGTGAATGGTGGCATGGGAGGTGGGACGCAATGTCTGTGGTGCGGATGACAGCCAGAGTGGCTGTGGCTGTGGTGCTCATGACGGTAGGTGCCATGGTGGACTGCAGCCCTGGTGCGGTGGCCGTGGCCATGACAGGTTGCCCACTTCTCCCCTGGTGTCTCGGGTTGAGCAGCGGAGGAGCCAGTGCCTGACGACCGCTACCACGCCATCTACTTTGCGATGCTGCTGGCTGGCGTGGGCTTCCTGCTGCCGTACAACAGCTTCATCACCGACGTGGACTACCTGCATCACAAGTTCCCAGGTGGGTCCCCCACAGTCACACTCTGCCATCAGAGGCTTCCCGGCACGCTCAGCACTGGCCTCCACCTTCCAGAAACGCTGTAGGCAGGACCTTGCTCGGGGATCCCATTTTATTCAAATCCTGGCTCAGCTGTGAATTGCTGAGTGACCTCAGGGCAGCCAGTCACCCTCTCTGGGCCATCAGTGTGACAGTAGAGATCATGGGGCTGTGGCCCTGGCAGCCATAGCCCTAGAAGTGGATGGTGGCCCTGGTGATTTTAACTGTAGTGGCCTTGGTGACGGTGGCTGGCTCAGCCAAGGTTCAACGTGAGGAGGCAGCACGTGGTGGGGTAGTAGAGGGTGGGGGTTTCCCCTGAGCACCTGCTGCTGGCTGGCCCCCCACAGGGACCTCAATTGTGTTCGACATGAGCCTCACATACATCTTGGTGGCCCTGGTGGCTGTGCTGCTGAACAACGCGTTGGTGGAGAGGCTGAGCCTGCATACCAGGATCACCACGGGTACACCGCCCCCAGCCACCCCCCGCTTCCCTGCCCCTCACTCCCTTTGTCTGTAGAATGGGGACACCTCCTAGGAATGTTACGGGGTTCAATGTGTGAAAGTAGGGTCAGGCCCATGGTGGCTGCACCACACGCTAGCATGTTATCTGCCCCTGGGCAGGCTTTTGTGTGTCCCACATTATTCCAGGACCCAAGCTCTTCCCTCAGCCTAGTCTGCTCTCCATTTCCCACTCCTCTCTGTTGCGAAATCCAGCTTCAAGGCCCAGCTCAAACAGCGCCTCCTCCAGGAAGCCTTCCAGATGCCCTCTTAGACCCCTAAGGTAGCCCCAGCTTTCCAAGGATTAAGGAGGATGGCAGAGAGTGGGCACCCCAGACCTGGCTGTATGAGGGGGGTAGATGAGTGGGAGCCCCAGCCCACCACTCACTGTCCCCCCTGGCCTGTCTCCCCACAGGCTACCTCTTGGCCTTGGGTCCCCTCCTCTTTATCAGCATCTGTGATGTGTGGCTTCAGCTCTTCTCTCGGGACCAGGCTTACGCCATCAATCTGATTGCTGTGGGCACCGTGGCCTTTGGCTGCACAGGTAGAGACAGGGCGGGGGTGGGGGGCATGCTGAGCCCCTAAGTGCCCACGGTTCCCATACCACCCAAGCCCTGTTCACCTGCGTGGGGCATATTACATGAGACGAGCCGGGCTTGGTGCTGTCCTTTCCCACTCCTCTCCATGGTGATATCCAGCCCTAACACCACCTCCTCCAGGAAGCCTTTTGGTATAAATGAAATCAAGGTCTTCCTGAAATAACAGCCTCAATCCAGACAGTGTATTCAGGTCTGTTCTGTTCTATTTTGTTAAAAAAACAAATGCTGGTAGGGACCAGGAAATCCAAGTGTGCCAACCCTGCTCAGGGTCGACATCTAGGCAGGGACTTGCTCGACGGTGGGCTGTGAGCAGTGCATGCTGATTTTCCCTGGATGTGTCTGTGTGGGTGAGGATGAGAGAGGTTATGCTGCAGTAACAAATGAGCCCAGAAATCTCAGTGGCTTCAAAAAACAAGACTTATTTCTGGCTCTTGGCTTTGTGTCCATGCATTGATGGAACTCCACACAGTCACTCAGGGACTCAGGCTGCTAGCGGCCCCATCTGTGTAATAATACATGGTCTCTTCAGTCACCGCCACTGGGTAAAAGAAAGTCTCTGCGGCCTTTGCTCCACCTCATCCAGAAGTGACATGTGTCAGTTTTGGTCATGTTTCATGGGCCAGAACTAGTCAGGGTGCCTGGCTGGCCCCAAGGCGGGCACGTGGAAGGCAGTACATGCACCATTTGGTAGTCAGTGCTGTTTCCACCACGCTCTGCAGGGTGGTTGGACCCAGTCCCTCTGCCCCTGGTGGTATTAACGTCTGTGGTGTTAACACAGTGTTCTCCAAGTTTGGAATTTCGTTCCCAGTGGACAGGTGATGCGTTGTCACAGTTACTCCTCTCTTCTCTCAAGTGCAGCAATCCAGCTTCTACGGGTACACGGGGATGCTGCCCAAGAGGTACACCCAGGGGGTGATGACGGGGGAGAGTGAGTATCTGCAGACCCCGGGGCGGGGGGGCTGGGCTACCTGGGCTCTTCCTGGGGAACCCCATGACGTGCCCCAGATTAAGGCTGAGCTCACAAGCTCTGGGCCTGCCTGGTTGGCGACGGCGACCTTTGTGATATGAGCAGCACGTGCCTCTGAGCATGGGTCTGGTGTCTTGGCCGGCCCTCTGCCTGCGTGTGGTGTGCATTTCATGTGTCTGTGTGCGAGTGGGAGGGGTAAGCCCACCTATACTCATAATGTCAGTGCCATATCCCAATACCAAGCTCTCCTTGGATTGCCAGACCCAGGAGCCACCCCTGCCCGGCACACCCATGTGGCTTCTCACTTCCCAAAGCCCACCCGCCCCTGCTCAGTGAATGGCACCCTGTGCTCAAACCGAAAACTTACCCAGCAGCCTTGGACTTGCCCTCCAGGCTGATTCTTTGCTCTAGCCCCTGGTCTAGGGGGCCGACTACCCCTCGTGCCCTCCCAACCCTCTGACCTGGGGCAGCACCACCATTAGCCCGGCCGTATGCATGAGGGCCCTACTCCTTGAAGCACCTGCGTCTAGATGTCCCCAATCTTCCTTCCATGCCTGGACGGGCCAGGGTCAGGAGTGCTGCCCAGGCAGCCCACCCCCACCTTCCTTTCAGCTCCTCAAACAGGGGCACACAGAGCTCCTTCCCACCCCTGCCAGGATGCTTGTCCCCCAGGGGGACAGTCTCTGCTGCCCCTGCCATCATGCACTGTGGCCGGGGTTTCTCTCACTTGTTTGCATCCTCTCCCCACTGAGCCCCAGGAAGGCAGGGCCCACACAATCACCTTCACTGTGTCCTCAGCAGGCACCCAATAAATGCTCCCAGGGGGGAGCGAGCAGCATCAGTGCCAGGGAGGGGTGGTCTGGGTGGGCATATTCCATGTTGCGTGTCAGGGGCTGGGCGGGGCTGAGTGGGGTCCCCAGGCCCACCGCCCGCCCCTCGCAGGCACGGCGGGCGTGATGGTCTCCCTGAGCCGCATCCTCACCAAGCTGCTGCTGCCCGACGAGCACGCCAGCACGCTCATCTTCTTCCTGGTCTCCGCTGGCCTCGAGCTGCTCTGCTTCCTGCTCCACCTGCTGGTTCGGCGCAGCCGCTTCGTGCTCTACCACACCGTGCGGCCCCGCGATAGCCGCCACGGCCACAGGGCCGGCTACCGCGTGCACCATGATGTCACCGCCGGGGACGTCCACTTTGTAAGTCCCCACCTGTGTTCTTGCCATAACATCAGGGAAGGAGCCAGGGCCCCACCTTTCCTGGTCCCAGCTGAGCTCTCCCAGAGTGGCCCCCTCGGGCTGTGGTCTCGGGCTCCTTCCCACAGGGCCACCTTCATTCTGCCGACCAAGGTTTCATCCCTTGGTAGCAACATACGTCTATAGCCTGAGTCCCACCTGGCTGGGATGGCCCATATCTGTAGCCTAAGCCCCAGCTGGCTGTGACGGCCCCTATATGTGGCCTGAGCCCCATGGGCCATCACAGCCCCAGCTGGCCTGAGGCCCCACCTGGCCTGAGCACTCCCTCTAGCCCTCCTGGTGCCATCCTGGGGAGCTGGGCGCCCTCTGGTGGCGGCAGGGCCACATAGCCCCAGAGAGCCCAGGGATGGCAAGTGTGGGCAGTCCTGAGGGCACCTGCAGATGAGGCTCATGAGGGCTGGGCCATGTGAAGGGCAGGGCAGGGAGAGCCAGATAGTCTCACAGACGTTGATCCAGCGAGTCACCCAGGCCCTCGGCTGGTGACACTGCAGTGAACCAGAGAAACCGTCCTTGGTGCCCAAAGACCCGGAGACCGGCAAGGGGCGGCATGCTGTGACAAGGCCCACACTGGGAAAGGACAGAAACTGGGGGCCCCCTTACTGATCAGGGAGATTTCCCAAGGCGTGGCTTCTGGGCG
The DNA here is from genome assembly GCF_036562045.2 of Rhinolophus sinicus. Classification (NCBI taxonomy): domain Eukaryota; kingdom Metazoa; phylum Chordata; class Mammalia; order Chiroptera; family Rhinolophidae; genus Rhinolophus; species Rhinolophus sinicus. Next base: position 108,344,268 of record NC_133759.1, on the reverse strand, counting down.
GATACCTGACCCGTGAGGAGGGGGAATGTGAACATGCACGGAGGCCGTGGGGGGCAGGGAACAGCTGCAAAGCCTGAGCCTGAGTCTGGGTGGGGCTTCTGTCTGTGCTTGAGAGACAGTGAGGAGGCAAGGGAGGGCAGGGGGCCGTGCAGGGCCCCCTACCTAACCCCATTCTGCTGCGTCCTCCCTCCAGGAGAACCAAGGCCCAGCCCTGGCCAACAGCAGGTCCCCAAAGGACAGCCCAGCCCACGAGGTGGTCACCAGTGGCAGGGGAGTCTACACGCGCTTTGATGTGCCTCAGCCACGAGTCAAGCGGAGCTGGCCCTCCTTCAGAGGTGGGCGGGCTGGGCCCCGAGCTCACAGCAGCGCCACAGGCACCCCTGCACCCCACGGGCCCCAGTCGTCCCCTCTGCACATGGGGGTGCTCAGGCTGGCAGTTGGCAGAGGCTCTGCAGGGTTCTGCCCCTGACCTCCAGCCCGCCGCCCACAGCCCTGCTGCTGCACCGCTACGTGGTAGCCCGTGTCATCTGGGCTGACATGCTGTCCATCGCTGTGACCTACTTTATCACGCTGTGCCTGTTCCCGGGTCTTGAGTCCGAGATTCGCCACTGTGTCCTGGGCGAGTGGCTGCCCATCCTCATCATGGCCGTGTTCAACCTCTCTGACTTCGTGGGCAAGGTGGGCTGCCGTTCCGCCCCTGTCTCGGGGAGAGAGGAGAGGACACTATAGGCGGGCGCTGCAGCCCACTATAGGAGCTGTGGGCGGAGGGGGTGCAGGGAGGGGCAGGCCCTGAGCTGAGGAATTGCGTGGCTCCTGGGTGCGGAGGGCGGAAGCCAAGCAGTTGAGACCACAGCTGTGGAGAGTGGCCCTGATAGACTCCCCAGGCCAGCCCTAGAGTATCGGCTGTGTCTGTGAGGCCCACGCCATTGGTTAATGGGTCTCTGACAGCACAGGTGCAAGCAGTGAAGTACCCCAAAGAGGCAAAGGCGCCTAGAAATGGCTCAAGGGGCCACAAGAATCCGGGCAGAGAGTCTTGTGCTATGAGTACAGGGTGGGGTCAGGTCAGCGCTGGAGGAAGATCAAAGCTGTCAGTCTGGGGCAGTCCTGCCATGGGCCTTATCTAGGTGAATGGAGAACGTGAGGCTCAGAGAGGGGAAGCCATTTGCCTGAGCTCACACAGCTGAGAGGTCCGAGAAACTTGAGTGTATGCTTTGAGAGGAAGCAAGTGGGCTCAACACCCGATCCTTCTACTTCCTGCTGTGTGAGTAGGTGTGAGGGGCCCTGACCCTCTGGGCCTCGGCGTCCTTGTTTCTCAGAGCCCACCCGTGAGGGTCCTGTGAGGATTGAATGGGGCCGTGCCGCGTTCCAATGGGTGTTGGGCACACAGCAGTACTTGGTTTGGTGGGTTTTTGTGGACAAAGCTGGGAAAGGACATCCACAGCCTGAGGTGGCCTGAGTCAGGACTGTCCTGGAACAGGGTGTGCATCTGGAGGCTGCAGTGGAGATGCGAAGGGCGTGGGCGTGGGGGAGGTGAGGGCCCACGTGCCTGGCTCCCGCCCACAGATCCTGGCGGCCCTGCCCGTGGACTGGCGGGGCACGCACCTGCTGGTCTGCTCCTGCCTGCGTGTCGTCTTCATCCCTCTCTTCATCCTGTGCGTCTACCCCAGTGGGACGCCCGCCCTCCGCCACCCAGCCTGGCCCTGCATCTTCTCCCTGCTCATGGGCATCAGTAACGGCTACTTCGGCAGTGTGCCCATGATCCTGGCAGCCGGCAAAGTGGGCCCCAAGCAGCGGGAGCTGGCAGGTAAGCCCTGCTCGGCCAGCGCCCAGCCTGCCCAGTGGACTCCTCAGGACCATCAGTGCTGCACTGCCAGGCAGGGAAACCGAGGCCCATAGCAGGCAAGGCCACACAGCCAGAAGGCACATTTGGGTTCCAGGGGCCAAGTCAACCTCAGGGAGTGCGGAGGTGTGAGGACGTTCATCAGTCACTTACTCTTTCATTCCTCAACTACCTGGTAAGGCCCTGCTGTGTGCCAGGTGTTGTACTAGGTGCTGGGGACACAGTGGTGACAAAACAATGATCCCTGTGCTTCTGGGGCTGACAGTCCAGAGGTGACAGACAAATAACAAAGAATAACAGAGAAAAATAAAGCAGAGAAATGGGGTGGGGGAGTCAAGGTGGGGGGTTCACAATGTAAGCAGAGCAGCCTGGAAGGAAGGCTTCACTGAGGAGGTGACTTCAGCAAAGATCTGGAGGTGGTCGAGAGGGGCCCGTGACAGTGCAAGGGAAGAGCATGTGTCAAGGCCCTGGGGCAGAAGCAGCAGTGGGGGCCGTGGAGGTGGGAGGGGGCCTGGAAGAAGGCGCTAGATTCTCAATCTGTTTTGAGGGTAGAGCCCTCAGGGCCCACTGACACACTAGGGGATGGGAAAGGCCCAGGGCGTCAAGGAGGACTCCCAACTCTGGGGCCTGCCACTCAGAGCAAGAAGGTTGGATTGCCATCAGCTGAGATGGGGAGGGGGCCGCCCAGAGTTGGGTTCCAGACACAGTAGGCTCCAGAAGCCCCTTAGACATCCCAATGAAGCAGTTGGAGACGGGAGACTGGAGATAAAGAGAAGCAGGCAGAGCCTGGGATGCCCTGCGCGTAACAGTCCTTGGACAGCTGGCACCTGTTACCCACTTCACATCTGGGAAGCCAAGACTACAGCTCCAGCCCTTTGTCAAGGGGCCACCGGGTTCATCCTCGTGGATTCCGGGTTTGTCCAGGTGGATGTGGCTGCTGTGGTCCTGTGAGGGCTGCTTGCTGCCCATGCTCCCCCCCACCACCAGCTCAGATCTGGTCTTGTCCGCAGGGAACACCATGACCGTGTCCTACATGACAGGGCTGACGCTGGGCTCCGCCGTGGCCTACTGCACCTACAGCCTCACCCGGGACACGCACAGCAGCTGCTTCCACACCTCCACCACCAACACTTCCTTCTCTGCCGGCCTCTGAGCCAGCCGGCCCCGGCCTGCCCAGGAAGGGCTGCTGAGGTCCACAGCAGGGGCCCCAAGTCCTGAGGCCCCCTTCCCACCCTGCCTGCAGTGCCTGTGGAGCCCTGGCCTTCTGCCCATGTCAATAACACCACCATTTCTAGGTCCAACCGCCCATCACTGTGGCCCCAGGGTTCTGCCGAGTTCGAGTTCATGGAGGCCTGGGAGATGTTGCTGCCACCTGGGCCCAGCACTGTGCTCTTCGTCCTGCCTCACACCTACTCCTCGCCCTGTCTATGCCCAGTGGTCCCAGCTCTAGCCAGGCCAGTGCTCTGTGAGGTCACTCAGCCATCCCCACCCAGGAGAGCAGACCACCAGCCGTGTCCCTTCTAGCGACCCCTATCCTCAGGTCAGCTTTGAAGGTCCTGTGGTCCCACTCACACTGTGCACAGCTCCTGACCCAGCCCCTCTTTACAAGCCTCAGAGGAGAGGGCCAGCCCCAGCCTTGTCACCCCGTAGGCCTCTCCCTTCCCCCCCAGCCTTAAACAAAACACATTTGCTCTGGAGGAATTGTAGCCCTGGGTCTGAATGGTGTCAGACCACAGTCTGTGCTGGCATGGGCATACCCACCCCACGCCCAGACACCCTCACACACCCTGCACCCATCTGATGCCACAGGCCTGACCCAGGCCCCCCGTCACATTTCTGGCTTCTCTACCTGCCTGTGGTCCAGAAAGAGGACAGTTTGTGGCCCTCACCTCCTACTTTGCAGCCCCCATAGTCCTGATTGAAATCAACTCTTGACCTGTGTCTTGATCCTCATCCATCAAGGCCCGAGGGGGCGTGAGTCCCTGACAAGTAGGGTAGGGGGTCTCACCGCAGCCTGGACCCTCCAGTGCTCCAGGTTGGCCTAGCTGAGGGGTCCCGAGTGTCCTGCCAAAGATGGGCTTTTCTAGGGGAGGATGGTCTGCCCCTTCACACCTAGCACAGCTGTGACTGCCCGCCCCTCTGTGTCCCATCCGCCGTCTGTCCACTAACTATACCGCACTGGCCATTAAAAGATGAAGGCAGAAAACTGACCCCTGGCTGCCTCTGATTAATGTCTGCAGGTAGGGGCTGCTGCCCCTTGTCAGCCACTAGGATTGGGGGGTGGGGCTCCCACAGGACAAGGCCCACCCGCAGAGCTGGGAACCCAGTCTTCCCATCTGGAAAGTGGCCCTGCCTGCACCCAGGCCTGAAGTTTCTAGGGGGGTGGGTCGGGATAGTTCAGGTAGCAAGGGGGTCTCCACACACCTGGCAGGCCTGGGACGGGTTTGTGGGGAGGAGGTGGGTGATGGAGGTGGGCACTGGAAGCATTTGGAGTTGGAAGGCTCTCAAGTCAGGGAGAGTGACTGCATCCCACTCACTTGAAGGGGGAGAAAAACAAGAGAGGCAGCTTGCCCCCTGCCCCCAGGGACTCAGAGTCAAGCCCTGACGCTGAGTGTCCTGGGCTCAAGGCCCCGCCCTATTATTGATTTGTGTGATCCCCACAAATTCCCACTGTTCTGTGACTCAGCTTCCCCAAGGAGTGGGGTTGGTCCACTCTTGGATGTGGGTCCCTTGGAGGAGGGTTGGGGAGGTGGGCTGGCCGACCAAGGGGTCGCCTGTGGTTCCAGGCCTGCAGCCTTGGGGGCCCACCCACAGGAGACCCAGGCAAATGCCAGAACAGCTAAGGGGGCCAAGTCCGCGCAGGGCGATGCCAGCGGGGGACACCAGGTGGCGCCGGCGCGCTGCTGCTCCCGCGGCTCCCGGTGTAGGAGGGCCGCCCACCTCCGCGTGACTCAGTGTCTATGAAACCGCAGGACCTTCCGAGCCCTTCCTCTGGCCAGACGCTGCCTTCTTTGAATTTACCCTTCTATTCGCCACGCTGTTCCCTCTACCCGCATCCACGACACAGCAAAGCCCAGAATCTCATCTGCACTGGGTCTTTGGGAGGGTACCCATGGGATCAGGATGAGAGCTGAGCTCAGGGAGGGTGGCAGCGCCAGGTCCAGGGCCCAGCCTCCCCAAACCACTACAGGGGTGCCCACCTTCCAGCTCCAGCTCCGCACGGGCTCAGGGCGCCTCAAACGCTCCGTCGCCGTCGGCTTCAGGTGTGGGCGAGGCTGGGAGCGCTCAGCCCCACACAGTAAAGGAAGGAAAAGGCGAGGCACGCCCTGCAGCCCCGCATTGGCTGAGAGAACTTTCTGCACTTGGGACAGGATCTATATACCTTGGGTGCCCAGTGCAGTAGACTCGCTCTGCGGACCCATCGGAAACACGGCTGGTGCAACCCACAAGCTTTTCCTTCCCTTTCATTTAAATTAGCTCGAATTTAAGTAGCCACATATGGCCAGTGGCACCCAGCTTCTGTGCTGGGAAATGTCAGCAGCCCCCACTCCACCCACCCACATTCTGACACCATGCCCACCGCAGCCCCTGAAATGAACCACTCCAGACAACAGTACTTTCCAATTATAGCTTTTTCTTTTCTTTTTATGAAAAAGATCACACAGAATTCGCCAACAAACAAAATTCCAAAAGAAACTAAAAAAAAAAAAAAAAAAAAGGAAAACAATAATTCCCCCAAAAAACAAAACCGAAGTCTGGCTTTTCCTTCCCTTAAGATTGTCTGGACGAGGCCTCCCATCTCTCTGGAGGGCTCGGGGCTGGTAAGTGCTTTCGTGAGCAGAGGGCCCACAGCGCTCGGCAGGCCCTCGTCTCGGCCTCTGCTCTCCCTAACTCTTTCTCCATCTGGGGGTGAGTACAGTACACCTGGGCCAGGGCGGCGGGCGGGTGGGGTGTGCTTGGGACAAGGGGGGCCCGTGAAGCTGGGTGCTAGACACTCACAATCTAACAGGAAATAAAAAATAATATTCTGCACGTCAGAATGTGTTCGCTTTTTTTTATAATTTCATAGCTATTTTTCACAGTTTTAAAAAGTTTATATTTATATATATTTATATATATTTATCTTTATATATATAATTAAAAAGTTGACTCCATTTAAAGGCGTATGATACAGGGAGAAGTGTCTTGGTACAATAAAACTGTACAGGTTAAGAACTGCCGCCTCCCTCCGGGCGTGGCCGGGACGAGGATTTCAGCACCATTGGGGTTGTCTGTAGTGTGAGGGTCTGGACCGTGTGGGCGGGCCCTGGCCAGGGCCTCAGGGCACGCAGTCCCCTCCACCTGGCACATGGCTGATGCTGCCGGGCTCCCCTCACCTGGCTCTGTTCCCCAAGTCCAGGCCATCCTGAGAGGGCAGAGGCTGGGCCCCTGGCAGGTGCCCATGAGGCTGGTGGGCATCGGGCCATCCCAGTCCTGTGGCGGGCGGCTTAGGGTGGGCTCCATGCTGAGGGGGCCGGGCACTGGGATCCCAGGGAGGACCCACAAGCAGCAGGAACCCCAGAGCAAGCGTCAGTTTGGTTCCTCAGAAAACTCCTCTGTCCGCATCAGCCAGGAGGCATGAGTCCGGGGGCACAGCCTGCCCAAGTGCTTACAAGGTGCTGGAGGGGAGGCTTGAGGGGGCCGGGCAGAGCCATACCCTGATAGCTGAGAGGAGCTCCCTTCTTGGGAGGCACCGAGGGAGTTGGAAAGGGGGGCTAGAGACGTGTGCACATGTGTGCACACACGTGCATGCATACAGGGCACACACATGTACACACTCACGTGCCAGGGCGTCCACGGGCACACTTGCATGCACACAACCAACGCACGGCCCCGAAGCCGTGGCAGTGATGCGGAGGCCCCGACAGCCGCAGGCGCTCAGCAGAGTACGGGCACACCGTCGGTGGAGAAGATCATGCCCGTGGTGGGCTCGTAGGTGCCAGCGAGGTAGTACAGGCCCTCGCTGTCCTGGTGCTTCTTGGTCTTCAGCATCTGCTCGTACTGCTCCAGGCCCACCACCAGGCACTTGTGAGACACAGTCTGCACGTCGTTCTCGTCCACGTGGGAGGACTGGTACAGGGCACGCTGCAGACGGGCAGGTGGGCAGTGTCAGGGCTGGGCAGGCAGGCAGGGAGAGGGGACCCCGCTTCCGGCCCAGAGGACGAGGGAAGTTGGGGGCAGAGACCCAGAGACGCAGAGAGGGTCTGAGGACAAGGGTGGGCAGAGACTGAGAGAGAGAGACTGAGGGAGACCCAGGGACAGAGACACAGACTATGACAGGTCAAGAGACAGACTGAGAGACAGGAGACAGAGACCAAAAGAGACAGAGCCCGGGCGACAGCAGCTCAGAGCCCCTGCAGGCTGCATGGGGAGGGCTTGAGGAGCCCACAGCCCTCCTACCTCCATGAAGTCCTTCCTCTGGCTGGAGGCCCGCAGGGCGGCTGGGAGGCCACGGCCAGACTTCTGGTCCCAGTGCTGTGTGCACAGGGAGGGCAGTGGTGAGCCCAGGCCAGCCTCTACCTCCCGCTGTGCCCACCCAGCTGGCCGCAGGCTCACCTGGCCCTCATGGAGGCGCTTGCCCGGGCTGGTCTCCTCGGGGTGGTAGAACCACTTGACACGCACCACCATGTTGCTGCCCCAGGACTCCCACATGCTCTGGATGCGGCCGATGTAGGGCAGGTTGGGGCGGCCGGCCGACAGGAACACTGCGCAGTCCCCGATGCGGATCATCTCCTTGCCGCGCACGATGGCCTTGTAGAAGAGTTTGCGGGCCTTGCCTTTCATGCCGCGGCGCTGTGGGGCAAGGTGGGACAGGCGGGGCAGGTCAGGGCGAGGCCCGCAGCCCCTCCCCAAACTGGGGTGGAGGGGCTCTGCAGGGTGCGGGGTGGGAGACAGGGAGCTCCCGCAGCTCTAATGGGGTGCCCTCTGTCATCCCTTTGGCATACAGAGTGTCCAAGGGAACTTATTTAAACGAAGCGTGCTGCTGCTAAGAGGGTGACAACTGCCCACTCTATAGCAGTGCTGGCAAATGGTGCCCAGAGCCCCGCAGGCACCCACGTCCTCTGTGGACCCAACCGTATCCTGGCTCCTCTCACTGGTCCTGACACCAGCCTTCGAGGCACTGCCGGCCCCCGGCTGACCCCCAATTTCCAGACAGGAACAGTGAGGCGCAAGGAAACGTGGGTGGTGAAGCTCTGGACAGAGCACGGTCACTCGGCCAGCACAGCTTCTCACAAGCAGGGAGGTGGCCCCCCACCCTGGGGTCACAGAGCTCAGTCACTCCCTGCGCAGCTTCAGGCCGAGTCATCCCCTCCCACCAGCAGCCTGAGCAGGGGTGAGACTGGGGTGTGGGCTGTCCCTGGAACACCACCAACCCGCAGGCATGGCCGACTCCCTCCAGGTGGCTCAAAGACAATTTTTTTTTCCCCTAAATCAGACAAACCTATATGCTAATTTCCTCCCTTATCTAGCGGTCCTTTTTCTACTTTCAGTTTACTGGATCCCTGGTGGTGACCATCTTTTTGATGTCCCTGTCACTCATTTCTTGTGTTCTATAAACAGCTCAAGTTCTTTTCAGCTCAAGGCATGGTGTGAGTCAACTCAAGGTGAGATGGTCAGCTAAGACTTCTAAACTGAATCGCTTTGACCTGTTATGTTTGGGGCATCCAGTGGCTAACACCCCTTCCTACACACCCCTCTCCTTGGTCCCTGGGGCTCCCCAGTGGGGCCGATCCCACCCCTGTGGCAGGCACAAGGCTTGGTCTAGCCAATCTGAACACCCCGTCCCCCTCTTGGCCTTTGTAATGAGCTCGGGGGTGGGCTCAGGACCCAAGCCAGACATTCCACCAACTTCAGCTTGAACCCCTGGGAGAAAGACACGTCCTTCCTCCTGTCACTTCTAAGCTGGTAGAACGCAGGCTGAAGGCTACTAGGGCTTCCTGTCCCCGAGGGAAGGAAGAGAGAAACAGACTGAAGTCTGGAGCATGGACTTGAGAGTGTGTCTGCAGACACCCTTCAAGCCCCGCCTAGATCCAGCTGTACCAACGCCAGTCACCCCTGGACTTTTTCTGTTCGAGGCCAGCAAGCTTGGCCCTGTGCTCTGTAGCAGTAAGAGCAGTGAAACTAAGTGACACTAACAAAGGAACCTGCAAATGACTGATGCTAAAATAAGGAATAGGCCAGTCACAGTGAAGGCAGGACAGTGAAGACGTGCCTGTCCTTGGCTCAGAAGCTGTCACTCCTGGACAGTCCGTGGGATCAGAGCTCCAGGGAGCCTTTAATGTCTAGGTGCGGCTATCAGAATCTACACACTCCCGTCTGCTGTCCCTTTCAGCCAAGGGCCAGCCATCAGGCAGATAACCTGTGCCCTGCAGGGTCGCAGGAGCAGGTCTGGGGCCCCAGATTCCAGTTAGTGCCTAAGGACAGCAAGAGCTGAAGAGGGGCAAAGGGGGGGGAGCCTCCTGACTTCTTGCTCTGCACCCCTTGCCCAGCAGAAAGGGAAATCCCGTTCTAAACTGCCTCTAGGTGACAGGGTGGGGGGAGGGTGGCTAAAAGGCTGCTGCTAAGACAGAAACCCGCAGGCTGGAGTCTTGATTCAGAACATTCCCCAACTTCTCCAGCCAGCTGACTCACCCCGGGGAGCAGATGCAAATATGCCAGGACTTCCCAAGTTCTTATCTTAAGAGGTGCCTTGGAGAGCCTGCCAGCTCACCAGCGTCACTCCCAGCCCTCACTCTGCCCATCTGTTCTGGCAGGACTCAGCTTTGGAGAGGCAGACCCGCCAGTGTCAGGTGTGGCCTCAGAGGACCCTGGACCAGGGAGCTGGATGCTGTGTCCAAACCTGGCCGGTGGCACCCATGGACAAGCAGCCTCTGGACAGGAGACGGCGCTTCCTGACCAGGGTCATGGGATGGGCTGTTGACCACGGGGGCCATTCCCCTTCTGCTCATGGAAGCTTCATGTGTGCAGCTGTGTGCATGTGTGTAGTGCAATGGGAATGTATGTGTGAGTATGTGTATGCCCATAAGTCTGTGCACGTGTGTACTGCGCGTGTATGTGTGTGCTACATGTCCGTGTATGCAGATGGTAGGCAGGCACAGGGCAGGCAGGGGGTGCTCCTTGTGGAGGACCAACTGCCCTCTACTATCGGGGTGGCCGTGACCCAGAACCGGCCGACCAGAACGCTCGGCCTTCTGGGCCACACTGATTAGCTCGGGGGTGGGCACGTGATCCAGCCAAGCACGGGACAACCCTGGCGGCCGGCAGGCAAATAAGGGAAAGAAGTGCCTTTTGCTGGGACTGCTAAACTGGCCAGCCGGAAGCCTTGCGCCTTCTGCCGCATGGAGTTAAAAGAGTAGCTGAGAATGCGCTAAATGCCAAGAGAATCAGGCTGTTTAGCCAACAGGCTTTGAGAGACCCTGTTGCATGTGGCGAGACACCTGCTAAGGGGTCTGTGTTGGTCCTTGCACGTTTGCTGGGTTGGGTTCGCAGAGGGGTGGGTCTGGGTCCCAGGGACTAGGGGGCGGTGCTGAGACTCAGTGTACCTATCTATGAAATGAGTCACCCCTATGCTGCCCCCAACCCTCCACTGTGGGGCTGCTGGGGAGGACAGGAGGGAAGGAAAGGGCCGGCACAGAGCAGAGACTTCTGCAGACCCCGCGCCCTGGCTACCTGGGTGGGCTTCCCGAACCACTTCCAGAGCTGTCGGGCGGGCAGGAAGGCGGCGATCTTGGGCCGGTTCTCCACGGACGGCAGGCGCTGCCGCTTGGCCAGCTCCTTGGTGGTGGGGAGGTGGACGCCTTCTCTCTTTTTGGGTCGGCTCTTGGCCCCAGCCCCAGCCCCGGCCTGAGCCTTGGGCTGCAGGGGCTGTGGGGGCTGCGGTGGGGGGGCCTGGGGCTGGGGGGCCGGTGCCTTCTTGCTGGGGGAGTGGGCCGAGGAGAGCGCCTTGCCAGCCTGCTTGGGCGCCTTGCTGGGGAGGACTGCCGGGGCCGAGGGACCGGCCACGGAGCCAGGCGCTGCGTCCTCATCAGAGCTGCAGGAAGAATCATCTGTGGTAGAGGACGACGACGAGGACGAGGAGGAGGACGAGGAGGAGGACGAGGAGGAGGAAGACGAGGAAGAGGACGAGGAAGAGGACGACGACGATGACGAGGATGAGGACGAGGACGATGAGGACGAGGACGAGGACGAGGACGAGGACGACGCCCTCGAGCTGGAGGCGGTGCAGCCCCGGCCCCCGCCGGCCTGGCCTTCCTCCTCCCCGTCTGTCTCTGAGCTGCTGCTGCTGCCACTGTCACTGCTGCCGCCGCTCCCCGACTCCTCGGCCCCGTCCTGCTCGGCCTGGCCCTTGTCTGGGCTCTTGGAGTTGCCTGAGTCCTCAAACATGAGCCCGGCCCCGGGCTCCTGGGCCAGGTGGCCGTCCCCGGCCTTGGGCCGGGCCGCCTTGGGCTCCTGCCAGCCCCCAGCCCCGGGGTCCTCCCGCAGAAGCAGGGCCTCCTTGGCCTTCTTGCTTTTGGGTGATGTGACGCCCTCGTGGTCCAGCTTGACGAGCAGCTCAGCCTCCTCCCCGGGCCTCCGGGTGCCCTTGCTGGCTGGCTCCTCGGCAGCCCGAGCCTTCTTGGGCTTAGGGCGGGTGGCGGGCATGGTGATGGGCATGGTAACAAGGGGGGCGGGGGCCAGGGCTGGGGCGGGCGCCGGCAGCTCGCCGAAGGGCTCGGGAGCGGGGCAGCTGGCGAAGGTGGATGGGGCTGGGCTGGGCTGGGGCGGCGCTGGGCGAGCTTTGGGGGTTTTGGCCCGTTTGTCCACAGGTTCTGGGGGGCTCTTCTTGGAACTTGGGGTGCTGATGGGCTCTAGAGCCAGAGGGGCACTGGGGATCTCATCTGTTGAGCCCCCTTCCTCCAGGACAGCAGCTCTGTCTAGAAGAGAGAAGGAAGAAGCAAAGGTGGGGCAGGGCCAGGGCTTCCTGAGCCAGAAAGCCCGTCACAGCCCCGCTCAGCACCCTCTCTGGGCCTCAGTCCCACGTATGTGGACCCCAAAGTGGTCTTCAGTAGCCTGGGCCCTTAGACCGGAGCACTTTTCTCTGAGTTCTGGAGAAAACACACCCTGGCTGAGTCGCATCTAGACCTCTGACAGATCTGCCTCCTGAGCCTCAGTTTCCTTATCTGTCAAATGGTCTGAAGAGCAGCACAGTCCCCACCAAGGTGGGGAGACCAGAGCACATAGCGGGCCCTGCCCACGCCCGCCCCTACCCTTGAGCCTCAGTGAGGCAGGGCTCAGGCCAACGTACCACCCTTGGCTTTGGTGCTAGGTTTCCGCCCGCGTCCTCGTGCCTTGGCACCGGGCTCCTCGGACCCTGGCGCACCCCCATCTTTGCCGTCCCCGGTGTCTTTGCTGGTCTTCCGGCTGCGGCGCTTGGCACTTGGCACCAGGAGGGCTGGGGATGGCTCAGCACCTGCAGCAGGACAGACAGGGGTCGGGCCCTGGCCTCTACTCTCCCAGCCTCCCAGGCAGGGCTGAGGAGGCACCGAGGACACTGCATAGCTGACGCTGCTCGGCCGGATGGACGGCGGCAGGGACAGTGCTCAGGTGTCTGCACACACAAGAAGCCCAATGGGGGATCCTCCAATCAACGGACTGGGCGGGGATGAGCAAAGACACTGACTTGTGTGGTTTTGCTGATCCACTTGGAGGGTGCTACAAACCATGGAGGTTCCGGACCCCTGGACATCAGGCAGCCCTGGGTTGGAGTCCTGGCTCTGGCTCTACCTAGTTGTGGGACCCTGGATAAGCCATTCCCCCTCTTAGAACCTGAGTTTCGCATTGGTTGGTCAAAGGGGATGGTATTTCCAGACACAAGGACTGAGGCAAGAACTCAGCGCTATCACGGACAGAGTGTGAAACTGTCAATAATTACTGAGCAGCCTCCCACACCTGGGCTGCCTGGCTTGTGGCTGCCCTCATGCGCCTCAGGACACAGAAGCTGGGGGCCCCTGACATCCCCTTTCCCAAGCCTGTTCTGGGAGCCCCTGCCCATGGTTTCTGCCATTTCCATCCCCGCTGGGTGCGAGTGGTCCAAATCGCAGACAGGACCTAGAGGTGGGGTCGGAAGGGAGCTGGGCGAGGGCCCGGGGGTCGGCCTGGCCAGGGTGCAGGCCCAGCACTCACACTGGATCTTATAGTCGGGAGGCAGGAGGCGGATGTGTGAGAGGGGTATCCTCCCCGTGTCTCCATCGTCGAACTCCACGGTGATGAGGTCCCCGTCATCCTCGAGGCCCAGCAAGCCTGTTGGAAGACGAGCAGGGTCAGGGGAGGCCCGGGGCCAGCAGGCAGCTGGTGGTACAGAATGTGGGCCTCAGAGCCATGCAGTCCCAGGGGGAGCACTGGCTCCCCTGACTTCCAGGGACACAGGTCTGTGTACACTCACTCCCAAGACCCTCCCCAAAGTAACATAAAGGAACAGCAAGGACGGTCAAGCACAAAGGGGTGGGCAGGTAGATGGCAGCTGGTGACAGTGCCACCATTTTGGAGGAGGACATCTGCATGGACTAGCAGCAAGAGACTGTGGTCTCGGCTTTCCCTGCTCTGTCAGGGGCCTGGAAGGAGGCGATGCCTCCCCCGCAAAACAGTCCTGCCTGCCACTGTCACAAGGCCCTCCCCATGCACAGAGCGGCTGGTCCCCTTGCTGAGGACTGAAAGGATGGCCTCTAACATAAGACAGACACATAACTGAGAGGTAAGGGAGCTCAAAGAAGGAACACAGAATCCACAAAGAGGAGGGGAAGGGGAACACAGAAAGAAAGGGAGGTAAAGGAATCTAAAACAGAATCAAAGTATCCTCGCAGAATGGGAAGCCGGACGGCTCAATTGGTTAGAGCACGAGCTCTGAACAACAGGGCTGTCAGTTCGATTCCCACATGGGCCAGTGAGCTGCGCCCTCCACAACTAGAGTGAAGGACAATGACTTGGAGCTGATGGGCCCTGGAGAAACACACTGTTCCCCAATATTCTCCAATAAAATTAATAAAAAAAAAAAGATGTCCTTGCAGAAATTAAAAAACGATGTGTCCGCGAAACAGAAAGTTACTTTTAAAAAGAAATATTTAGAGAATAAGAAAAAACTCTTAGGAATTTTTAAAACGAGAGCACTGAACTTCTCAGACAACACTGGAAGCTAAAGTGGAAAAATGACTGTGAAAATTATTTCCAACCTAGAATTTATACTCAGCTCAATTATCTCTAAAGACTAGGACAGATGAGAGATTTGGGGCACGTACGTACTTCAGGATTTACTTCCCACGAGCCTTTCTCAGAAGCTACAGAAAGAGCCTGCAGTGAAACGAGGGGCTGAGACAAGGAAGGGAAAGAGGGGATGCAACACAGGACAGAAGAATGGAACTCTCAGAACGATGGCAAGGGGCAGTCCCAAGGGTGACACCCACGAGGCAGGCCTGGAAAACAGCTGCCCACCATGGTTCTGGGGGACAGAAAGCTCTGGGACACTTGAACCAACATGAACTTTTACTGTAGTAAGAGGACTTCAGGTAGCCAAGGGATGGCCTATATTTGGCATGAGTTTTGTTTGTTTTTTGATGTAACAAACATCCCTATTCCCACCTCCTGGATATACTAGTTTTGCAGTAGCTAAGGAGTCCACTGTTTGAGTACCTGCCGTTTTTGCCGGACATCCATCCTACGTCTTCTGGGCTACCTGTTATTTTTGTCTGCCCAGCTTCCAATCTCTCTTATTCTGCTAACAATGCCCCAACTTTCCTGGGGAACCACCTTCCCAGCTCCCTCTGGCCTCGCGTAAAATTAGAAAGCCAACCTCACTCATTAGCTTCAGAGCCCACAGTGATCAGTGACCCAAGCCAGATCAGTTGGACTCCATCCTGGGACTTATATTTGAAAAGTGAGCTGTTCTCTGATGATAGGATTTAAGATGGTGAAAGATGGTCCACAAGGGGCTGGGTATGAAGCCAGCACAGGTGAGAGCACTGTAGACAGACCCTGAAGGCCTGAGTTCTAATGACACCGTGTGAACAGTACCCGGATCCAACCCACCGACAGGCCCTATATAACTTTTCAGTTATATGAGCCAATACAATTCTTTATGCTTAAGCCAGTTAGGTTGGGTTCATGGACCAAAGGATTCCATGCTGATATGTTAGGAAATGGGGGTTGGGGGGGTTGCTGGGGAAGGTGTCGGGGGCGGGGAGTGTCCCACCTCGGACCACGGTGCCCGGGTAGAGGCACCGGTACTGCTGGCTCCAATAGGCTGCGATCCTGGTCCCTTGTGGCAAGAAGCGCGTGGAGGCCGGCCTCACGTCGATGATCTGGGAAGGCAAAAGACTGAGCACCAGGCAGTGACCAGGGCCTGCCGGCTCCCCATCCTCCCTGCCTCCCCTCCCCCTCACCGCCTCCTGCAGCAGCTGCTCCAGGCAGTAGATGTGGGGCCGGTTCCCACGTTCGCCCTCCACCACCACTCGGTATCTGCAAGGCCAAGGCAAGAGTGGCGTGAGGTGGCAGAGGCTGGGCTGCCCCACAGCGACCCCTGTGCCCAGCCTCCCGGCCCACCAGTGCCAGCTCTACCTTCCAGACCACCAACACGGGATGTCGGCACTCAAGGGTTACTGACTTGCTGTATAAACTTGGGGCCAAGTCTCTCCCCTCTGGGCCTCAGTTTCCTCATCTGTACAACTAGGTGTTGCAGACCCTAGAGGCCAGCATGCTATCTCCTGACCCTTCCCACTGAGCCCTCAGGGACCCCCTCAGAGCGGACAGCCTTCCGGAGTCCTCTGAACCTACAGGAACCCTGCCAGGCAGGCACCATTCACCCAGTTCTATGGGGAGGGGGCCACCTACCCAGAGGACCCATAAGGCACCCTGGGTGCAGGACTGGACGAAGCCTGTGGGCTCTGGGCCTGGGGCTGCGCCCCACCCGGCCCCCAGCCCCCACTCACATGTCTGGCGAGTGCACCGTCTGCACATGCCCAGCGTACAGCAGCTTGTCGTCCATGGGGATGAGCACACGCAAGCCGTCTTTCAGCTCGTCCTTGTCGATGATGCAGGAGCGTGGGGCTGCAGGAGGGGGGCAGCATGGCGGGGCTAGAGCTGGGGCCGCAGGGGACCTCCTTCCCTCCCTCCTGGCACCTCCCTTCTCCCAGGCCTGCCCTTCTGAGAACAGGTGCCTGGGAGAGCCTGCATGGCACATGGGTGCTCGTGCGTGTGGCAAGACCGGCCTTGTGCAGGGACACGCATGCATGTAGCAGTGTGCACACACGGGGGTCCACGTCTGGAAAGATCCCAGGTGGGTGTGAACTGGGTAACAGCCGACACATGCTGCCCCTCCCCCATCCCAAAGACCACTACCCTCGGAGGCCGGCATGAGGCTCTGGGTCAACAGTGCCCACTGCTGCCACCTCAGCCACACCTGTGGGACTTAGCCACCCTGGAATGCTGTTTGTTCTGGTGGAAACCAACCCCCACAGCCAAACTTCCCATCAAAAGGCCTGGAGAGACCTCATCCGTCTCTACTCTCCCTCTCGAGCTCCTGGCAGCATGGCCCTGAGACCACGCCTGGCTAGCCCACCGGTCCGGGGGATGGATGGCCATGGAGCAGAGCGGCCCATGCATCAGCGGAACCCTAGCCATCCCGTTAACGTGGGAGCAAGCCCAGCTGAGGTCAGCCCTGCCGCCCAGCTGACCCACCTACCCCACCAATACCCGTGGCACCCTTTCCCTCCTCACCTGCCCTCTCACCTACTCTTCCCTCCTCGTGCATTCACACCCGTCCCCATCCACCTCTCTGCTGCCCCCAGCATAACTGGATCCTGGGCAATGGCCTCCCAAGCAGACTCCCTGCCCACCCTGAAGCCCCTCCAGTTCATTCTATACACAGCAGTCAGAGAGCTTGCTTCAAAATCAATGTGACCACATGGATCTCCCACTTAAAACCTCTGACAGCTTCTTGTTTTCCTTAGACAAAAGACTAAACTCCTCACCAAGGCCCTCAAGAGTCTGCGTGATCTGCCTCTGACCCGTCCCCAGCCCAAGGCAGTCTCTCCCTAACCCGGCCCAGCTTACTAAGCCAAAGACAAATTGGCCTCTGTCAATTTAGCCCAGGGACTACGTCTCACCCAGCCTCAGGGCCTTTGCACACGCCATTTCCCCATCACTGTCCCTCTCATTGCCCACTCCCCTGTGCTAGCTCAGCCCCTGCCCATCTCAGACCACGGTGACTTCCCCAGGGGAACTCCTGCGGCCCACATCCAGGCCTGAGCCCACACACCATCGCAGGCACACACCTGGTGTTAGTGGCCGCTCCACAGCTGCACCACGTGGCAGGTGCTCATCCTCGGAGAAGCTGGAGTCTTGGTTGGGTTCAAAGTCCTCCTCAGCAGCCATACTCTCCATCAGTTTGCTCACAGCTCCCCCTTTCCCCCGGTTCTGGGGACAGAACACAGCAGACCAATGGCTTAAGACATGGCAAGTACTTCCTACCTGGCTAGGGACCCTCCTTGGAAACCCAGGGTCCGTGAGGCCATAGTGGGCGTCGGCCACATGTGCAGTGGGGGGTCCGAGCTGGGTTCACCCCGGAGGCCCGAGGGAGGACAAGGTGGGCTCATCACGCTCCTGGCCAGGGCCTGCACATGCTCAGTACTGTACTTATATTCGTCACCATGGCAGGTGCCTTGGTTCCCTCCTTGGAGAAACTGAGGCAGAACCTCTAGCTACACCCAATGCATTTAAGGAAAAATAGTGTGGCCAGAGGCTAGCCAGCATGGTGGGGGGGTCATACCCAGCCGCAAACCATCTGCCAACTAGATGAAGAAATCCACCCAAGCCTGGGGGACCCTGTGGGGACCCTATAGGGACCCGACTCATTTGGGCGCGGCGAGC